>NC_090896.1:40660883-40695883 GCF_036669925.1 Montipora capricornis
TTTTGGTCGTATGTTCCTGACAGCAAAAGTCGTATATTTTAACGTCCCCCATCCAGATACTAACCCCGCTGGAACCCTAGGGATGAACTTTAGTAACATTGGTCTTGGAAAGGTGTCAGAAGCTCAGAGTACACGCTTAAGCTTGTAGTGAAAAAGAAATTGTAAATGATCAACATGTCAGCTTTGAAGCCAAATGTTTCTCGATTTCCTTTTATTTTCTTCAATCGTTCTGGGCTTAGTATTTTACTGAACCACATGTCTTCTTAGAGGGTATATAGCAAGGATGTCTACCATGGCACCGTAATGATTTACGATACCAAACACTGTCGTATACTATTAGAGCTACATATTGTGCAAGGACTTGAATCTCCTGGAATCTGGAATCTCCCCCCCCCCCCCCCCTCCAACGATCCCGTATCCCCACAATTTTATTTTACCTAAATATCCCGTATCCTGATCGCTTCTCGGCCTTTTGGCTAAGATTAGTTTCTCGGCCAAGGGCTACGTTCAAGTACTATTGTACAACGTACGGTACTTTTTCAGTGCCGTAAGGGGCAGGCACAGAACAGTTTCGGCTGTTTGTCTGTTCTCTCGAGAAACGATGACGAGGGTTTTTTGGGTTTTTTGTTCAGCTCGAGTGTAGAATCAGGACGAACTGTTGTAGTTTCTGAGAACTATTTACTACTTGTAGCTTTTGTTGAGTTTTGAATCGATGATAGAGAGAGTTTTGGCGATCTCAATCCGGACTGGACTATTGGATTTAATAATTTTTCTTAACGAGATTTCAAGTTATTGTGGAACGTTTGGTACCAAGTTACTGAAATCAAGATTATGGAATTGTAAAATTAGAACTTTGGACTATAGAACACGCAATTACGGAATTTTTGAGCATTGAGAGAAATAGAACACGGATGTTGTCTTCTTGTCTTCGCCACGGCAAATTTATACAGTTTGCAAGGAACTGAACCAGGATTACAGAACCAGGCGTCGATTACAGGGCCCGGTTGCTCGAAAGCCAATTACCTTAATCCAGGATTAGCGTAAACTTTTGTTTCATGTTTTCAACTTTTTGGTCACAGTTTCCTTTGCTTATTTTTGTTTTTCAAGATTGACTTCTTCTAATGTAAAGTTTTACTGAATATCAGCCTTAAACAGCATTTGGGAGTAGAGGATAAAACTCGTTTTAAAACCCAGTTTCTGAACAACTGGCCCAGGATGATAAGTTGTTGAACTGTGATTTGTAATAAGTTTTTCGGATGATTTAAGGCTGATCCTGTAATTTTTGGATGAAAGGAGGCAGCGAAGCAAGTAAAACTGTAGGATTTGAATTAAGTCTCCTTCCAAAAAATAAATAAATAAAAGATCCCGTATCCTGATAACCTGCTAATAGGGCTTCGTTGTTTGCATTTGCAAATTTAGTAACATTAGTAATGAGTTTTTACAACAAAAAACTTTAAGTTATATTACAGATGTATCTTTCTGGTAATCTTTCGCCATTTTCCGAAGTCTGTCTGTACTGGAAGTTGACTGTAACTGGACAATTTGTGTTAACTGTTTGCGCATTCCACGGATACGCCCTTGTAGGCGTCTTGTTTTTTTTTGTTGGTAGTCAGAAATGTGCATACCCCACGGATATTGAAATAAGCTCCGATCGGGTGAATGTACCTTTATACCCTTCAGTATATCCGAAATTCCCTGCCCGATTCAGAAATCATATACTTGCCTTGCGCTTCGCGACCATGTGCGCGCGTTAGACCACTCGGCCACCGCGACACGGTTCGACACGGTTCTATTGCAATGAGGGAAATTATTATTGTGTATTTACTGTGGAATCTTTCCGCCGGCCATGATTGACACAGTATTAAAATATTCGATGATGTTTTTTCTTTGAGAAAGACAAGCTTTTAAAGGTAAGAAGAATTTTCTACGTTATTTCTATCTTGCTTCGTACTTATACTTGTGTGTTCCGCTGTGAACATTACGGTATTTTGCACAGAACGAATACTTCATTAGAAGTATTTTGCATAGCACGAATACTCTAATATTTCTTTGACGTAGAAAGAAAATACGAAAATAGCTTTCAACGGCCAAACAAAATAAAAAATGAAATCAAGTTTTAAAAAAACGAATTACTGATGTCCGTAACGGGGACTTCGCAGCGGTCCCCCATCCAAGTACTAACCTCATTCGGAGGAGCTTAACTTCAGCTGACACCTGGGCTAACATCAACGATTGAGATCTTTGTGTTAAATTCGCACATGTATCTTGTCGAACTTTATTAAAACTTGAAAGAAAAAAAGTAAACTAACAAAAACCCGGTGTCTTGCCGTCATTTTGTCACAGATGCATCCTTTGTTTCGTGAGTTGTCAATATTAAACACGCAAGGTAACTTGATCACAGGCGGCCGCTAAAATCGATGTCACTTTCGATTTTGTGATTTTACTTGTACGACCAAAAGTACGCAGATTGAACGTACAAAAATCTCCCGAAATGTTTTTCGCTGATGGTAACTTGTATTATATTCGTGGCACAAAATTTATGATGTCTTCATCTCGCAAATTGTCTTATTCTCGATCGACACTTCCTAAAAGTTCCTTCTGCTCTCCTTAAAAACTACATATCATTGTTTATTTACTTTTGCGTCAATATTTGTTTTGCATACATGTAAGGCAGGCTAACAAAATCTACACCTTTCTTAGTTCGCATTGTTGGGCATTAATTTAAAATAGAATTTTTGGTCGTATGTTCCTGACAGCAAGTTGCATCTTTTGACGTCTGCCATCCAGCTACTAACCCCGCCGGAAAGGGTTTAACTTCAATGCAAATTGGTTTTGGAAAGCTGTCAGAAGCTCAGAGTACACGCTTAAGCTTGTGGTGAAAAAGAAGTTGTAAATGATCAACTTGTCAGCCTTGAAGCTAAATGTTTCTCGATTTGCTTTTATTTTCTTCAATCGTTCTGCGTTAAGTACTTTACTGAACCACATGTCTTCTCAGGGGGTATCTACCAAACATATCTACCATGACACTGTAATGATTTACGATACCAAAACAATATCGTGTACCACAGTTGTTAGTTATGTGTCGATCAGACCGAATCTTCATCATCCTCCCTGTTCTGTGCTTGCCCCTTACGGCACTGACAAAAGTACCGTACGTTAGTACATGGGTACTTGACCGTAGCCATTGGCCGAGAAACTAATCTTAACCAAAAGGCCGAAAAGCGATCAGGACACGGGAAAACTTAGGTAAAAAAATATTGGAGATAACGGATTTTTGGCTGTGGGGGGGGGGGGGGGGGACTGAGGAGATATGCGATATTTTTTAAAGTAGGAGCGCATTGCGTACGTGTGCAGTAACTAGACAGTGTTTTTTCGAGAAGCGATCACTATGGTTTTTTGCATGGTTTCGTTTTTGATAGTTTTTTGTTCAGCTCGAGTGTAGTTTCTGAGAACTATTTCTAACTTGTAGCTCTTGTTGAGTTTTGAATCGATTTAGTTCTTTACTCAACCCGGACTGGACTACTGGATTTAAGCTTTTTTCTTAACGAGATTTCAAGTTATTGTGGAACGTTTGGTACCAAGTTACTCTTATACTGAAATCAAGATTGCGGAATTGTAAAACTAGAACTTTGGACTGGACTATAGAACGCGCAATTACGGAATTTTACATTTTTGAGCATTCTGAGAAATGGAGTTCACATGTTGTCTTCTTGTCTTCGCCACGGCAGATTTAAACAGTTTGCAAGAAACTAAACCAGGATTACGGAACCGTAATTCGAATACATGGCCCGGTTGTTCGAAACCCGATTACCTTAATCCAGGATTAGCATAAACTTTTGTTTCATGTTTTCAACTTTTTGGTGAAAGTTTCCTTTGCTTATTGACTTCTTCTAATGTAAAGCTTCACGGAATATCAGCCTTGAACAGCATTTGGGAGTTGAGAATAAAACTCGTTTGTTCATTTTTAACCTGAGATTAGCATTAATCGGCTTTTGAACAACTGGCCCAGGATGATAAGTTGTTGAACTGTGATCTGAAATAAGCTTTTCGGATGATTTAAGGCTGATCTAATTGTAATTTTTGGATGAACGTAGTTAAGGAAGGATGTAAAACTGTGGGATTTAAATAAAGTCTCATTCCAAAAATAAATAAATGAAAGATCCCGTATCCCGAGAACCCGCTAATAAGGCTTCCTTGTTTGCATTTGCAAATTTAGTAACATTAATAATTAGTTTTTACAAGAGACAACTTCAAGTTATATTACAGATGTGTCTTTCTGGTAATCTCTCGCCATTTCACCTGCACTTGAAGTTCACTGTAAGTAGACAATTTGTGTCAACTGTTTGCGCATTCCACGGATACGCCTTTGGAGGCGTCTTGTTTGAGTATATAATCAATAAGATATCGTACGAACCCTCGTACATTTCGTGAGTTATGGTCATTCGTGATATTTTGAAAGTTCTCAAATTGCACTCGCCTACGCAGGAGGGTCCGCCTCGTGCAACTTTGAGAACTTTCAAAATATCAATCGTTCTCGTAAATCACGAAATGCACTGGCGTTAATCCGATTTCCTATACTTATTCATTGGGACGATTTGCATCGATTGCGTGTCAACAGCTTTGAAGATCTTTGGTCATAGAAATGTTTATGCACTAGTTATAGTTTATTGAGACCTTCATATCGGTGGCATGAAAATCACTTCGAGAATTAATGGGCATATTTCGACCTTCACTCAAGTTCTGTTCTTTTAAATTTCCTTTCGCGATCAGAAAGCTCACCCTTCCCTTGCAAGTCATTTTTTATCCCCTCCCTGTTCTTTCTGCTTATGCGCATACAGGCTACTCTCCAAGAATCCTTCTAACTTTTCCTCACTAAAGGCCCTGGCAGACTGTTTAAACATTTGCTTCAACATCAGTTGAACAGCGATGTTGAACAGCGATGTTGAAACCGGGTGCTCGTTCTGTGGTTGTTGTTTCCGGTTCTTCAATAAAACGTTTCCAAAATAGGTGTGATCGCAACTACTCACTTCAACTAGTGCTTATTAAAAACAGTACTCTTAAAAAGAGAGCTGAATCAAACAAAAAAAAGCATCTTTACATTGTGAGCATCTCTTCCAGCAATTATCTTTCTTATATTCCGTATTCTTCTTGCACTCCCCACTTGAGGCCCAACCAGGGCATTGGTCAGGGTGTTTGTTGATGCAAGGAGCTATTAATGAAAGCAACGTAATACCCGTCATATACGCCTCCCCAACCTCTTCCCCTACTCCTAGTTTCAACTAGAAAAATAGCCCACATAGCCTATCGCGCTAATATTGGAATCAAAGTATTGGAGAGCGGTGTTATTTTGATGACGTAAAGAAAGGGGCATGGAGTTGTCGGGCATTCAGTCTTCCTAGAGCGATATTTAACCTTACGTCACCTCTTGTCATTAATGTGCCAACCAGCAGTCTATTGGCTGTGGAAACAAATGATTCTTTTGTTCTGTGGCTGGAAAAGTTTAAATAACAAAAGATTTGTTTGTAAGTAGTGAAGTCTCCTATTTTTGGGATAAGTAGTTGATTTTGCTACCTTGTTCATCTAAGTAAAATTGATTTTCAAAAAAAAAAAATGTGGCAATAAAATAAAAATTGAGAAAAATAGAATAAAGGAAACGATTCTTGAATCTATATAATAAGAACAAAAAAGACTAAAATTAAAATAGAATGAAAAATATAATAAAATTTTAAAAAGGATATTTGATAAAAAAATGCGAACGAATGATATTCGAAGTCCTTTTTGTTTGAGTGCTACTGCTACTTGAACTACAAATTTAATAGAACCTCTCAAGTTTTTTTTTTTAAATGTATGTTTGGCCTCGTTAGAATAAGCACATCAGTCTCTTATTGATAAGACAAGAAACCAGCTGTTAATGCTGAAAGTTTGTTTAATAATTAGCCATCTCTGAAAAGTGTGATCCCGGTATGCCGGATGATAACTGAGGATCAGTGTTTAAAAACTTCTAAATTTACAACGAATGTATGGCTCGCTAGTGCTTTAGCCAACCCAACATTTATCACCGGAATTTCGAAAGCAAAAATCTGAAAACTGATAAGATGACTAAAATTTAACCAGTTCTTTGAATTTCTGAAGGCGAGGAACCTAATATGTTAATTTATCCACGATTTCTCGATCACACTACATGATCGAAGTTGGAGAGGTATTTCATGATTGGTCAGTTTACAATGCATACTGCAAACTTAGAGCCACCTATCAGTTTGATTATTGTTTATTTGTTTATTCTTCTTATAGAAGATATCTTTCTTGGATGGTGGCTCGGGGATACTCGGAAAAACTCCGATTGCTCCAACGACCTTCCGATTACAACTTCGGATGTTCTACTGACTGAGCCATAGGATGCTCGTGGGAGCTTAGTCATTAAACTAGTTTCAGATGACAATTGTCCCGCTATACTGCTACGACTGAGGTTGTCCAAAAGATGCATTCTCACTACTTGACATATGCTTCATAAAAATAATGGGAATATTGTTCTCACAGCTCATTTGCATCAGTTGTCAAAACAACAGTCTTCAGTGTGTATTTTACAGTGCACAGATTTGACGATACTCCTTTCCATAAACTTACCACAAAAATAACAACTCCTCCAACAGTTTTGTGACATATACGGATGAGG
Organism: Montipora capricornis; assembly: GCF_036669925.1. Classification (NCBI taxonomy): domain Eukaryota; kingdom Metazoa; phylum Cnidaria; class Anthozoa; order Scleractinia; family Acroporidae; genus Montipora; species Montipora capricornis. The sequence goes on from NC_090896.1 coordinate 40,667,557, forward strand.
AGAGTGGCAAAGTGCGTTTGTGGCCCACTCTATGCTGTGATCATTCCTTGTTTTTGCATTTTGCTGGCGACACAGAACTGACAAAAAGTGAGTGACAACTTCCAATAAAATTAAGTGAATGTACCACTAAAATATCTCGTTTTATTTATTTCTTTGATCGTTAGTGGGCGGTATCCTGAGGATCCTGCAATCTGATTGGTTCCGGGAGCGGGCAGTATTTTCCTATCTCCTGTCCACGGTCATGGTAACCAATTACGCTAAGCGCAGAGTGAAGTTGCGAATTGAAAGAGCGAAGTTTCAATTTGTCTTAATTGTTTTTAATTTTGCAATAGAACAGTGTTCAACTTTCTCATAAAAAAACAATGGATTCTGACGAAAACTATCACAGTGAAAGCGAATTTTATTACCCAAACGAAGAGGATAAAGTCTCGAGTACGGCCCTCGGCCTCGAGACCTCGGGCACAGTTTTTCCCAAAAAAAAAAAACTCTAAGAGCTCTGAGAGCTCACAATTTATTACTGCCAAAACTATGGCAACAATGAAAAACACTCTAATGTTAAATCTGTAGCATAGATATTCAAAGAAAATATATTTTTCAACGAAGGTATAACGTCATAAAGCCTCAATTTAATAAATCATCTTCAATATTTTCTCCGCTTTTCTGCAAACGGCAATTCAATGCTACAGATTATGAACGATGGTAAAATGACCCGGTTCGGATGAAAAAAATTACTGCTTTGTCTCTTTTCCTTAGAAGCTTTTAAGCGTTCTTTTCATTGAAACGCGCGGTTGGAAACTGGTACTAGATGCGCTTGCGCGAGGTAACCGAGGTAACCGAAGTGATATCAGGTATTCATTTCAAGAACTTTACTTCAAAGATCCCTCGTAAGAATTTCGCATGGCCTAGAAAATATCTTGACTTAATGCGGTCTTTCGCAACCACTGCCTTTCCGTAGTTAATTAAGGTTCATCCCCCTTCGTGATGGTAGTTCAGCCACAGGGAGCCCAAGCTCGGTGTTCGATTTTTTGTGTGGCTTACACGAAGTGTAAACCACTCAATGCCATGGCCATGGATTTGTCACGGTGAACGGAGTGGTTATCACGTGGTTTCCTATCGCCGAAGATAGGCCCCAGTCTACGCTCGGCCAAGCTACGTAAACTTTCTAAGCTTCAGAAAGCGACCACTTTGTGGGTGTAACACAGCGCGTTGTCGAAAATCGTTTTTTATCTAGTTATTCGTTTCTTCTTTTCTGCTTGGATCTTACACGCCGGCTTTCCTACAGTCGGCTTGTCTTCTAGTAAGTTCGTATTACAGCGAGGAGTTGCGCTTTCACAGGGCAACATTTCAATTCACGGTCTGGACCTTTGTACAGGTTGCGCGACATTAGAACTTACGAGTCATTATTGACTCTCGCAAGCCAACATTTAACCAGAGGCACCCAACGGCAAGTTTAAGAAAATATCTGTTCGGAAGACGAGTTGAGATCTAGAATTTTCGGAACGTTTGTTGTAAAATTACTTGCTTGCCTGCCTGTCCTAGGATTTTCGAACACCAAAAAAATGGTATAATTGCCTATTTTTAACGAATTCTTGCCCTAAAAAGGTCTCCTAGAATTTTCGGGAGCCTTTTTTCTGGCTGAAATTTTCGAAAAGGAAAGTTTTGATCCCTATAATTTTCGGATCACTAGACTTTCAGCTAAGGAATCCGAACAGATGAAAAATTCTTAGGGCATAAAAATATGCTTATATCTATACCGTTTAAATACTAAAATACGATTAACAATGCTATGTTTAAGTGGTTTTGAACTATATTGTCGTTGGGTGCCCCTGATTTAACGGCTTGAAACTGCTCAGCAAATCTGCTTGAAAATACCTGAGAATCTGAAAGTTTCAGAAAGTAGGCTCTGAAGTTACTTGAAAGAAAAAGAGACTCTCCTGTGCTTTTGTTGTCCTTGCTGTTGTTATTGAATCAAATTGGACGAACCATCCACACACATTTGACAAGAGTCTGCTAGCCCACGATTTCGACAGAAGTAAGTAATATGGGAATCTCTGTTGAACAGTACCGATCAAGAATCGGCTCTCATGACAATTTTCTTAAAACAAAAGATGAATTGTCGTGTTTCAAGGATCGTTTTTGGAATATAATGCTAATGATGCTTTACATGAATGTCTTTTATTTACCAACATTGAAACAAGTTGTTGGACAATACAAAATATGGAATGAAGTTGTGTTTTGGTTTACCCAATTTGTGTACTACACTTGCTCACAATGTTTGTTTTGGACCTTTTTGTACAGTAGATTAGCACTTTGCATGATGTCAAGTTCATCTATTCATTTCATGTTTCCACATAGCTTGAACTTGGTAAACACACTGGCATAAAATTACAAGGACCATAATAAGAAAACTTCAAAGATTCTGGTATTTAAAGTCATATGATACCATTATGAACTTCCCTGTACATTGAACTCTGTTGTCTTTGAGTTGTCTTTCTGTTTGCTATTCCTGAAATCTATTATGATGACACTCTAGGTGTGTTCCTGTGGGGTGATCCGGATTGTGATCAGTGATCCAAGATTACTCACATGGTTCATCAAAGGAACTGACGAATCCGTGACCACAGAGGATTTATCAGTTCCTTTGATGCACCATTATGCACCACTGATCTTGGAGCACTGATCCTGATCCAGATAACCCCAAAGAAATGCACCCTCTATCTCTATTTAACTTTTTGTTAAAATCTCCAGGTAAAATTGTTAATCTTATTGGGTTAAAAATTATTAGCAATGTTAACAAGCACTACTCAACATTTGATTCATTAAAATATTGCTTGTGTTCAGATATTCTTATGCATCTATCTTTTTTCCCAAAGTCTTCCATTTGCAACCCCATAGCCACTTACATCAACTAAATGTTTTTGTTTCTTTATTGAAAATTCAGCATTATGATACTTTACATGCATATATAGTAAAAATTAGTCGCACATGCAAACCAAATGAAGCTCCCAATGTGGCTTCTAGCGAAGGTTTCATCATTTCCTCTATGTCCCAGCCCTTCTGCAAAGTTTTGTGCTCCTGCACTAGTACACAAAATGCCAAAAACATTCATACGAAATGCTTCCCTGGAGTTGATTTCACATCACTAGCCCTGGACAAACTCAGAAATCAATTCCACTTGGTTAGGAAAAGCATGACTGAATCTATCAGCTCACTAAAAGACATGATGCTAACATTTTTTCAGTTCCTTAAATCCTCAGGCTACATGTGCAACCTCTGTTGTCAGAATGACACCTCCATAAAACTTTACCCAATAACCCTCATCTCGAAAATAAGCATTTCAGGATGGTTGTACGTCAATTATCTTATTTTACTGATTGAGAGGAACAATATTGAAAACTAATCGTAATCAGATATTAGCTCTACTGTAAAAACTCAATGACAAAGCAGATCCTTTTAATTTGTAACCTTCCCCATCAAAGCAGCTCAATTTAGTAAGCCACAAGCCACACATGTACGCATTGCGGACCTATTTTTAGACTGTATGGGAAAGTATACTTTGAGCTTATAAATGCTAAAATAAGCTGTAAATGTAGAAATAAAGTTCGCTTACCTCTACATACGGTTGTCCTCGTCTTTTCTGTGCAATCGGAGGGCAAATTTGTGTCCGTTTTAGACGGGTTTGTGGCTTTCGAATTTTTGCGATGTCGTTAGTTGTCATTTCCCCTCATGAAGAGAAGAAAGGCTGGTGACTCGCGGCGACCTCGTCCCACAAATTCAAGGTTGTGCTCTAACGGCGCCCGGTCGCCTGAGGCGACTAACATTTGGCTCCGGGCGAGTGAAAAAAATTATGCGGTCGCCCGGCCGGGCACTCCGGCTTATTTTATTTCTTGCAGATAAGGCGGCTAAAAATTTTAATGTGCTGGTGGTTACAGTTTACGAAACCTCTCAGAAAATGTTTCATCTTCGTACAAAACAATCGGTTCAAAGGCCGTTCCACATGATTTCACATGTAACATAATCCATGACTTTGCACGTGACGGCCAGCGGCCGCGCGAATTTCGATTCGTTCCCAAAAAATAGCATTAATTAAATTTGGAACGTGGAGTTTGGAATTTCTTGGTTATAGTTTTAAAAAAAAGAGTTGTTACTTCTGCTCTGACAGCGGTAAAGCGCGGCCAGCGAAGTGGTGCAATTTACTTCTGTATGAACCCGAGACTCGCAGTTTATGCAAATTTAATATTTTTACGATGTTTCGCAGCTGCGCCTGCCTGACTAAAATATATTTAGGTTATGATTGTTTTTCCCCTGTATATGAAACAACGAAATAAAAAGGGAAAGATATCATATTATTTGTTATTGTTTTAGAAAAAGAGCAATCCCGGCGTTGTCTTTGGTTTGTGACAAATCATTCCGTGCCCTAAACAAATAACGCTGTGACTGGTGCTTCAACCGAACAAAAAGCTCATTCCAATGAACATTTTATTGATTATGTAAGGAAAAAATACTTTAGTTCTGTCCTAGCGATGATTTTCGTCCAGATCAAGATGACTTGCTAAGAGAAAAAAATGCATATGATAGCTTTTGGCCGCGGTGGTTTCATTGTTTCACGGCAGTTTTCACAAAATCTCCACGGGAATCAAGCGGCATTGATTCACGTTTAGAAAATTTATTTTCAACCTAACTAACCAGTAAAAAGATTTACCTCTATTAGACCCAAACCTTTTTAGATAAACCTGCCACAATCTTTACTTTTTCACTTTTAAACCTAAAAAAATATCGGTGGCATTGCCACTTTTCTTGTCTTCCTCAAGTATGGCATGAAAAATTTGACGGGTTGTGGGTTTTTCTTGCACTAACGAGTTCTACGATCATCAGAGCAGTAGCAGCAATGTTTTTTTGAGGGAGAGATGGAGGAAGATCTTGCTGCGTTGTTGATCTCAGATATTTAATTAAATAAATAAATAATTAATTCGGGCGACCAACCTGGAGAGCTGGGCACCCCAGCTGAAATGATTTGGAGCCCGAAGGGCTCCCCGAAATTTTCCTTAGAGCACAGGCTTGAAATTGCTCTCGTATCACAAAGCAACGGTCCGAATCGCCATAAAAACACCACAGCCTTAAGCCCAGACAAATTTCCTATCACATCAACTCCACTCCGGGATCACACAACTATTTTTGGAGGATAAATTCCAAACTGAATGTTCGACTTTCTATAATCTACCCATCCGTTCAGCTAGATGTGCAATCTCGTACCTAGAGTCCTCGGGCTTCTTGGTCAGCGGGTGAGCGCCCGGAGAGACTATGGGATCTTGAACTATATTTTTGATTGGCCGCTTGCGTAACAATGGCAGTCCGACAGGAAGTCGGTAAGTAATTCGGAAACCCCAGAATTTGAAGAGAGATTCAAAAAACCAAGTTTCAGTGCTGTTTGTGTTTTTCTACCTCAGAAGTACATAAATCACAAAAATAAAAACCACGAGGTTTGAATTATGTCTTATAATGTACGGGAATTTTCCCACGCTGCTCAAAAGTGATTACTGTTGCTGTTGCAAAAGTACCGTGGGGAAACATTATATCAGTGTCTTTGCGGAGAAATCCGTGGAATAAGGTCTTGTCGAAGCCATTCAGAATTACGGAAACATCAAATCGTAGTAGAAGAGGACATTTGTGTCGTTTCCACAAAAATTTGTCAATCGTGTTGCTTGCACGATGGCATTCTGAACTATGGAATGTTCGCTGAAACACTTAAAATACACTTTCCGAAAGCGTCAGAGGTTTCATCTTCACTTGCTCTTACAGCAAGCCAATGATCATTTCTTCAGTTTGTTTGTGTGTAAGGCTAAAATTCTTGTTTCTCGAACACTTTCAACCCGCCATTTCTACTGTTTACGGTTTTCTCTAAGTCTGTTTCCGGTTAAACTCAAACATACGTCATAAGACCGGAACCCACGTTTTCTGGGAAAATGGAGTCGATTATCCCAGAGTCTCTCCGGGCGCTCACCCGCTGGCCAAAAAGCCCGAGGACTCTGGGTACGAGATTGCTAGATGTGTGGCTAGGGCCGTTATAGCTCGATGACGATCGTATTACATTTTGCACTCTCATTGGCCAATTGTCCGAGTTTGGGATGCCTGTGGTTCAGCGTTCTCTGACTGGCATATCTATAAGTCGGTTTGGTAGTTCCCAACTTATGAAGTACGGCCCACGGGGTTACAGCGTCAGTAGTGCCTGGTTCGACATCTTGGATGTACTTGTGAATAACCAACTGGTTTGCCTCCGGCCAGTTGGTATTCTTAAGTTTGTTGTTCTATTATTTTGTTGACTGTGTTTCATTGTCCCTGAAAATGTAATTTGTGATAATCCTGATTAGCATAAATTGATAATTTGCCGTCACGTGGCAGAGGCCTGGTTGTGAGCGGCAGGCGCTTGGAGTGCCACGTGATCGTAGTTTGTACTTGGCGATCGTTTAGCGAGTGAGGCATTGTACGGTTAGCCTTCGCCGCGTGCACAAGTTCTGTTTGGTTATTTTGTCCTATCGAGCTGGATTAGTGTTTACTGCCATCGTTAGGCGATATATGATAGCGTTCATTTACATAGTAAGTAGTTTCTTTCAATTAGAATTCCCTACAACCCCGAGGGTTGCACCATTGTGTTGGTCGGGGGTACACGTTTCCCGCTTTTTTCACCTGCTGGTATTTTTAAGGGGTTTTTGTGTCCGGCTCTGGTGCATTTGCTTTTCTCTTTATTTTAGAATTGATGTATTAATTTTTTTGTACCTATTCCAATGCTTAATAAACTGCACGGCGGCTTGGCTGGCAAACACGCCCATGAATCACCTAGCTTGAGTGTCCGGTTGAGTAGTGGAGGCAAACTAGCTCCAATCTGGAGTTGCAAATTAAGTATGTATGTAATATGTAACTCTATATTACACTAAGAAAATATACAAATTGTATTGTTTCTCCAGTTGGGTTTCTTGGCGCTATTATGTTTGATTTTTTTTTCTTTACTTGACCCATCAACCTTCAATCTTCAAATAACCCTGTACAAAATTGAAACCTTTGGACGGGGTTTTTGAGAAATGATGGAACATGGACAATTTGATTATAGTTCCAAGGGCCAATGGAGGAAGAGAAGAGAGACCCTGGGAACGAGGTTGAAATTGAACACCGGAGAGCACTATTAAAGGAAAAGAAAACCCCTTCTAATCCTCTACCAGCCCCAAGACCTTCCCTTTTTCCATCGGCACAATAGGGCTCCAGACTGCTGGAATATAATCTAAACTTGCCGGATCGGATTTTTCAAAAGACATGCCAATTCTAGTATCGTGCTTACGAATTTATAACTGCAAATAACCTATTAAACCGGGAAATGTTTTCCGACGGGTCTTTTAAACGAGTCTAATTTTAAGAACGAGGTTCGTTTTTTTAAACGAGTGACGTCCTCGTGCCAGATGAAGTAGGCATTTCATCAAGACGATTTTTGTCGAGGCTTTATAGTGTTTTACCAAAAACCGTGAGTAATCCAAATATGAGTAAAAATAACAAACAAACAGCGGTTACAAACATAACGAGATAACGCATGTTGTAAAACTTTTTATGAACTTGACGTTTCGTATGCTCCAACATACATCTTCAGAAGTAATGGTTAACTAAAGTACAATTGAATTTAAACATGAAGACTAATACCAAGTAAGGAAAGTAATAAAGGGACCTAGTTAAATCTGCTTGAAAAAATATAAATGGCTAGGTCTGTTTATTTTCCTTGTCATTACTTTCCTTATTTGGTATTAGTCTTCATGTTAAAATTTAATTGTACTTTAGGTAACCGTTACTTCTTAAGATGTATGTTGGAGCATACGAAACGGGACGTATACAAAACATGGACCCCAGGTCCATGGACCACCCCCGTGGACCCGGTCCATGGACCCCTTCATGGACCCAGTCCATGGACTACCCCTGTGGACCATCCCTTCTTTTGTACAGTTTCCAGCAGAAAAATCTTTAGACGAGAAAGAGAAACCATCCTGGCACTTGTCTGGACAATTTGAGCAATAATTATCGTCTCTTACAGAGACATGAAAAATTCAGGAGGTCTCAACGGGATTGGAAACCATGACCTCTGCGATGCCAGTGCAATGCTCTACCAACTGAAATCAGTTGGGAGCAAGTTTTTTTAATATACATTGTCCTCTTAGGGCCTCAGCGTGCCTTTTTGGCCTGGCCTGTTTTATGCAACGCTAGTGTATGTCTGGACTCAGCCGACCGGTTGGCTCAGTTGTGTGAGCATCAGACTACTGTGCGAGAGGTCGCGGGTTGATATGAAACCCCGGCGAGACCAACACTCAGGGTCTTTAAATAACAAAAGAACTAGCCCTTCCTGATTTCCTATCTTGACTAATAGAAGTGGTGTTTGGCTTGTCTACGCCTTCGACGTCATCAACGTCATGCGAAGTGACCTATGATGACTAACACCGGAAGTGTTTGCAGACGGAGGTCATTTCTGTCGCTAACCAGTTTCATCCGAGACTATGACTTGTTTTTCTGCTTGTAACTTTACAAAACAAAGGGTGGTCCATAGGGGTAGTCCATCGACCGAGTCCATGAAGGGGTCCATGCACCGGGTCCACAGGGGTGGTCCATGGACCTGGGGTCCATGTTTTGTATACGTCGTACGAAACGTCAAGTTCATAAAACGTTTTACAACATGCGTTATCTCGTTACGTTTGTAACCGCAGTTTGTTTGTTATTTTTGCTCAAGTTGAAATGGCCAAAGAACAAGAGTGTCTACGATGTGATTCAAATATGGTAACGGTTACAAGTGGAGAATTGATTAGAAATGGTTTACGCTATCATCGTCAGCAACACGCATTATGGCCAAGTCCCAACCTCGTCCCCAAGGCGCGTTTCCCTGGCTTCGGGTACCACCCAAAGCCAGGGAAAAGCGCCCTGGGGACGAGGTTGGGCCACGTCCTACTATAACGTCTAACCATGCGGTTCTGGATACGTATATACGTAGATGTTCAACTGGTCTTCCTTGAGAAAATAAAAACCTTTTTTTAGTGTTATTAGCAACATCTACTCTGAAATATCAATAAATGTATACACGTCAAGCCCGTCGTATTAACCTGATACAGAGCAATATTTTATTTTAGGAAGCGCAGGTCTGAACAACGCATAATATCGTTTGGCATGCTTCACGGGAACAACTACATAAGATCTTGAAGCAAAACTTTGGCAAACAAAACTTGAATTACATAAATAAATAAAGCCCCTGACCTCACTTCTTGGTGGGTGTGTTTTGATAATGCCTGATCTTACAGGTATTTATTTGAAGGAAGGCAAATAACTCTTTACTAGTAAATCGATTCTCGACTGGGGCAGGGGTGGCCTCCCAACAGGGTTTTCGTCACGCAGTTCCTCCCCCACGAGGAGGAGGGGGGAGGAAATGCGTTACGAAACCCTAAGGACGTCTGCGTGGGAGGCTAGGGCCGGGGACGAAAGTTGTCACATGAATGAAAGGGAAAACATTCGTAGAAAAGTTCCGTTCTTCCATTTCTGTCCTCAAATTTGGCAGATCGAATGTTTATAGAATTAGCCAATCACTGGCCAGTTTTTTTTTTTTGGGATCGCTGGAAATGACGGCATTTGATACACCTTATTCAAAAGGAAAAACCTTAAATAACAATGAGCAGAACCAGGTTTTCTGAGCCTGCGAGACTTAGCACCCCCAGCAAACCATTGTTTTAACGAAAATCGCTGGTCAGCAACCTGGTTCTGTCCATTGCTGTCTAAGCTCTTCCATTCAAAAATGGCGGACACGCGGAACGACCTAGGTTCTAATACATGAAAGCGAGGTTTGGTAGGCCTCATTTCAGTCAGGAAAATTTTAGTAGCGGCTGTTAGCAGATGGGAATTAATATAAGTAAACATTTTGTAATAAATTATTTTTATAGAGAAATTATGAAAATTTGCAATGAAACATCTCTGTTAAGATGTACATTTCGCATTTAATTAATTGCGAAGTCACTGATTCGTTTATGTATGTAGACGAACTTTTCGCAGTTAACTAACTGCAAAGTCCTTCGCTTCTGTAATATGTGTAGAGATACATTTTTGCTAAATTTCATTTGTCCCTATAGAGTGACATAAATGCAAACTTTGCAATTGTAAAATCTCTCCTTTGGGGAAAAGAGAAAAAAATCAGAGCATTCGAGTGGCGATTGTTTTGCTTCGAGAATATTTCAAAAGATGATTCTCTTATTACCTTTTACACAGGAAACGATGAAGGCTTTGTATGAATTTTTACGGCCTGGGGCCAGTGGAGAAAACACCCAATATTTGTCCTCTGCAAGAGACGACATTCAGGCTGGTCATAGTGAACATTGGCCATTTTCATACTAGAGACGCATTATTTGTCTGGGCCGAACTTGGGCAAACATTTTTTCTGCGTCTGTTAAATTCGTCTAGTATAAAGACGGCCACAAGACGCATTATGCGTCTGGACGAAGAATTTTTTAGTGCGTCTTCGAAGACGCACTAAACTGGAAAGTTCCGTCCAGACGCATTATGCGTCGAGTGCCCGTCTTTATACTTGACGAATTAACAGACGCAGAAAAAATGTTTGCCCAAGTTCGTCCACGACGAATTATGCGTCTCATATAGTTCGTCCCGTCTTTACACGGATTATGCGTCTCTAGTATAAAAACGGCCATTCAGTAAACTTACATTGTCGCCTCAGACAAGGCTTCGCCGAAATACACTCGGCTCAGTTATTTAACTTATCCCAGTCAATTGTAAGCAGAATTTTTATATCTTGAATCAATTTTATGCATTTGTAACTAGGACAGATATATAACTGGCTGTCCAGAGAACTTGAGGATGAGACGCAATTCAAAATACATATGATGTATCAACAAAGTGAAAAAAATCCTGCGGTATAATTTAATTCGATTTATTATTTTTCAAGGTTAGTTTTCACTTTGTTGATACATCTCATTACTTTGAATTGAAAATCCATTGTTATTATCACTACCACACTCGACAGTAATAATGCACGACTTTAAGCCATAATAATGCATAAGTAATAATGCATGACTTTAGCCATTATCAATGTATAAGTTTCCAATGTTGTTGCTGTACATCATGTACCTTTCAATAGGAGACTTACTTAACTCCCACATATTAATATCCATTTCAACAGAGAAGACCGGAATCTCGTATAACATTTTCCAGACTGAAATGAGGCCTACCGAACCTCGCTTTCATGTATTAGAACCTAGGTCGTTCGCCCAATTCCGCGTGTCCGCCATTTTTGAATACGGTGTATGAAAAACCAAAAAAAATTACCTTTAGGCGAGACAGCAATGGCGACCACATACGAGGAAGAAAAAATACGCGAATTTTAGTTGGAATCACGGAAAAAAGTACATAGAGAGTTTCTTTATAGCCTAGCGAAGATATCTGGATGGTTTTTATGGCAATAGTAAAGGAGTTTCATGTGAAAATCAGGTTAGCGTCTCTTTCTGTTGACTCTGTTGAGTAAACATCATTAATTTATTCCACGTGGCATCTCTTTACCTTGGGCCGTAAACTTGAGTTTCACTCTCAAAATTACCTCCAGAAGTTACTTTTTGCGTAAAAGAAGCTTTTAGAATGGTGTTACTTGCCTTTTGAGGTGATACTTGACGATTTGGGAGCATTTTGTGAAAAAATATCGAACGTGTTACACGCGAAATTTCGTGGCTCAAACTTGCCCAATTTTGCCCCACATCAGATTGACCTTTAGTCTGCACATTAAAAAAAATGCGTAAAATATTTGCAGCGGGATGGATTTTTCAGAAATTTGAAGGAATGATGGCTAGCAAATAGAGAAAGATTTTTTACAGTAACTAAAAATTTCTGTGTTTTGCATGAGAATTCGATGAAGAGGTGAATGCAACTAGATTTGTTGCGTTCGTGGTCATTTTTGTGCATAGTACATTCCTTAAAAATAGATCAACTGAAAGATCGATAAATCATCTTTATTTTCTGCTTTCATTTGGACAAAAAAGATGCAACACTTAGCGATAAATATTATTTTAAGGTGAATAGGTTGGAAAAAGTATTTCGCGGGAAATCGGCTCGGCCTTTAAAAGAGTTTTAAAGAGATCGAGAATCATGTATACATCAAGCCGAAATAGTCTCGAATTAATACGATTTCTATCTATTTTTTAAGCAATCACCTCCTCAACAGACGAGATCTCTAAAAGTATAAACCGAACGCATTTTCCTTATATTATGGAGCGTCTAGTTAACCCTTGTGCGTGGCTGTTGCCAAATGAATATTATTTCCTCACGAACTATTGGGTTCCTATTTTCCTACAGGTGGCTACATGTAGATCCACAAATATACATGGTGTTTTTGATATTTCGTTTCCACATTTGTGTTATACAAGCGTTTTGTTTTTGTTTTTCAAACGCGGTAGTGTCCAGCTATTCGGATCACGACAGAAACGTGCGACATATGCATTGTTTTGTTTTATCGGTTCTAACTGAAGCGAAAACTTATTTGTTATGCATGCAAACAAACATGTTTAACGTCACTTCTGTTTTACGGTTTTACGATATAATTTCCGTTCGTTCTTTCATTTTGTTTTATAATTACTTTTGTGTGTGCCCTTTCTGTTTTTATTACATGTCGCCGTTTGGCAAAACTTAAAATTGACAATATAATTTAAGGCGATTTCAGGCAGAGAACTGAATTCAAAAAAATGTCAAAGGAAAACACGAAATTCTCACTTGTTATTGGATATGCCAAGTTCTGAGCCTGGTAAAGATATAAAGTTTAGCATTTCATAGAAAAAGCGTTATATCAGAGCGGTGCTCATTCGAAGCGGTAGACACCATGGACCGCATTTGTGGAAGTTACCTGCTTCGGCTAAGCGTTTGCTTCTTGCTAATCCATAGTGTCCAAGGTAACTATGATCTCCTTATTTTAACCAGCCCGGTGAAATAGAGCACCAACAAATATATTATATGCTGAGTTGGGTTTACTGGTGGAAGATACATAAATATTGAAACAGCGATTGTGTGATCAGTTTCTGAAAACAGTTCATGGAACAACTTCAGCTGTGTAGGCCCCTTCCAAACCGTAATTATTTTTCAAGCTTGTTCAGAACTCTTTTTAGCTAAATATTCTATGCAGCGTGTATGAGTGGAAGGGAAATTTGCTGTAGAGCTTGCTGGGGGTAATCTAAGCCTGTAAAATGCTTTGTACGAATGTTTGAAACACTTTGACACCACATAGTCAAATGAGAACTTCAATGTTTGTCATTTGGAATCTCAAAAACATGGATTTCGTAATTTTTGGTCAATTTAATTAAGGTATGTGACTTGCTGTTTTGCACATCTATATTTAAGGCAGTTTTTGTGCCTACCACTTTAAAAATGCACTATGCACAGGGCTTCTGATAGGATGTGGAAAAAAAATTAAAGATCATGCGGAAATTTTGGGCCATATTATTCACTATGCACAGGGCTTCTGATAGGATGTGGAAAAAAATTAAAGATTATGCGGACATTTTTGGCCATATTATGCGCAAACATGCAATGATTATGCGGAAATTACACCAGATTATGCGGAAATTGAAACATTTATAGAACTAATAATTAGGCCCATCCAATGTATTTACATGCTTATGGTAAATCAGGACTCGAAATTGCGACGAATTCAGTCGCTTTTTTCCTTTGCGATTAAGATATCTGGCCAAGTCGCCAATTTGCGACCAGCATTCACCGTTAAAGTAAAAGGGTTGGTAATCGGCATTTTGCCGAAACTTTTGCTAAAAGAAATAAAGCGATTAAAGAAATATTTTGTTTCTTGTCATGAATTTTGTTTCAATTTGGAGATATGGAGCAAAATTGTGATGTGGTTGAACCACGATCCATTCCCTCGATCATTCACCATTTTCAGCGGTTTTTTACACATACTTGTTTTTGTACAACTTCATCGCAATGATTGCCCCTACTTTACCAGAGTTTCAAATGATGCAATTTAATTTGCTACTATAACTTGTGGCTAAATTTTCATACCTTGTATCATAGGCAGCCCAAGTTCGCGTCACTAGAGAGCGTGTAATAATTGATTACTGGTGGAAGATGACCTTTGAGTAAAAGCGGTGTTGTGTTGCAGGCAGCCGTTGAGAATTTAAACGCCTTGTAAGAGTTTGTATGGGAAATAAAATACCGAAGATTATGAAGGCTAAAAAACGCTCAATTTAACGGTCATTCAATAAAATGAATAAAAATGGACCTCTGGTGTATTTTTGTGGCTTTTGGAGCTTATTTTACAGTTTCAGGAATTCCGTGTTTGCAATGTTCTAAGACGGTTTAACTAGAGTCCAGGCTCATTCCTGAAGAATGAGTGGAAACTGCTTACCAACTTTCATCTTGCGAACGAAATGGCGTGTTTTCTTCAATGTTCAGGAAAATAAGCGTTTCAAAATAGTCAATCTCTGTGGCTTTTGTGTTTGTGAGGGTGGTAATCAGCTGGTTTGTCACTAACATTAGGCATTTCTTCAGTTTTATGCGGGAAATATTGTAATTATGTGGAGGATGCAGATTTTAGGGAATTATGTGGATCCCCATCGCCGCATCCTCTCATATGCCATGTATGCACTATGCCACCAGGTTTGTAAGAGAGAGTGTTTGTCAGTGAGTGTATAAAATAAAGACCATGGTGGCAGATAGGCCCGTAGCGCATACATAACTCAGGAACATGAACAGGTCTGCTGGAAGTCAATTCAGTGAGCAAACCCAGTCAGCAGAACACTAAGAAGAGCAGCTGTAGTTGTCAGACATGTTTATAACATGCCTTGTCCATTAATTCCCTTTGGTACATTCCATTTGTTTTAAAGTGTCAACAGCTTTTATTTTGGGTAGAAGAGCACAGAACACATGATCAGAAAGGAATGCAAATGCAAGAAATTTACTCACAAATAATTAGTACGCAGAAGTTTGGTAGTGTGGAAATTTGGCACTGTGGAAGTGGCCCTAACCCTAATTCATGCCGACGCCTTAAAATAGTATGATACGACACTCTTAAGGGCCCACTGACGTATTTTTTGGGGTGTGTTGCTAAGGATGTAATGGTTAAGTAATTTGAGAGAATTTGGCATTAATATGGTCAGTTTCCAACTTTTGTAAGCCAATGACCCTAAATATGACGTCATCATACCACGCCTATGGTCACATGACCAATAAAAGAAAACTCTAAATTTGTCTCCGTTCTACCGTCACAATTTGGGTATTTAATCGATGGCTTGATAATTTTTATTCGTTTTTGCATCCAGCCAAGCATGGTTTTCCTTTTATTTTGAAAAATGTTCGTTTTAAAGACATGATAAACGATACTGAAATGCCCATAACTTTTTCAAAAAAGATGATTTTTAAAAATCAATGCTTAGCTATGTTCTGTATTTGGGAGGGAAACGTGCCATGTAAAAAAAAAAAAAAAAAAAAAAAAAAAGAATTAATTCAATTTCAAACCGCCGGAAATTTAGCTTTTTTCTCAAACCGGAAGTCAGTTCGTTTACGCATGCGCAGTTGATCTGAGAACGAGCGTGAGGAAGGGCAAGGAAAAACCTTCAATGGAAACAACAGTTTGTGCGGTGACTTTTGCTTGTGAGTGGGTTTTCTTGTCAGCTCATGATATGATGACATCAGTTACCAGAAGTAACATTTCACTTCCTTAGCAACGTGCGAAAAATTCGTCTGTGGGCCCTTAAAGTCCTTGCTATTGCTCTCCAACTGTAGTGCCTCTGTTTTAGTGCTTCCATTTGGCGACCAGTGGGGACAAACTTTGGCCTTCCATGACTATGCAGTGTTTCCAGCTGATAACCAAACCAGGGCTCATTTGCGTAAATTTCCTATGAGTACATGCTTCGTAGAATGCTCGCACCGCTACATTGCACATGTATCATAAGAGAATAGAAGTCATCTTGTCTATCCGCATTGATTACAATAAATGTACCATACGCCCGAATAAAAAGACGACT
This sequence comes from Montipora capricornis, assembly GCF_036669925.1. NCBI lineage: Eukaryota > Metazoa > Cnidaria > Anthozoa > Scleractinia > Acroporidae > Montipora > Montipora capricornis. Next base: position 40,683,588 of record NC_090896.1, read on the forward strand.
CATTAAATAAAGACTATCACCAAGTCTTCTTTGAATACATTGTTACAGTATTACTTCAAAGTTAGTATTGTGTAATTATGTTGACGGGCCTGTGAGATAATACTTGGGGATCCTATCAAAGAAATTGTTGATATAGGCGGCATCGATATTGAAAATTTATGAATGTTTCAATATGGCATTGTTTTCCATGCAGAGCAAGTTCTTAACGCGTGCGTTGGCTTTGTTCCAAAGATACTTATAACCTATATATTTCAGCTGCCAATTTTAAGCGATAAAAATATATGCCTTTTTTAATTTTTCAAGCAATATATATACCTCCCCATAAGTTATATAATTATACGCAATTGTTTGCCATGTAAATAACACAGTACAGCACATATTTAATGGTACATGTAAAACCTATGAATTCAATGAACAGATACAACTTACTTTTTGTTTTTCAACTCTTTTGTCACGTTTGGCGTTCCATAATTATCTTTTCAAACCCGAGTATCTTTAAACTGAATTCAGTTTCTTCTTCTTTTTTCTTGTTTAATTGATACGAATGCGAGCCACACTAAGGCATTATGGAGTTCACCTAAGATGCAAGAGGAGAACTTGAAAAAGTTGGCCCGGCGTTTTCAAGTTGGCATTCATTTTAATCTTGGCTACGCGCAACCAAAAACACATAAGAATGTTTTTTGTGTGCTAAATAGAAAGAAACTTTGGCTATTAATATTCATTTGCCATTCGGCGGGAGGTAAACAGGTCTCCTTTGCTTTCCAGGTTTTTAATATTGTACATTCCATGACACTATACCCTTTTAAGAGAGTCTCAGAGTGTCTGAAAAATCTATATTTACAAGTAGAGAGATGAGCTTCTGATCATGGTGATGGTGTTGCCTTTATTCTTCAGGAACCGAGAATGGAAAAATTTTTATGCAGTTGGCAGGCAACGATAATTATCAGTGCCAGTACGCTTATTTCAGTCGACGTTTCTCTAACGGTCACCTTCCTGTCCGTGTGTTTACGTCAGTTAATCACGGAAACAATTCCGTGGAAGTTCACGATTCCGTTTTTTTATGGGTCCAAGAGGTTTCCACAACCCGTTTCAAGGTGTGTATTGTGGCAGGTGGGCAAGGATCCGGTGCAAACAGCACCATCGATTGGCTCGCTTTTCAAGGCTACCAGCCAGGTGTACAACATGGACAAGTGAGATTCGCTCTTTTTACAACTGGAACAAAATGCGCCCAAGTGACTTTCTCTCAGGTAAAATGTAAAAGGATGTGATTTATTCAAGTTGTATGCTAAATTCTACGGTGTATGTTAAAGCTGCATTCCTTAACTTGAAGTTGCAGTTTGTAGTGATCCGTTCCTTAGACTGAAATTGAGTTCTCATTCCAAATTTCTCGATAGTGAAAATGCCCTTAGGATAAAGATACATGTACCTGTTAGGGGAATTTATTTAGCGACATTTCCATGCGATGCATTCTCTAACAAAGAAGCTTAAGAGAAAGGTCATCTCAAATTAGGTGAACTACTTTGTAAGCTGTAAATTGATGTCACCAGAAAATTGTCTTAGCATGAAAGATAACTGAAAATAATTAAGTGTCTTGTCAATTTAACCAACCTTCAACGTTTAACTTGACTTAAATCCTCTTTAATGTGATAAGTTATTATTATTTTTTTGGAACTCTCTTCAATTCTACTAAACTAAAACAATAATCTTTTACAAAACCACATCTCATTTACTCACACAATTGGATGACACGAACAAAAGCTGTAAAAAAATGAGAGAAAAAGTAGAATAGGATTAAACTGAGAATGGCAAACCAAGTTATTATTATTATTGTTATTATTATTATTATTATTATTATTATTATTATTAGGTAAAGGTTAAGGTACACCTTATTGTACGTCGGAAGGAGGGCAGTGGTGCACTCATTTACCCCCCTCCCCCCGTTCTTTCGATGAGTGCTCCTTTTTAAGAGTAATTTCAAAGCTACCTGAAGCTACACAATAAAAAGAAGTCGAAGCAAGGATGTGATGTCAATAGAGTTTAAACCCAGGTCCTCTCGCACAGAAGGCCCCTCACTAACCAACAGAGCAATCCTTACCCCTTCTTGTTATCATTATCATCATCATCATCATCATCATCATTACCATCATCATCATCATCATTGAAAATTTATTTCAGAAAAGTAGTGAAGAACACCTACAGTCTCTCGGAGTCTGCCGTGCACAGTCCTGTTCACTAAACTCGAAGCAGCAAAATGGCCTGTTTGCATGCACATAATTATATTCACTTATTTTTCTCTGTAGGCATTTTCGATGGAACCTGAAGTCCAAGCTACTATTCAACAGAGAAACCTTGATGAAAGGAAGGATGCAATGAACATTTGGATTGAAAGTATTTCCAGGACGAACTTCGTGGTCTGCTTAAGAGAGTCAAGAACATTTGATGGGCCTCATAGCAATCTGATTGTGGTGTGTAAAGAGAGAAATTATTCAAACATAAATCAAAACTCAAAAGAGAGAAAGATAAAGTGACAGTACAAATTTGAATGGGATTTCAAGTCCATACTAAGCTAAGGGCACTTTCCATTTGTCAGCACTGGCCGGGCAGGCCAGTCGGTTTGCAAAGAAAATGCAACAATTTGAAGGAACACTTGCATGATAATCCCTCGCATTCTTCTGGAAGAGAGTACATACAGTGTTTCATCCTTGAAGTGTGTTTCCAAATGCCTGGTCTGGCCGGTCAGTTTTGTCAAATGGAAAGCCCCCTAAGAGTTATGGGCTCGGCAGATTTTCTGAGCAAGCTGTGCAATGAATTATCCAATGGGACCTGTCTCTTTAGCCATGTAATAGAATTATATGTATATATATATCACATAATCTGAATAATTATGCAACCAAAGAAGAATACGTACAATAACTTACCGAAACGATCACAACAGGAAGAGCCATGACTCTCTTTGGTTAATCAGAAGTATATGTTCGTAAACTGAAAACCCAACCTCGTGCCCAGGACCTCTCCCATCACTCCAGCATAAAAATAATGGAACTGGGAAGTAGGGAATCCATTAATCTCTTTTGTGGTTAAACAAAAAAAAAAAAAAAAACACTGCTTAATGCTACTGTATGAAATGCTAAACATGCTATTTGCTATCTGCAATGATGTTATTCAGAAGAGGAACAACTACAAAGACTAATAACAATACATGTATTTTTTCAGTTGCAACATCTTTTAATGAAGAGAACAAATTGCAATACACACAATCGCTTGAAGTAATAATTAGCCTGCTGTCGGGGGCTTCCGGGACCAGCGTGGTATGCAAATAGCTTACATGCGAATATCACATGCGTAGTTTTTGAACTTAGTTTTTCTTCTCTTTTCAGAACTGGATGGCATACAAACATCCAACGCTCTGGAAAGTTAAGGAGTGGTCCAAGATCTTGTTTTCTAATTATGAGATACCATTAGCTCAGGACAATTACGCATTATGTAAGGTACATGTATACAGATTTTGTGCTGCAATAGCTATTGGTGATTGTATGGGGAAAAAACTGTGAAGTGACCAAAGCATTTGTTGAATAAAGACGGGTTATTTAGTATAGCAAAACATGCAGCTCCAAGAAGGGCAGCTATTGTAGCAGCCCCTGTTGTTTTTGTCTAGGTTTCACATCTACCTACATGTGCCAGGTTAAGGTAGCAAGAAAATCAGCTGCAGTCCTTATGAGAGCTGCTAGTCATCGTCCCAAATGCTGTCCAGTCCACTTACTGTACTGTGTGTTATTTTACTGTCATTGTTGGAAATGAAGGGTTAAGCAAAGGTCGTTAAATTTGATCTTTCAGATTATCAACTTCACCGGACCATTCTATGAACCACCAAACATACTTACAACAGCAGTCAAGGGCATCAAAAACAACTCCAATCCACTCTGGGCTGTAAAGGGTCCGTTAATCTCCTGGGTGGAGGTAAGATCTTTTATTAACATTAAATTCCAGAAATTGACCCTTGACATAGTAGACCATTTTAGAATTCTCAGGGCTGGGCTGGATCTATCATGAAATGGAGGCTAATGCGGGCAAATCTTTTCAAATGCAAATTAATTTGCCTGCAGTAGCCTCCATTTTGTGCTAGATCCAGTCCAGCCGTGAGAATTCTAAAATGGTCTATTAAGCAATTTACTTTCCTTTAAAGATTAATTAATTAATTATTTTTATTTTCTCGGTTTTTGAGGATCAAACACTATAAACCTTTGTAAACTTTGTTGCATTGTCACTTTGCTTCAAACATTATTTTTAATACAGGAGATTGACCGTACTCATTTTCGTGTGTGCATCAAAGATTATGCTGGAATTGATGGCCAGAGAGACAATTCGGAAGTTCATTATGTGGTTGTTGGAGGTAAATAGTGCACCTGCAACGTTTGGAAGAGTTTCCCTCATCTCGATTTCTTCTTTGTCTAAGATATAATTGAAAAACCTCTCTATCGACTCCAGAAACAAATGTTCCGGGTAACGCAAGAACTAAGCCAAATTGGGGGCATTTAATAAAATAATAAAATTTGATACTAAACATAGTTAAAAAGACATCTATTCATAAAGCAACGTTTGAAACGTTATGTTCTAATCTGTGGGAGTATACATGTATATGGATTGCCTCTACTCCTGTACGACCTGGACTTACAAGGTTAGTCAAGTTGTCAGCCCATAGCTTCCTATCTAAGATTTCTAAAAGGCACGCAACCTGTGTCACCTCCTTAAGGAAGCAAACACGGAATGCTCTTTTCTGCAATCTATCAGTTCTAGAAAAGTACTTATCATAACTACAATCTTGGACAAAACTCTAGGAGAACATTTCGGCATTAACATCATTTGACATGCATTCACAAACAAATTTATTGGTCCCCCTCCCCCTCTTCCCCATACCAATGTTGATAATGTGGTAAAAGATACTGTGCAAGCCTTTGACCGTTTGTAAACGAACACTGGATTAGGGAAAAGGGGAAACTATGGAGAAGTTTCCCTTTTGTCCCACAAACAAAATAATTAGGGAATGACCATCTATAGTGGTGTGTTACATTTTCCCAACGAGTTTGTCCAAGGTTGTAGCAACGCCCCATACTGAAATACCATAAGTGAAAAGAGAGGACTGAAGAGATAATTTAGGTAATCTATTTGTAACCGTGCTTCTTGCTCACTCTAAATAATTATGTGCATAAGTTGCCGGTAAAATCCGTTTTCAGATTGAATCTGTTTTAAGTGAGGTTAAGTTGGTGATCCTCATTTTCAATCAGATGGATTAAAGAAATGTTTTTGGAGCCTAAATTAAGCCTAGAGAAAAATTAGGATCAGTTAGGATTAGGTTTGGTTGTTATATAGATATTAATTGACCAATTAATCCTGGAAAAGTAAATAATGAAAAGAACTGTGTTGTGTTGAGTATGTTCGTCGTTGTAGTGTAGTGGTGAAGACACAGTAGTACAGATCTAGAGGGTGCTAGTGCGAGTACCATAAAGTGCATACTACAGTTCTTTGTTCCCTTACTACATGTATAATGTAATGTTGAGACTGAATTAATAAGTATATGAATACAGAAACCAATAAAATGATACCAAAGATTAAGATGTGTTGAGATGCGTAAGACGGGGCTTCAGGAGGGAAGGTATAAGTATCTTTTTTTAGAAGGGGTTTAAGCTACATGTAGGTTGAGTGCATAATTCAACCTACTGAGGTAAAGTGAGGATCACAAATTAACCTAGGTTAAAAAGGATTCAACCTGAGAACGGATTTTACCTACAACACACATGCCTTTCCGCCTTACGAAGCTGCAGATTATCGACACGCTCAGGTCACAGTTTTACATGTAGTGTAGGGTTAAGTACACACATTTACATATGTTAGGGTTGTTTTACATGTAGGAGGATTTGTTAATTTTTGTTGTTCTTGTTTTGGTGTTTTTAAGATTATGATCCTTGCAACAATGCAAGCTGCAAGTATCACAGCAAACCAGTGGCGTTATCTCCCCAACGGTGCAATTGTGTCTGTGAAAGCAGCTGTCCATCTTATCAAGAAGAGATGTGTGCTTCTAATGGTCGTACATTCAGAAACTTGTGCTTGCTGCAGAAAGAGATTTGCGAGATGCAGGCCAACTACACCCACTATCACCCTGGAAGTTGTGCAGGTACATAGGTGTCTTCAGGGTTTATGAGCAAGAGCTAGTGAACATGCAAGGACTTCTGTACATCCTAAATCTCACAAAAAAAACTTCCTTTTAAATGAAGCTTAAGATGGCTCAAGGATTCAAGAATAAAGTCAAGGAAATTTCAAGGATTCCTACTATTACTACAACTGCTACTACTACTACTACCACCACCACCACCACCACCACCACCTACTACTACTACTACTACTACTACTACTACTACTACTACTACTACTACTACTACTACTACTACTACTGCTACTGCTACTGCTACTGCTACTGCTACTGCTACTGCTACTGCTACTGCTACTGCTACTGCTACTGCTACTAATACTGCTACTACTACTACTACTACTACTACTACTACTACTACTACTACGATAATGATAATGGTGATGATGATAAGGGTAAGATTCTCAAAGAGTATTACAGATGCGTGTGATATAGATTGGTGTTATGAAGTGAACTTAATGCAGAAAACAGATTAAGGGCATCAACCAACACCCACTGGTGACTTAACAGCTTTAACGTTATTGATTGGATGATTAGTTTACAATGCATCATATGCACCACCCAGCCTAGAGCCGGCGTGGAGAGGCTATATGTACAACAGGGGACTGGAATTAGAATATACACTGTACGACAACAATGATTGGCCTTTAAGTGCACCTTGAACACAGGACTGACAATATGATGCAGTTGGTATGCAAACATCATCAAAAGAAGATACTGAAGTTATACTCATCTATACTCGGTTGTGAAAGAGACTTTGTTAATAACCAAGTTACTCTTTTCTTTTTTTTTTTTTTTCTTGTATTTCATAGGTTTTCCTTTGCAGAAAGGTAGACATCAGTTCAAGAATCACCCTTACTGGGCAGAAGATCAGTGTGAAACCATTCAGTTTGAACCATTCATATTTTACCCTCATCAAAAGATCTTCATACAGCTTACTGTGAATCATATGAACTACTCTGACCCAGCATATGTCCATGAAGCCACCACTCCTTGGGTTGAAAGTGTGAACAGTACTCAATTCACTGCATGTGTGACCAGAGCAGGAAGAAATGATTATCCATCAGATAGCTTTGCTACTGTAGACTGGGTCGCTTATCAGGGAGCTCCTCCCGGTGGAATTGCAGGCGAGAAAAAGTTTTCTCGTTGGTGGACTGGAACTAGTTGTCAGACTGTCACTTTGCCAAGCGTAAGTAAACTCAGTTCATTGATGTCTTTTATCCAATGTTTGTCACCTTAGCAGTCTAAAAACCTAAGCGTTGGATTTAGATGTTTCCTTTAATTTTTAAATTATTAGGGGAAATTCTCTTCACAACCAACTGTCTTCATAACAGCCGAGCACTATAGATCAAGCCTGAAGCATGATGCAGCCAGTGTCTGGTTAGAAGACGTATCTGCACGTTCGTTTAAGATTTGTACCCGAGAACTGCAGAACTTTGCAGGAGTTCACGATGGCATTTCTGTGGTGAGCAGTGCGTACTAATTTTGTGATTTAGTGATGAGCTATCCCTTTTTGTAAAGATGTTGTTCTTTAGTTAGACTCTATGTATAGGTAGACTAAGCCTTGTCGCAAATGGAGAAAAAGATTCCGTTTCTTCCGTTATTAGCTTTTCGTTCTCGTTCCACAAAAGAGAAACAATAATAAAAACAGGAACAAACAATGAAATTTCAGAATTTTTTTATGGTTACAATTTCATTAGTATCAGGAAAACTATCGCGTTTTATACTGTTATCAAAATCACGAAAACCGTGAGCTGTCCTCTTCAAGTCACGCTTAATCGAATTTTTTTTTCAAGCCACGCCCAATCTTTTGTGACACAAGCTCGTGGCTGGGACCTTGAATAAGTTTATATTTAGGGGCATCCAACGTCTGAATGTTTTACAATTTATCCGAATCACCTAAAAAGGTTACCACAATGCTTGCATAAACCATCACATGAGTATTCGATCGCTAAGTAACCTCTGTGCATGCTCAATACAGCGAGTTTCGATCCACGGCAGAGGTCTCTTTTCCCGTACTCGTTATCACAGCAAACGCAAAAGGAAATACACCTCTGCTAGCAGGGAAGTTCTAGGGGCTCGTCAGGTCTGTAGAAATTTCTAGGTGGCTTTTTTGCCTCGTCTGAAAGTTCTATCAGTCATGACAGGTAATTTCATTTTAGACCGTTCCGACCTTATTGCAATGCCGATGATCTTGGCTTAAGACACATTTTGCAGACTGTCCGTTGATTTGTATATATGTAATAGCATGGGCTCGAGGATAATTAAAGATTAATTTCACGCGTATTTTTATAGTTTTCACAAAATTGCCCTAGTGGCACATTCCGATTACATGTTTATTGCATAAACGTGCAAACTTACAGTTCAATTCCGCAACAAATGAACACTTTAGTCTTAAAATTTCAGCAACACGCTTTCATTTGGTTAATTAAGGTCAATTCGATAAATCGTTGCTGTCAACAGAAATAATTATTATAAGCATATTATTTGTGGATAAAGATTCTCTTGTAACCTCGCTTGCTCTGGCTGAGCAACTGTTAACCAATCAGGCCCCATTTGTTCAAACGATGGATAGCGCAATGCACTGGATAAATCACTATGCAGCGGATAAACACTAACAAAACCAATTGAGTTATCCAGTGGATAGTGATTTCTCTGGTGGATAGCGCTATCCATCGCTTGACCAACTGGGGCAAGGACGCTTGCTTTGGCTGCGCAACTGTTAACCAATCAGCATCAAGTAATTTTGCGGTATCCGTGTGATAAACGAGAGAATCCAAGGTGGGAAAGTGTCTCCTAATACGAACCATGATTTTTTTTGCATTCTGACAGGTAATGGAAGTAAATTCGAGCATAAAAACACTGAGTTACTTATTGGTTTGTTTTTCTCCTCAGAATTGGTTGGCGTTCGAGACCTTACACAGACCGTTGTTTTCAGAGCACGACAATGTCAGCTTTCCAAATGGGATCTTACCTTCCAAGAGTAACAATTTCGCGTTTTGCCAGGTGTGGAAATGTAACAATGATAAAAAAAAAAAAATGCCCCGAAGAGGGCAAAGGGTTACCAATCCCATTTCCATGTGTCCATTTCCTTGCAGATTACATTTATTAGTGTCCAAATCTCACTTGCCATGTCATATTCCTATTTTTCACTTTATTCCTAAGAATCCGAGCTGCGATGACCAAAATTTTAAAATCACATTTCCCATTGCAAGAGATCCTGATAACAGTACGAGTTTTCTTGCAGTGATAAACATAATGACTTAATTTGTATATCGTCATCCTTAAACACTTAATTTTTAGAAAAACAGTAATCACTTGAGTGGACTTCGTCATCAGTACGGTTGTACGGCCACAATCAAAATTTTCAAAATGACCATCTTCAAAGCCATTCTATTTGGATATGGAAGCTTTTGTCTTAGTTCAAATATAATCTCTCAGAGGCGTCTCCGCATGTGCCTCATAATTACAAAAGCAGCACATTCCTCTTCTTTGTTTAAAAGTCTCGGACAAATGAAACGAGAAAGAACCAAACATTTCATGGTACCAAGAGTCGATAACAAGCGCAAAGCTCTTGAATTTCAATGGATTTTGATGCGTAACCCTTGTCGAAAGTGAAACTCTGTAATTATAAATGTGGTAAACATCTATAAACTGACTTGATCTGATTTTTTTAGTTCAACTGCGAAATGATTGCGATGGGTAGTGGTACTGATTTCGTTAATTGGAGATTAACTTGTTTGTTAATTTAACGGTTTTATTTTCGCCAGAAAGACTCTGCACTTTGCAATTGACTCGCCATGAGAGGAAGAAATTTAATTGAACACTACCTGTTGACAAAGATACCGGGTTTATTTTGTGATTTACAGAACGTGAATTTTACACGGACGTACAATAACCACCCAATAGTAATACTTACAGCCAAGCATTCTAGCGGAGGAGGGAATGCATCTCCGGATTGCAACGGAATTGTCAGCTGGATTGAGGTAGAGATTTAAAATGCTTGTGGGTTTCCTTGGAAGAGAGAATAGTGAAAAAAGCAAGTTGGGTTGTCTACAATTGCTCACAATAAGAGAGCCACACACTATCAAAGATAATAATAATAGTTTGGAGAATTTCCCTTTCTCACTGCAGTTGAAATTCAAGGCTTTCCCAGGCGCGAAACCCCGGAAAAGGGGTCTATTGTTTAGCCATGACAAGCCATCTTGGAAACATTAACTTGGAATCATCAACGCTCGCACGAAACTGGTACCTCTCCCAAACCGCATGTGTCATTGAAAAAGAAAGAGAGTCATAGGCTCCTGCCCTGGGCTGACTGATTCGTCAGTTGTCCTCTCCTCGTTGCCTAGCAACCAGTCTATTATCTTTCCCACGAGCACATTACACCATTAACATCAATAGCTACACACCATACTTTGGTTCTTAAGATTTGTATTCAGTTCTTTGTTTGTCAGGGTAAGAGGGAAAAAAAAAACCGCGAGCAAATATGAAACTATCCGATCACCTTTTGTAAGTTGTTATATTTGAAGTGTAGTCAGCCATTCTCAATCCATAGCCTATCGTGTTCCTTGATTGACTGTAAAAGGGGGAAGGGTGAAAGAATTCGTAATGTATCAAAGATGTTGTAATATCTTCGCATCCAGGGCACACCAAAACAAATGGAAAGGTCTTGAAAACGACGCTGACATGTTATACGCAGTGCATTTCGCATTTTGAGTCACTTTTGCTTATTGTTCTTGTTTTTCCCTTAAGTTCATCAGCAACGCAAGATTCAGAATCTGCGTCAAAGAGTTATTTGTTCAGCGGTTTGACCCACTAACTGTGTCGTACGCGGTGTTAGCAGGTAAATAAGTAAATTTTGTGTCATTTTACCATTTTAGTCGCCCCTTCTCGCTATACAACATAACGTTAAACGAAATATAATGAAATTGCAGTCAAAGAAATTTGCATAATTACTATAAGAAATTTTAGACACTGACTTTTTTGAACGTCAAATGACGTTCACTTAAAACTTGATAACGACGTTTCGACCGAAAATGACCGAAGGTTTTCGGTCAAAAAAATGTTAGCCTGAATAGTTTTCAAATATCCAATTCGCAATCCATTTTAATCTTCTCCAATTTTTCCCATCTCTGCCTCCTCTTGTATTTGCTGTTTTATTCAAACCTTCCTTCAATGTTCTAAGCAGTTAGTTTTATGTTTCCAGTCGGTGAATTTGACTAAATTGCGTGACAGATCCCCTTTAAGGTGCAGTGTCACGCTATTTTAGTCAAACTTCGAAACACTAAAAGACGTCAATGAAAATCACAAAATAATCCTGTAGTTTTGTTGCCGATGACCGTTGAATTTCACTGAAGCTATTATTTGTTGTTTGCAGCCAAGGATGGAGAGGATGGAAATTGATTGAAAATTGAAAAAAACTGGCCTTTTTTTTTCAAGTTTTGAGACAGTGTTTTCACAAAGACACCAAAAATTAAATACGAATAGTCTTTGTGCCATAAATATATTTCAAATCTGGTCAGTGGGTTGTCAGGAATGTTGTATGTGTGAGCTAAAGTACTAATTTAGATTTTTACCCATTTTTGACCTAAAACTGCAAATTTAGCATGACCGTGCCCCTAAAAAAAGGGGGATTTGTCAACACTGAACGTATCAATTTTTGTTTTCATTTTCAGATATCTGCCCCGATGACTGGATGTATTTTAAAGGTTATTGCTACCAAAAAATATCATCCTGTGATTCCTGGAGCAATGGCCAGAGTAGGTGTGCCACAGTAGGAGCCAACCTCCCCAGTGTTCACAACCAAGAAGAAAATGTCTTTCTGCAAAACTTACACGACGGAGAAAATGGTTGGCTCGGTTTGTCTGACATAAATAGTGAAGGAACGTTCGTTTGGAGTGATGGAACTAGATTTGACTTCCATTACTGGGCAACGAATCAACCCAATAACTTCCGTAATGAGGATTGCGTGCACACCCTTGGCTCACTTCAGGCTCACAAATTCAAATGGAATGATGTCAACTGTTCAAGCTGCCATAAGTACAGCTGTAAGAAAGGTATGAAGTTAACATGAAGTGATACGGCTGAGAGCTAG
>NC_090896.1:40700883-40713383 GCF_036669925.1 Montipora capricornis
TCTGAAGATAATGGAGCATCAGGAGGTGGAGGTGGTTATTCTGGCGGAGGAAGCGGCACTTACCCAAAGCAAGCCGGAGGGGGTGGAGGTTCCTATTGTGGTGGTGCGAGTTGTCGCCGTTTATCTGGCAAAAACTTAAATGATGACGGCATGGTGCAAATAGTCAAATTATCTGGCTAGCGATGAAAATTCATCCTTTGTATGCGACGTCATTTACATGGCTTTTTAAAAACTTTTATGAGGTATGCTTCAAAAACAGTGTACCCCAGCTTTTCTAAGAAAACTGCATTTCGTTACTTTCAAATACTTTCTGTGAACCACTTATTGATTTTTCAAAGTATCTGATTCTAGTTGCTTATAAAACTAGGAGGCCGCTCATGGTGAAATACATTCTTGCAAAAAAAGAAGGCCTGGCCTTTTCAAACTCGCTGTGTGCTTTGCTACTTTAAGGAATCAATAGTTGACAATGGAACAAGCGCTAGCTCCTTTTGTTGTTTTTATAGGTGCAACAAAAGAATTTTGGCCATGAGGTTTCCTTGTTAAGTTATCTCGAAGCTAAAAAAAATTAATCATAAAATAATCCAGAATTAGAGCGGTGAATTCCGGGTGATGTAGCAGCTCTCGTAACGCGTAATATGATTGGCTTGCTACCCAAGCCGAAAACAAAAAAAGAAAAAGAAAACAAGCAATTGAAACAATGACTTAGACTTAAAAACAATTGAATCTGCTTGTAACACCAAACAGTGGCAGGATACGAGAGCTACTACAATACTGAGAATTCCGAGCCAGTCAGGTGGCAGTGTACCAGCACCGTAGTTCCAAGTTGTCAGTAAAGTGCGGAATGGCAGAAAACCACCTTGCATCTCATTGGCACCTCATTACGAAACAAAAGAGCAGTCATTATATCATGTCTCTTTCCTTTAAAACTGAATTTATTTTCCGCAACCCGCACCTCACTCCACAACTTGGAGGAAGTCATACGTGCACCGCCACAGAAGGGTATCTTGAGTACACACAAAACAAGACTATGGAAAATGGTGTCGACGTTAAAGTAGGAAATAAAGAAAGCACGTTGATAGCTGCCAAAGGTGTTGCTGATTTTAAGCAGCTGGCGTTCGTCATGCATTTCTTTGTTTTTGAAGCTTAAAAGCTAATATAGTTAATTGAAAGCTATTCAGCATTGCAACATTTAGTCATTTGGCGAAAACAAAAATATCGGCTGCCAAAAAAGGTTATTAACTTTTTATTAACTTTGCTATCTCCCATATTGTGTTTACAGCTTTATGATTGGTTCACTCAACCTCGGTCAGGGTCATGGCTCTTGGTATGACCTAATATGATTTAGCCAAGGGTTGCTTAGTTGAAAAATGTGTGTGGACAAAACATCTGATACGTTCACAATTTGATGAAATTTAATAAAACATTTTTCTTTATTCGAGTTTGTCGGATATGAGACTAGTTATAGCCAACTCGGCGCTACGTGCCTTGTTGGCTATCCAACGCGCGCTCATAGAATAATTCTTAATTATTCGTTACGAACATCTTGTAGCTGGCGTTCCAAAATGAGGTTCCGAGGTAACCGCTGCCGAATGCCTTAGCAGTAATTTTGCAATTCAATGAATACGAATTAATAACATTTAGCTTTAATTCTGACTCGCTCTTCAAAGAGCAGCCCTAAATGCTCCCGAAGATAATGTCCAGGGCATTTTTGATCCAGCCAACGTTTCTCCAGGTAAGCTGCAGGTTTACAGAAAGCCGCTATGCATCTTCCTACTTTATTACCGTTTGCGATATTCCACCCATCAGTTTGCCACCACGTCCTCATCAAGCACCAACCACTGATGAATTCCACGCTAACTCCTGCCTAAGATATCTCAAGAGTTTAATTTCTTCTTTACAAAAATTTCAAAGACCAGTCGAAGGTCTTTAGCACACCTGCTCAAAATGCATCCTTGGCACCAACAAGAATATCGTCAATCATTGAGAACCAGAAGTGATTGGTGGCGACATGAACTTTAACCCAATCCAACATGGGAAAATGTAATCCTCTCACTTATGTCTGGACAATTTAAGCAGTTGTCTCAGTAATATTCAGGCGGTTTCAAACACGATTCCAAACAATGTCCTTAGCTATGTCGGTGCAATGCTTTACAAACTGAGGCATGAAGCCACTCAGCTGGCGGCAAGTCAATTTGTTAGGCTTTCGTATTCCTGTGAAAGGATTCGGTAAAATAGATGTATATAAATTTGAAGTGCAGTTTATAGACGAATTGTTTGGCTCATGTATTCCTGTGAAAGGAAATGACGAAATAAATGTGTATGTATATTTGAAATGCGGGATATTGATTGACCCAAACTGAGTGGGTTCTTAGGTCAATGGTAAAGCATTGCACCGGCATTGCAGAGGTGATGGGATCGAATATAATCCCGTTGAAACTGACTGAAATTTTCAGGTGTCTATAAGATGGTTGAACCTTGTAGGGGATGTTATATCCTTTTGTTCTAACACCTGTATATATTCTATATGTACAAATCTTTAAATAAATAATAAGACAATTGCTCAAATTGGCCAGATTAGTGTGAGGATCACGTTTTCCTTTCGGCTATAACCCGCACTTATATGTCACAAACAATAATAATAATTTTGGCTACTAGCTCTAGTGCAGAATGACATTGTTTTTTTGTGCTGTACTTGTAGCACAGAAGAGGTGACAGTTTTACCAGTTTCCATCATTTCCAAGCTACCGCATCCCTCCAAGAATTTGTCTGGCTTTTATTTTTCACTTCTACTTCCCCAGAGTGAGGCATTTGGTTCAGCAGGTCAGCGTGGGGATGGCACACTGCTAATTCTTTTGTATTTTAAAGATACTTCATGCTTTGTTGGTTATGTTGAGTTTACGATAGGTTAACGATTTCGTGTCAAGTAGGCATGCGGTCACTCCCTACCCCACTCCAGCATGTGTGGAAAAATTCGTCCGACCTCTTGGTACACTTTAAGTCTTCAAAGTGTGAACCTCACCAAAACAAGGTGCAAGCTCAGCCAGCACCTGCATTAGATTATATCTTCCTTTTTCAATTTGATTTATTAATTTAAGTGAATAGTAGAATACCTGACCACTCTGCTTTGTTATATAGCTTGTGGGTTGTTATTAGTTTTGCGGACTAATCATTCCAGAACGTCATACCACCACTTTAGTTGCCTGACCTTATACATCTTACCCCAAAATGCATATGGCCGCCATTTTTGATCGAAAATTGGCTCTTTTGGCCTCTTTCAAAGTTAAGTATTCTTTTGAATTTTATTTATGAAAGCTAGGCCAAAGGGCCAATTTGCTTGGAAGCAAAAGAATACTAAGATGGCAGCCATTTTGGAACATGGTGTACAGTACGTTGCGAAGTCCTAGCGTTAACTAAAATCCACTGGCAATAGTTTATTATTAAAGGGCACCAAAAAGCGTGCATACTGAAAGTCAGAGTGAAACAAGTAGGGAAAGGACCATTTTTATTGTGACGTTTAGGTCGATATCGAAGGGGCAACATGGTTCACAACTAAAGAAACTGTTGTCGTATGTTGAAGGTTGAGTAAAGTGCAGAAAGTCCGCCTTGTGAATTTCACACCTTGTTACTCACTTGCTACAGATCAGGTTAGGAAAGCTGTGGGTAATTTGGCCTTGAGATAATGGGGAGCTTAAGCACGCGCGTTTTTGAGACGCGGACGGCAACCGGAAGAGAATATTTCGCGTGCCAGGACAGCGGTGTCTCCCAGATTTTTGTACTAATCATCTCTAATGGAGAAAAGATACTTAGCAATGTAAATGTGGTTGCGTGAAATTAAAAGGGAAAACAGCTCACTTCCGGTTGCCGTCCGCGTCTCAAAAACGCGCGTGCTAAGCTCCATAACATTCATATCATGTAATACATTACAATACAATAAATACGTAATTGACCGCTCCCCGTAGTGGCTTTTCAGGGACAAAGAAACACAATGAGAGAAACGACAAAACACAACAGCAACTGTTAAGAATCCCAATTGGCCGGAAGCAAACCAGTTGGCTATTTACAAGTGCGGCTGAGAAGTTGGACCAGGGACTACCAGGAACAATTCAATGAGTGGTCAGAACGATGTGCCTAGCAGGGTTTTGTATGGAGGATTTTATTACTTTTATGCACAATTCCATCTGCATCGATCGTTCTATTTGCAGATGCAAATTAAACTGCGTGTGACATTAACTGCGTGGTAATTAAATTAATAATTATAATACACTTCAGATTTATAGTACACTAAGGCAATCACGCGATTTCGAGTGCAATTTGAAATAAAAAATAGGCACTCGTAATTTTGTTGTCAGTTGCTCCGTCTACAGCATACAGGAGCCTGCGCAGATTTGCTCGGAGGAAAAGTATTAACCAATCTCACTCGAAATATACTTACCGGACTGTTTACAAAGTCAACACAGGCATCCATACATCGTTTCAAAATAACTTGTTTTGGATTAAGGTAATCACAGTAATGCTATGAATAGGTTTCTCGCAAATGTAGAAAACAATTTCTTATCTGCTACTGAAGAGCAACCATAGGGGTGCGAATAGACTTGCCACAAGTCGACCTCACGATATGTTTTGGCGAGCGAATCGTGATTGTTCGTACGCGAAGTAAATGAACTTTTCGAAAGTCTAGGGTGAGAATAATTGTTGAGTATTACGTGAATTAATTTGTGTGGAAACGATCAGCTTGTAATAAGACGGTTTTATTTAATTCGTGCGCATGGTGCGTTGTTTCGTTCTTAAAACAACTTTATTTAGACTAACGTTACGATGCGGCGTTTGTTTTTTAAGAGAGCTAGTTCTCGTAAGTATAACAAGTTTGCTAGCGAGTGCTATGCTTGATTGATAAACGAAATCGAACGTTATGCAAATATTAAAATCGCAAACTTGTGAAAAGAAAGGATTATCGCTTTGGATGGAAAGCAATTGACCTCTTTAGCTTGTACGTTTTGTTTTCCCATTTTAGACCACGTGATGTTCTCAAGGGAATTTTCTTTTTGTTTTTTTCATAAGTTATGCTCACATGTACACGTGCATAAGACGACATTTGAAAGAAACTTCTTCCTTGAGTAGCGTCACGTGGTCTGAAATAGGAAAACAAAATGTACAAGCTAAAGAGGTCAGTTGCAATAGCGCTACTATTACAGTCTCGGAAGCGAGGGGAGAGTAGAAAACACTGACCCCTAGTCCATGGACTATCCCGACGGACTACCCTAAACTAGACTAATCTTTACCTTTAGTCCGTCGGGCTAGTCCATGAACTAGGAGTCAGTATTTTCAACTCTAACTGGAAGCTATATGGTTTATTTAATTAGAATGTGTCCGGTGGTTTGCCTAACTGAGCGCTTAAACTCAAGGAAGTCAAAAAATATTGGCAAGATCTCAAAAAGATATCCCTGCTTTTGTTTCAATTTTATTTAGTTTATATGCACAATTAGTTATGATTACACACTTAAAGTCTAAAACGTAAGTGTTAGATAGAGGTCAGTTTAGATTATGCCAATCTGAAGGTAATTATTATAGTTTCATGTGTATACTTCCCTACAGTGATAGGCCTGGATTGGTAAATCTTTAAACTGTCATTGATTACTTAGAGCCAACGTGTCCAAACTAAATTGACCTTTTCCCGCGCGAGCTCTGTGTTGAATGTACAGTAAAAAAAAACAAAAAAAAACGGCGGCATTCGTATAAGGCCAAGGTCAATTTCGGCCTATTTTTTTTCTTTGTTTATTTCGTTTTCTGTTTTTCTTTCGTCGTAAAGTGGAACTACCCTCCCTTGTGTGTTATTATAGAACAGACGAGATGAGCCAAGGAACGTTTTCTTTTTTCATAAAGTCAACATTTGTCGCAACTCAGAGCGCAGTTTTCGTTCATGAACTCTTGTTTTCCTGTGCAATCTCCATTTTGAGCCCAGCTTTCACACTGCTTTTTTTTTTTGTTTTTGCAACGTAGACAAATAATTTACGTGAATGATAAAATTAAAATAATATGCAAATAAGGGACAATTTGCATGGATTGCGTGCTAGCAGTATAAGATTTGGCCTTCAAAATATCGTTGGTCATAGAGATATTTATGCCCTGCTTTATTGAGACAGAATTCACTAAGATTGTCTTGAGAATTTATAACGTATTTTTTGACCTTCACACAGGTTATTTTTGGAGATTTTCTTCAAATATGCACATTTATTATATGGCAAGCAATTCTCGGGCTAACTGAAACACTCTGATTGGCTGGTTTAAGGTATGGATTTTATAGTACGGACCATTACCATGGAAACAGTCCGGATCCGTTGCCTTATCTTTTTTTGTCCGGCGGTTGTTTTTGCGCTGTCACGACCTCGGGCCAGTATTCCCTAGAACGGCCCTCGCGCTCGGTTAGTAAGAGGTTATTATTGCTCATTATATTTATCGATAAAGACAACCCTTCCCCTTGCCACGTCATTTGTTTTTCTCGCCAGGGAAATTTAAGTGGTCGTTCGTGCAGTACCTCACGCATGCACACAATCGTACCAGCGAGCGGTTGGTGTAGTTGTGTGCTTACTTAAGCATGTCGTTGGAGAATTGTGGACTGTTTCGTCAGTATCTAGCCACCTGTGAGCTGCATGCATAATGTGTAGCTGACGCTTGAAAGAGTGTAGTTAAGGGCAAAAAGACATTCTTTAGGTATTTACTATCCTGGTAAGACTACCCGAAGCCGAAAAAACTGTGGCTAGGGTTAGGGTTAGGGTTAGGGTTAGGGTAGGGGTTAGGGTTAGCGTTAGGGTTAGGGTTAGGGTTAGGGTTAGGAAAGTGAGCGATTATCAGTGAGGCAACATAAGATTTATCAAGTCTCCCTAGAGAATTTGTTGTCTTTTGTTACACAAGGGAAAAGAATATACAATTGCCGGCCTATGCTCCTTAAAATTATAGATTTTGAAAGGCCGAATTTTGAGGTTTTGGCATTCCCAAAGGCCAAGGTCCCTGTACAAGCTCCTTTAATTAATCTCCCTGCATGTTTCCTCTATTTACAGGGGCGGGTCTAGGGGGAGGGTGCAGACAACTGGTATTCTGGGGAAAAAACCGTCACCAGTCTGTTTCGCCATTTCCTAGTGGTGCACCCCGTCCTAGGAAAAATTCGTCATCCGCCCCTGGTTTATGCGCATGCTCTCCAAGAATCCATCCGTTTTTTCCTCCGTAACACCGGGAAAGCGTGCGCTTAAACATACAGCTAAATGGAACCAAAATAACATCCTTACATTGTGGTAAGCTCCTCCAGCAATTTTCGTCCATATATTCCCTATTCTTTTTGCACTGTCCATTTGCGGCCCAACCAGGGCATTTGTCAGGGTGTTTGTCGATGCAAGGAGCTACAAATGAAAGCAGTGACTTTTCTCTTATAGAGTTTAGCACCAGACTTCAAAAGGCAAGTTTGCTCCTAATCAACGTACACCTCACCGATCTCTTTACCTCTTCTCATTCTTAAGTAGCAAAATTACCTATATCGCCTTTCGAGCTGATTTTAGGCATCAACGCTTTAAAGGGGAAGGCGGTTTCATATTCTACCCACAAAACATTTGGATCGTGTCAGGGGCATTAGAGCTCTCTGGTATGCAATGATAACTATGGTCCCGTTCGGATGAAGAAAAAGATACTGCTTTGTCTCTTCTCCTTAGAAGCTTTCAGAAATTAAGGAAGGCGAATGATGCGACCTATTATAGTTGTTTTGGGGTACTTTTAAACTGACATTTTAAGTCTTCCAGGTAACATCAGTGGAGGAACGAAATTTCGTGAAAAGAGTAAATACATGATTGAACGCCACTAGCATACATTACTTTCATGCGAAAAGCTAAATTACGGAGCCGTGTTTTGTGTCTAAGCAGTGAAAGTAAAACCGACGTTATTACTTGTAAGTCCCCTAAGCGGCCTCTTCAGTCGTTAGATGTGCGAGACTTGCAAGAGGCGAATCAACTAATAGGTTTAGGTGGAAAAGAGAAACTCAAAATCGCCTTGCAGTTTCACTACTTGCATAGCTCACTGTAAGAAGTGCAAGTCATCGAGGGGTTCCTCTGTGTCTCTTTTCCTCAGAAGCTTTCAGACCTTTTATCGTTAAAACGCGCGGTTGGGGACTGGCGCTATATGCGCTTGCGCTATGTGACCGAAGTGTTAAAAAAAAGTTACTTCAAAGATTCCTAATAAGAATTTCGCATGGCCTATAAAACGTTCTTGACTTACATCCCCCATAATCAAAGTTCAGCGTGCTTTGACTGGAATATCTATATCTCCGTTCGGTAGTTTCCAATTCAGGGAGTGAGGCCCACGGGATTACAGTGTTAGTAGTGCCTGGTTCAACATCTCGGATGTAGTTGTCAATGGCCAACTCTTTTGCCTCCGACCAGTTGGGATTCTTAAGGTGCACGTGATTATTCTATTCTCTTGTTGACTATGTTTGGCCGTTTTTATGCTAGAGACGTTAAAGTCGTCAAGACGCATTTGACGTCTGAGACGTTAAAGCCGTCTGGTATAAAAACGGGACGCATAAAAGTAGACAAACTAACGGACAAAAACAAGATTTTGCTAAAAAAAGACTAGGTTCTATTATCGGAAGACACTGGGCACGAGCAAACTCGGCACCAAATAAACGTTAACACACGAATATATGAGCAAATAAACGTGGCGGAATTGCAGCTTCTCAAATTTATGTCTCGACGTCGCCTGGAAGGACAGATGCAAATATTTTTTTGTGACAGAAATCAGTCTAGGAATCAGCATTTTCTGGAGATGGACGAGGAACTAGATTTAGCCACGGCACATGGCTTGTTTTTTCTTGTCGACCAAGAGAGCAAGGAAGGAACGAATTGCAGATTAACAAAGGACTCAGGGCTAAATGCGTCCAAGTTAGGGCGTCCCGTTTTTATGCTAGACGCATTTAACGTCTGAGACGTTAAAGTCGTCTGTTAAGTGCGCCTCTTCGCATGGCGTCGACCGTTATGGCTTGATGGCGGTCGTATTACATTCTGCACCCCTATTGGCCAATTTAAAACACTTGGTGGTCCGATCTCGCAGTGGAGTTGTGATAGGAAATTTATCTGGCCTTAAGGATTTGGTGTTTTTATGGAGATTTGGTGTTTTCCTTTGTGATGCGAGAGCAATTTGTGGGACGAGATCGCCGCGAGTTACCAGCATTGCTTAGGACGAGTTTTTTTATTCAAAATTCTGGAATGAGAATGGCCAGAATGTAAAATGCGCACGTTTTTCTATTCAGCATTCCTATTCCGGAATGGACAGAACGCCATTCCATTCATTCTGCTCACAGGGGCAGTATGAACAGAATTTGCGAATGAAAATCCAAGATGGCGGACGGCGAGATGCGCACTGCGGATTCTACCGGAGAAAACAGTCAGGTCACACTTTTGAACACAATTAAACATTGCTTCTAATTTCATTGTACTTAAAGCACGAGGCTTTTTTCAGTGAAAAGAAAGGCAATTGTCTGCATAGCCCGTGATTCGAGGGATGTGTCTCGTCTCCTTTGTATATAAGACTGCCAAAACATTCAGCAAATCCAAGACAGTATCTATATTTTCGTCCTCCTTTTTATTTACAAGGAAAATTGCTGCGCTAACGGTTGCAATGGCAGCCTCTTCGTTGGCCGCCATATTTTTTACGCAATGTTTACACGAGCCAGGAACCGCGCATCTCGACAAGCGTTTTTTTTTTTAATTTTTTTTAAATTTGAATTTTTTTTTTTTGGCAGATAATCCGAATTATTCCTAGAATACCGTAGCATCCATTGTTATTCCAAAATTGTGGTTAAAAAAAAAAAAAAACAAAAAACAAAAAAACAAAAAAAAGAAAACAAAAAAACGCGCCCTTAGATTTATGAGGGGAAATTACAACCAACGACGTATTAAAAATTCGTAAGCCACAAACTTGTCTGAAACGGACACAGTTTGCAGGTGCGCAATTGCGCTCCGATTGCACAGAAAAAAACGAGGACAACCGTACGTAGAGGTGAGGTATATTTCTACACTTACAGCTTACCTTAGCATTTGTAAGCTCAAATTAATTGCCCAATACCAAGCTTGGTCTGCATGTGGGTTAACCCTTTTAAAAACCCACAATTTCTGTTTCACTTCCCACCGATGCAGCACCACCGAACTAAGACTTCCATTTGTCTCATTGCACAAAAATACTCGATTCTGACAAGTACATAACACCGAAATTAAATGCATTAAAATTAACATTTTATTACATCTTAAAAATTGTGGTTATGTTTTATTTTACATGCAGCTGCTTAATTACAGAAGCTCTTAACGGCGGCTCGCAACTGATTTGCTTATAAGTTCGCGATTCTTTCGCTAGGCACCAAGAAAAAAAGACTTCTTGCCGGATTTTAGAACCAGGAGATGTGGCATGCGCAATGAAAGATATCGGCTCTTTTGTCCAGCCTCGGAAATTTGAAGCCAGAAAAGTTGATGGTTTCTAAAATGTACCCCCGTTAACTCCGTGCGTAATTGAAATAGGCCAGTGGTGATTATCATACAATCACGGCTTCTATGAACAATAATAAAATCATTCGCAAAGCCTTTACATCAAATAACAAGAAAATCCTGATCATGATCATCATGACAATCGTCTTCGCTATCTTTGCGGGTAGTCAAGGAAAATAATCGTCTTGTCTTCCTGCAGGCAACCGCACAGCCGCAAAAGGACGCATTGGTACAATGGAGATCAATGCCGGGTACGGTCGGTCATTTTCCACTTGCCTCAGGAGTGCAATAGCGGTGGAATAACTTGCAACAACTCCAAGGAAGCATCTGGATGACTTGAAGAACCACATTGCAAAGTTAGCTACGATGGCCCCGATTATAATGTCGCCTGTGCCGAGAAAAACGTGGGATTTGTTCTCCCATGGTAGCTCCCATGCACTATTCATTTCAAATAGCTGACACAGTAAATTTCCGCATTCGACTACCCTTAAGAACTGAGGGGTTTGGTTCATTCGCGCAAGAAGGAAGACGTCATAGACGACGGCTATCCACAAAAATATCTGTAAGAAGGCAAAGTTTCGGAATTTTACGTGACTGGCCAGAAAATCAAACATCGCGATAATTAAGTCGTTGATAATATATCCGGCGAAATTCTGTTTCTGTTCTGCTCCGAAGAGAATACTGAGCAGGTATCCGATCTTAAACGGAATCCACTCGGCAATCGCGACTACGATGAAATTGTGAAGGAATATTTGCAGACAAAAAATTAAAATTAAAAGTTTGACGGAACCTTCCTTGATTTGAAACCTTACGATCTTGTGACAAAAATATAAGCACCTGTTATGACGTCACAACATGAAAAACTGTGATGGCAACGTGAAAGTGTTAAATAACTTATTAGTGGCAATGGGGTCTTTTGTTGAGATTAACTGGTAAATTATCTGCAGGTTCAGAAATTAAGGAAGGCGAATGATGCGACATATTATAGTACGTTGTTTTTGAGTATTTTTAAACTGGCATTTCAAGTCTTCCAGGTAAAATCAGTGGAGGAACGAGACTTTGTGAAAAGAGTAAATACATCATTGAACGCCATTAGCATACATTCCTTTCATGCGAGAAGCTAAATTACGGAGCCGTGTTTTGTGTCTAACCAGTGAAAGCAAAACCCACGTTATTATTTGTAAGTCCCCTAAGCGGCCTCTTCAGTCCTTTTAGATGTGTGAGACTTGCAAGAGGCGAAACAGCCAATAGGTTTAGGTGCAAAAGAGGAACTTTTTTTACTCAAAATCGCCTTACAGTTTCACTACTTGCATTGCTCACTACAAGAAGTGCAAGTCAGTGAGGGGTTCCTCTGTGTTTCTTCTCCTTAGAAGCTTTCAGACCCTTTTTCGTTGAACGCAGGGTTGGTGGCTGGCGCTATATGCGCTTGCGCTATGTGACCGAAGTGTTAAGAAAAAGTTACTTCAAAGATTCCTAATAAGAATTTCGCATGCAAGTCGGTGAGGGGTTCCTCTGTATCATCTATATATATATATAGATTTGTAGGGTTGGATTATTTGGTCGAAGACTATTTGGAAGAACATTATTTGGTCTTCCAATCCAACCCTACAAATCTACATTGCTCTAGTTTACCTATTGAGCACTCTAATAGCTGATGAAATCTTCAATTCATTATATATATATATATATATATATATATATATATATATATATATATATATAACAAAAGTCAAAGTCAAAATAAGTTTATTTAACGTCGATAGTTCCTTCAGTTACGAAACTGGTATCAATGGAAGCCGACGGTGCGCCTTTTACCTCCCTACCTCTTTCAGTGTTCCGTTTCACAAATATTTAAAGCCATGGCTACACGGATCAGAGGAAAGTGGAAACAGACGTTGAAGTCACCGAGGATTGAACTGGGGACCCCTTGCTCCGAAAGCCGCGCACTAGCCAACTGAGCTACGCCTGCAAATGTTGGTTTTTGAG
>NC_090896.1:40718383-40738383 GCF_036669925.1 Montipora capricornis
TTGATTGGATTATTGGATTTTACTTTTTCAGTTGTTCTACCTGGTCTAGCCTTTCTTCGAAGGCTTATTGACCTCGCAAAGGGTGTTCGTCTCCCTCACCATCGTATCCGGATTACGGAAGCCTGACGTCGAGATTTACAAAATTCAAATTTTAAGAGATTTTAACGGCCGTACATTTTTTCTGGACTAACCTTGGCAGGTTTCATCACCTCTCAAACTTTACACCAAGGCTGCGGGCTCAAAGGGCTATGGCGCACTTTTTGGGAAGCGTTGGCTTTACGGATAATGGACTGCCAATTGGAAATCATTGAACATTGCATTTTTGGAGCTCTTTCCGATTACTATCTCGCTCCGTGTGTGGGATGTCAAATGAGCAACCAATGTATCTCTCTGTTTACTGATAATGCGGCTTTGGTTGACATCATCAATAAGCAGACTTCAAAACACCCCATGATCATGATCTTAGTACGTGACCTTGTCCTAACGTCACTACGTCATAATATTTTGTCTCGGGCTTATCCTGTACCCGGTGTTGACAATACCAGGGCGGACTTAATTTCTCGTTTACAGCTTGTAATTCCCCCCCCCCCCCCCCCCGGGGTTCGGACGCTTTCAGAGCTTACATTCGCCCGCCTTCGCTCAAAGCTAACTGATTGTTTTTAAACGTTTAAAAGACACTAGTCAGGCCGCGATTGGATCTCCCTTGTATAGGTCAGTCAGTAGCTGCTATGCAGTGGTGACTCTCAATATGGCTATTTAAACATCCGTTATGGGACCAGTATATTTTGTCTTCAACTCTGGTTAGCGTTAAAACGAGCCACGGTGGATTCTCTGATGCGTGGGTCAGTCAGGGGCTGCAATACTGAAGGGGTTTTTCACTGTGAACTCTTTTCGCTATCACTTACTATGTACTTTACCAATTTGTTACCATGTACTCCTTTAGCAATATGTTACCTGTACTACGAAGGAGTTAAGGCCCTGGCAAGAATTGATATGTTATTTACCCTCTGTTTTCAATGTCGCGTGCGGTTCATGACTAGGTCAGACAAGGGCTGCTGGTCACGACAGTACCTTTCAGGGCTTTCTTTTATCCTCGCTGTTTTCCGTTTAATATTCCTCGCGGTTCTTAGTTCCGGATCTTGGTGGGGAAGTCACACGCTGTGTGCCTTGTGGCCCTTATTTCTTCCCCACCTTTTCCGAAGAGACATTTCATTACTTAATTTTTTCCATGTCACGTCACGATCTGATTAGTTTGTTAAGCGTGTCGTGACTTTTTACTGTTATATTAATAAATACGTCACAATAGTGGCCAATTTTTTCCAACCATATAAGTATATTGTCTCTTCGTAAAACTAGTGCGACCCGGAGCTAATTACCCCTCGACTACCTAAGTTTGCGAGATAAGTAAATCCCCAATATATAATATTCGGAAAGGTATGGTGATGTAAAAAATATATTTAAACCCGTAAAACGAGTTAGTAAACTTGTTTTTGCGCTTGCGCATGCTTTCAGCTACGTAACTGCTGCGTTTGGGAGAGCCTCCTGTGTAGTGAAATAGGACCAAGTGATATGAAGTGATTTCGAAGTGATGTCAAATATACTGGCATCAAGCGGGGGGTGACGCACTTTGCACATGACCAATGAAAAATCTAACTGTTGCTCGCTGTGGTTTCTCTCTCGGAAAGAGTATAGGAGAAACCAGATGCCCGCAAGGTAAAAAGCAAAATGATTGTTAAAATTGATGACTCAAAGCCTCTTTAGTTTTAAGATACAGTGCATATTGTGACAACCGGAAAGTTTCGGAACTTTCGAGAAAGCAGCCTCAAGAGTGCACCAATTGGGTGAATCAACTTGTCTCGATACAGGAAGCTCCTGAAAAGTTTTCAGCGTTCAGATAGCCTTAGACTAAAGAAACGTTAAGAGTTCAATTTCCTTACAAGTGGAAGGATCGGTTTCTTGACTTTACTGTGAGCTTAAAGTCCATTCAGTAGCTCACTGACCAATTGTGGCTCCTTAAGCCCAACAGTGGCGACCGGCTACTCGCTAGCCTTCATGCCGCTACTCACAGTGGTCCGGCATATCGGGCGAGATCGATTGAACAGAATCTCAAAAGATAATGTTATAGCCTAGCTCTGCACCCCAATTTTGTGATCGACGTATTTAGCTCAAATCAACACAATTACCAAGAAGAACAAAATTTATTTTCAGTTGTATTATTTACTAATCAGAGTAATATACGTTTTGAAGAGTACGATTTTTTTCCTTGTCATTAAAAATAACGAAAGCCTCGGCAGTCGAGAGAAATATTTGAATAAGCCCTGTGTGATTCACTATTTTTCCAAAGTTGCATGACATTGTAGCGTGCATGAATTTCCCTTCTGGGAATCACAACTGATTATATTAGACGAAAATCCTGCCGGCAGTTTTGTGCTCACGAGATTGACAACAGCTCTTACTGATGCTATTCTTTTCAGAAAGGGTTTTTGAGGAACTATGGATCATGGACAATTTGAACACTTTTGGAAATTAAATCGGGGGAAAAGAAGCACTATTGCAAGATATTTTTTGAAGGAAACGAAAACCTTTTCTAATCCTCTACCAGCTCCAAGATCCTTCCTTATTTCATCGGCAGAATAGGGCCTCCAGACTGCTGAAGTGTAATCTGCACTTGCCGGATCGAACTTTGGGAAAGACCGCAGGCCAGTTCTAGTGGCGGCATCCGAGGGATTGGGAGATTATGAAATTAAGGAAAAAAAAACAGAATAAATTACCCACATTATTGGCAGAATCTATCTTTTTTTACGTGCTTAAGAATTTATAACTGCAAGTAACCCATTAAACGAGAAAATATGTTAAAGGTTACCAGAATTGATTAAAAATAGTTTTAGGCTATCATCGTCAGTGCAATGCGTATATTATAGCCAAGTCCTACTGTAACGTCTAGGCATGGGGTTCTGGATACGTATACATATAAATGTTCAATTGCAGGTCTTCCTTCGGACAATAAAAACAATTTTCTATTGTTATTAGTAACATCTACTCTGAAATAATAAATGTATACACGTCAAGCCTGTCGCTATTAACCTGCCGGATATTGGCTATCATCGTCCGTGCAATACCTTTTATGGCCAAGTCCTACTGTAACGTCTAAGCATGCGTTTCTGGATACGAATACATGTGAATGTTCAATTGCAGGTCTTATTTCGGACAATAACAACATTTTTCTAGTGTTATTAGTAACATCTACTCTGAAATATCAATAAATGTATACACGTCAAGCCACGTCAAGCCGGTCGCTATTAACCCGATATAGAGCAATATTTTATTTTAGGAAGTGCAGGTCTAAACAAATAATCGTTTGGCATGCTTCAGGGGAAGAACAACATAAGATATTGCAGCAGAACTTTAGCAAAACAAAACTTGGCTTATATAAATTAATTCCCCTGACCTCAGCTCGTAGTAGTGTGTTTTGATAATGCTTATCATCTGACTGGTATTTTTTGGAAGGAAAGCAAATACCTCTATGGGAAGAATCATATGCATCAAGCCGAAATCGTCTTGAAGATCTCTCTTTATTTTTAAGGGCTTTTATCTTTAAGAAAAAGCTATGGACTCCTCAACAGACGAGATCTCTAGCACTAGCCGAAGGCATTTAATTAACTTACATTATGGAGTGTTTATAGTTGACATATAATAACTAAAAAAAGATAGGGTTTCCTATTTTCCCTCCACAATGATTTTGGCGGCCAAAATACACATTTTTGACATTCCGTTTCGAATTTACGCAAACCTATTTTTTAATAATGCGCTTTTCTTGCTCTAGCTAAACGCAGCAGTGTTCAGCCATTTACGACAGAAACGCTCAACGTTGTTTTACTTTCACGGTATTTTATTGGTTCTAACTGTCGCAAAAACCTTCTTTTTTATTACTGTTTGAGTGAGTGTGCCCTTTCTGTTTTATGTGTCCCTTTGGCAAAACTTAGAATCGACAACTAAGTGTCAAGTAAAATGTGATTTCAGCAGAGAAACATAAAAACAGCCAACGTTAACAGGAAAATGTATACTGTTCCCATTTGTTATTGGATACGCCAAATTCTTAACCTAGGAACAATATAAAGTTCAGCATTTCATAGAACAAGCAATATATCAAAGTGGTGCTCATACGAGGCGGTAGACGCCATGGACCACGTTAGAAGAATTTGCCTGCTTTGGCTAAGCGTTTGCTTCTTGATAATCCATAGCGTCCAAGGTAGGTATGTTTCCTTTATTTTAACCAGCCCGGTGAAATAGAGCACTGACGAATATATATTGTTGGCTTAACAGCTCGACAACTCTTTTTAGTGGAAGATACATGAAATGAAATTCATGTTACAGCATATGAAAGTTGTGTGACGATTTTCTGAGAAAACGATCATCGAACTTTATGGACTGAAGAATTTCAGCAGTTCAAGTCCCGTCCGAGCCTAAATTACTTTTCAAGCTTGTTCATAACTCTTTTGAGCTAATTCGGTGCAACGTGTATTGCCGCTGTGGGTAACCTTAAGCCTGTGAAACGCTTTGCACGAAACGCTTAAAACATTTTAATACCACAGAACTTTGATGTTTGTCATTTGGAATCCTAAAAACACGCATTCCGTAAATTTAGCTCAATTTAAGGTCTGTGACTTGCTGTTTTGTCTATCTATACTCATGTCAGCGTTTTTAGGATATCGTGGTTACAAGTTTCATCACGAAAATCCCCTTACACAAAATCAAAAATCTGTAGTTGCAAAATTTTGTTATCTCTTTTTGTTGTTGTATTACTAGACATTGCCGTTCTTCCATGATGGCAACTCGTGCTACCTGTAAACTCTTGCTTTGAGAGAAAAGTAGTGCCTTTTAGAGTTGGTGCTCTCAGTGTATGAATATGGCATTATGGATTAGAACACTTGGCCAGCAGTGTATTGTAACGAAATATTCCTTCCGTTGAACACAAATTCATCAGGTTTCAGAGAGTCACGCTCCTTTTCACAAACAGCACACCTTAAGTTTCTTAGAAAACACCAAATGATAGTTTTAACTAAGTATAATTCTTGCAAAAGGAAAAAAAGAAAAACTGCGTTCGAAAACTGTTAGGGTCAAATAATTTGCTAGCCAGAAGGATGTTTTAATTAAATAATATCCAAATCCATATTAGACTGGTTATATACTCTCATTTAGCTTGTCTTTAAATTCTACCTTCATAATGTAATTCGCCTGGACAAGTTCTTTAGCACTTTCATATGTCTTCGTCTTGAAATCGCTGTTTTGTCGGTGTCTCCCACATACACCCTGTACGACCTACAATTGATGGACAGCTGCCTTCTAAGTGTACCTGATTTCATGGACATGAAATGCTACATTAGCACACTTGGAAAATATTACAGAAGGAAATATTTCCTCCGCGGAACACAAATTAATTGGGTTTTAGACAGACACACCCCTTTTCACAAACAGCACGCCTGGAGTTTCTTCGAAAAACACTAATTGATAGTTATAACTAAGCATAATTCTGTCAAAATAAAATAATAATAATAAATAACGGTGTTGGAAAGCTGTTCGTGGGTCAATTAATTTGCTAGCCGGTAGGATGTCTCAATTAAATAGTATCCAAATCTATACCAGACTCGTTATATGCTCTCCTTTAGCTTGTCTTTAAATTCTACGTTTGTAATGCAATTTGCCTGGTCAAGTTTCCTTACTATTGTTGTGAAAAGGGGTGCGGTTGGTAAGCGTGCCATTGTCATCTCGATCATTTGCCAGATGTAGTTGTTATTCCCACATGTTGAAGATGGCAGGGATTTCATTAATGCACAAAAAAAACACTTCATATTGTTTGCTTTAAGGGCATTCCGCAAGTTATTATTATTTTTATCAGGAAACACACCTTTCGGCTTTTGTTTATTTCTGTCTAATTCTTCCAGTTTTTCTTGGACGATTGATCATTCCTCAGGCAGAGCGAGTTACATATATTTAAAGCCAAAGGAACACGAATCATTCCCTGCTCTAAGGCTCTCAGTTCAATTTGCAATCAAGCAATAGCTCTTGGATAAATCTTCATAAGGTTCTTATGATAATCTTATTTAGCTTGTCTTTTAATTCACGTTCATAATGCAATTCGCCTCGATTCGTCTTCTTGCTATTGTTGTTAGAAAGGGTGGGACTGGAAAGGGTATTATTATTGTCAGCTCGATGATTGGCCAGTTGTTTTTACCCTCACGTGATGAAGATGATAGGTATTTCATTAACGCACAAAGAAAACACTTTATAATATTATATCCATGACTAAGCCATCTACTAGATTGGCAGCAAACTAAAAGTTCCTAAGCACCTTCATATGTCTTTGTCGATCTTGAAAGTCCCTGCTTTCTCGGCAGTTTCCCATGTCCAATCGAATACAACCCACAATTGACACACATGGACTAACATAAAGTGATAAAAAGCATACCAAACAGAATACTCTTACTTTCTAAATTTCCATTGAACCTTACAGTTTAGTTCCCTTGTCTCTGTTTTGTACTTTTGCAATAATCTCCATGGTCACTTGAAACACCATCCGGTTCAAATCAATTTTAAAAGCTGTTTCAAACCGCCATATACGCCGATATCATAACATTTCGTTTCTTCAATGCGTTTGAATCAGGAAGTCAGCAACTGGTGCCCTTACTTAAGTGATTATCTTTTCAAACCCGAATGTCTTTAAACTGAATTCACTTTATCCTTTCTGTTGTCTTGTTTAATTTGTACGAATGTGACTTAAGTAGAGACAGTAACTATACCTTGAACGGTTAAGGGACAAAATGCTTGGAGGGACAGCATTGTTGTTAAATTAAAGGAGCATGATATCCTGGGAATAATCCCTTTATTTTGACCATAAATTTGCTAAATCAATTTTCAGTGACCTGTTTTTAGGATCACAGCATTGAGATTAAAAAAAAAAAATCGAATAAAGTAAGTAAAGTAAAGTAGAGTAGAGTAGAGTAGAGCAGAGTAGAGTAGAGTAGAGTAGAGTAGAGTAGAGTAGAGTAGAGTAGAGTAGAGTAGAGTAAAGTAACGTAAAGTAACGTAAAATCCCTTATTTAAAAACACGGGTCGTGTATCTAATTAATGATCTAATTATCTAATTACCTACTGAAAAATGAATGAAATATAGGAAATTAATTTACTTTATCGCAGGGCTTATTTCCCTAAACATCGGACTAGATTTTGGCTTTGAATAAAATTGTTTAAAATTACAAGAATAAAACTATAAAAGTTAGAGATAACAAGTTAAACCGACGTTTCGGAGTAGACATCACTCCATTATCAAGGTAAAAATGTTCTATGATGCTAAAATTACAGTATTAAAAACGATTGACGCTAAGAATTAACATAATAAGCACGTGCGAAATTGGCTATAAGAATACTTTAGCACGAATGGAATCCGATTGCACATTGAGGCTAGGCTTAAGTGTTCTTATAAATAACATTTCATACACTAAGCAATCAAATTTGTTTTTACATTTTTTGAGCACCTCAAAGCGTTTAAGCAGGGTTAAACCTGTTCCCCTGGAAAGGCCTCCAAGTAGAGGTAGACCACCAACTTATTACCACCCTCTTCTAAAGAAAGAGAAAGATTTAGACTCTACTGTCCGTCGAATTCTGCCCAAGCCCATTGCGGAGACTGTGTGCCCTACAGGCTCCAGATTAGCCCATTTATATGGCTTACCAAAGACACACAAGGAGAACTTAGCGATGCGCCCTATTCTATCAGCAAAGCAAACATACAACTACGCGCTGGCTAAATGGCTTGACACTAAACTTAAGCCTTTGTCTTTGAATCGGTACACAATATCTGACATATTTGAATTTACGAACGAAATTCAAAACATGGAAATAGCAAACGGTGACATTCTGGTTTCGTATGATGTGTCTTCCCTGTTCACAAACGTACCCTTGGATGAAACGATAGAGATACTCGCGAACAGAGCTTTCACCAACAATTGGTTTAACGTAACGTACGACTTGAATTTGACGAAAATGGACCTTGTTGACCTTCTCAGAGTAGCTACAAAAGAACAACTTTTCCAATTCAATGGAGCCTTGTATGAACAGACTGATGGTGTGGCCATGGGTTCTCCCCTTGGCCCCTTGCTCGCTAATGTTTTCATGACCTCAATCGAAGAAAACCTCGAACGACAAGGAAAACTCCCTTCGTTCTATCGAAGATATGTAGACGACACCCTGACCATCATGCCGAATATGGCGGCAGCATCTAGCTTTCTAGACACATTAAACCTTGCACATTCATCCGTAAAATTCACCATGGAAACTGAAAGCAATGGTATGTTGCCATTTCTGGGAACTCAGTTACTGAATCGATCTCCCCGGATAGAGACAAAGGTCTACGTAAAACCCACGAATTCAGGTCTCCTTCTGCATTTTCAGAGCAATGTTGACAATCGGTACAAGAATGGCTTGCTGAGAACTATGCTCGATCGAGCACACCGTTTATCATCTTCTTGGTCACACTTCTCAGACGAATGTGACCGTTTGAAGTCAGTTTTCTCACGCCTAAAGTACCCGAAACAACTCGTAAATTCCACTATCAAACGCTTTGTTGACTCAAAGGTCTGCGACCAACCGCGACCTTTATCAACAGCCCAAGAGACGGATAACATGGTTCGAGTAGTCTTGCCATTTAAAGACCAAAATTCAGCAGAATTTGTAAAAAAACAACTTAAGGATTTGAGCCTGAAAGTAAACAAAACCATCCAGCCTGTATTTACCAGCAGAAAAATTGAACAGGAACTGAAAGTGAAAGAGGCAAAGCCGCCGATCATAAATCAGCAGTGTGTTGTATATAAATTTCAATGTGACCTTTGTGATGAAGGTTATGTAGGCTACACACGCGGACATTTACACAATCGTGTAAAGGGACATAAGCAACAGTCCTCGGCTATTGCCAGACACTATAAGAACGCACACGGGTCGATCCCTCGGGACCTGCTTAAACGCTTTGAGGTGCTCAAAAAATGTAAAAACAAATTTGATTGCTTAGTGTATGAAATGTTATTTATAAGAACACTTAAGCCTAGCCTCAATGTGCAATCGGATTCCATTCGTGCTAAAGTATTCTTATAGCCAATTTCGCACGTGCTTATTATGTTAATTCTTAGCGTCAATCGTTTTTAATACTGTAATTTTAGCATCATAGAACATTTTTACCTTGATAATGGAGTGATGTCTACTCCGAAACGTCGGTTTAACTTGTTATCTCTAACTTTTATAGTTTTATGTTTTAAGAAATCTCTTTTAATACAATTACAAGAATCATTAAAATATTCTGAAACACAGTTCCACAGTACAGTTCCTCTGTAATAAACAGAATTTTTCATGAAATAAGAGGGAAATCGTGGAACGACGGCCTTGTTATATCCTCTTAAGTTATACGGACTATTACGCCATACAACTAAATCGCCCCATGTAAGGTAATCCAAGAGAGTCTTGGATTCCGGATTCCACGGTGTGGATTCCGGATTCCATGTCTGTGGATTCCGGATTCCACATCCATGGATTTCGGATTCCATAAGTACCCGGATTCCAGATTCCAAAATTGTATTTTTCCTTTGTACTTTGTTTTCACAAAAAACCTTGTTCTTTCTTTTACCCGAAGTGTACATTGTCTTACATAAAATATAAGTATAAAATATAATTCTAGGCCTTACCCGAGAGGATTGCGAATATAGGAGTGGTTTCTGAAGTCCACTGAGTCCACATCGTTGAAGGAATACTAACGAGGAAGGGCTATTCTTATTTTAATAATAACAACGGCGTCAACAATAACAAAAGAGGTACACATTGCCAAAATCAGTGCTTTTCAGGTTCAAACATAATTTGTCTCCGAATTGTTTTATTGACACACAGAAATGTAAAACTTCCGGTTACAGCTTACCAACAAAT
The DNA here is from genome assembly GCF_036669925.1 of Montipora capricornis. Lineage (NCBI taxonomy): Eukaryota > Metazoa > Cnidaria > Anthozoa > Scleractinia > Acroporidae > Montipora > Montipora capricornis. The sequence continues at coordinate 40,728,344 of NC_090896.1, forward strand.
AGCGTGAAGATAGTCCAATTACTATACAGCCAGCTACGCAGGCAACGGAAAACGTTTATCTTAGAATAAACCGTGTCGTTCTCCGTCCTGATAAACTAACTCCCGGCAGTCTTATCGGGAGGGATACTTCTCCCTCATCCTCTACAGTTGGTGGTGCAGTTTCATTCTCATTGTCATCATCGTCACCATAGTCTCCATTAGCAATTCGACAGAGCCTGTTATCCTCCTCTGATGTTAAAATGATGTTTGATCCATAGGAAGAAAAGTCGAGTACTCGGGTTAGAATGCACTTGGGGGAATTCCCATTACAGACATCACCGGAGGTGTATGTTAGTGAATCACTTGTCTGATTTAGCCACTTTAGGGATACTCTTTGCTGCACAAGATTTCCACAATTTACTTTTATTTGTACATCCTTCAGAAGAACTGCTAGCCAGAAAGGTGAGATCTCTCTTCCACGGTTGTGTCTTACTGCCAATATGTCGTCTTTCTGGTAAATGGTTGGCACCCGTACAGCGGTACTCCGCAGTGCCACATTAGCATCCACAACTTGGTAGGCTGTTGTTACGTCTTCGCTTTCCTCTAACGAGGCTGTGATGGTAGTGGGACACATACTAAGGGCATTAGGAAGGGTACCAGTTAGCTCTTTCGTTTTTGAGCGGACATTTTCCTGTCTTTCGCCTCTTCCATACTACCCAGCAAATTCACGCATCACAGTTTTTCGCCTTGTGTCTTCTCCTTTGCTGCCTCTTCCTTCAGTGATTGCTGACTGCTTGTTTGGTCACCTGTTGATGTTTGGGGTTCACCTTTGATAATTTTCTCCGGATGAAATGAATTGGGCACAGTGAAATATGAGAAATCCTTCTGATAAAAGCGCAGCATATCGTCTTCCACGCCACTGTAGGCATGTCATGGTCTGCTCGCATTCCTTTGAAATAGCATTCCACGCCCAAAGTTGTCATACTTTGGAAACAGATCCTGTCCAGAAGGTGACTATGCTCAATCTCCGTTAGCGTGTTGGTAAGGCTGGTCAGCGATTCTAGCACTATGAGGAAGGACTGTCGGGTGCATCGAGGTATGGTCATGTCGGGACCGTTGGTATTCCGCTTGCCCGTCCTCTCCAGGGCTTCCTGTTCGTGATTAGAGAGAAATGCAACCAACTCCTCGACACATTTTACATGATCTTCAAATGTACGTGGCAGGTCTTCTTCTTTGGCTTTCTTGTCCAGTCGGAACACGTTTGCATATTGGACCATCTTACTTTGCAGGGGGATCAGTCCCTTTGCTGACGTCAACATTCTTACTGCTTTGTTGCCGGTATCACATACGAAAACAGTGTTTCGATATACGCATAAAGCAGTAGGCTTGTTCCATCGACTTTGGACACCATCACGATGGCCTGCAGTTTCTCCGCACACTTTTGTTAGGGTTTCCGTACCCCCAAGCATCTATTCTTCCTTCAAGCTGAACAGTGAAAGTCCTTTGCTGGAGGACAAGAACACGGTTCCACCATCTGTCACTGCAATACTCATGAGGCCTGGAATATTCGAAATTGTTCTCAGTTTCAGTCGTCCTCTCACTTGACAAAGATGAATACATGAACCATTCCCGTCTAACAGGAATTGCTCGTCACGTGTTAAGGCTAATGAAGTTAATAAACTAGATCGATCAAAACAAAAAAATTGATTTCACTGCCCGACGGAGTCAGTTTCCTCCTCGTCTACAACACCAGAAATTTAAAAAATCTTGCCAAGACGAACGTCTGACACAAACAGTTCAACGCTATCCTTTGCAGACGCACATCTGGCAAATAGTGACACCAGATACAGTACATTACCTTCATAAATAAGGGAAAGATCGTGTACATGGAGTCTACGGATACGTCTAACGGCGCAGTCTTCTTCCTCACTTTGGCTTTCTTCGGCGTCCCCTTGTACAATCTGGGAAGCGTGACAGAGAAGCGTTCACAAATTGACTACTTTAATTCTTCCGTTTCCTTGGTCACAAACATACAGCTTCCCGCTCTCTTTCACCGCCATACCACCTGGGTTTCTAAATCTAGCTTTGTTGCCTTGTCCATTAGTGTGCCCGGGCTCACCACCACCAGCAATTAATGTGACATTTGCTGGACAGTGCATGTCAACCATGAATACCGCATGGAGAAGTCTATCGGTAATAAACAGCCTCCTATGCTTTGTGGGGAATGCCAATCCTACTGGGTAGCTTAAAAGAGGGGCCCCGTTCTTTTTCCAGTGCTTGCATTCCAGTTCAGGAACTAATGTTGTGCTCACTCGTTCATCTGCAATGGAATCTTGAATTGCTTTCCGGTGAATCTCCACTGCTGTTGCTACATTCATCCGATCTTTGTCTCGAACTTCTTTCAATGACACTGATTTCTTGATGTCTTCGTATTCTCTACGTAGCACCAAAAGCAGCCTTACATTCATTAAGTATCCATGAATGTCAATCCAATGCCAAAACTCTGCAGAACGTACTGACTTAATGTTGTGTGGGCAGTCAGGAATAGGGACTTGGTAGGGGTACTTCGCCCTGTCTGCTAGCATGGAATTCATAAAGCTCTTTTGCTTGGGATCGCCGCGAGTGGCCCAAGCCAATAGGAACAGTCTTGTGCATACTATATCTTCTCTCATGCACAAACTACAAGGGTGAAGAAGTGGTTGCCATTCAGTGTAACCTGATGTGGCACAACTATCGCAAACGAACTTCTCACCAAAGCATTCCTCGCAATGAAACGTACACTCCACAGCTGTCTTAAGGCAGCTAGAACATCGCTGTGCCACGTCAGATATCTTGTGGTGCAATTGTTCAATGTAGTGTGCTCCTCCTTTATTCCCGCAATAGAATACACCAATCGGAAAGTCTACTTTATTGTCCAAAGAGGCCACTCGCACCTCCCGTGCTTGGGTAACAAACTGACGTTCCTTTAGGAAAGTTAGGATTTCCGCATCTTCTAGCGATCTTGTGATGATACCGCTGTAACATCTTCGTATGTAAGCTGTTCAGGCTCAACAAGTCCAATGATTGATCGTTACGTAGGGGAATACTCCAAGGTAGGCTTGAGTGCCGTTTCGTCTGTGGAGATAGAGCAAAGATATCCACGAACTCGTTCATTTTGAATTGACACACTCCTTTTCCATGCACATCTCAATGGATAATTCCACATCTTCTTTGACAACACCACTTTTAAGGTGACCTGGAGGCGAGTTTCGGGTGACAGAGCGCGGATGGAGAAAGCTTAAGTCGTGTGTATCAACATATTCCTGAGGTGTCTGATGATGGTTTCTACCTCTGCCTTGTTTACCACGACCAGAAAGAAGGTAAGATGCCACAGGCTTGCAATTAAACTGTATTGCACGTTGGAATCGGGCCAACGCTGGGTAAAGGTTGGGCTGCAATTGTTCATCTACAAGTCCCAGAGCATTTGAGCAAAATGAATGTACCTGCTCGTAGAAAACATGATTGGTGGAAAGAATGCCAGACGCCATAAGAAACGAAAACATTGCGGCCGCTTCATCGAGTTTTTCAAGGTCTAAATACAATTCAGTTGGGGCTTTTCCATCTTCCAGTTTCTTCTCTAGTCATAAATCCGATGCGTTCGAGGCGTCCGTGGAGTCATCTGATTCTTCATCGGAACTGCTTGCAGTGGTACTTTTCTCCGAACTGCTCTCGCCATCGCTTTCAACCTTTCCTGCGACACAGAGTGCGGTAAAATTTTTGTACAGAGGGTGTTCTTTTTTCTTCACTGCTTCTAACGTCTGACGTTTTAATTCACCAGCGACCGCATCAAGAGAGGAAGGCTTCTTAACAACGTTTAGTAAGGACTCAATGAGTTCTTCTACTGCCTCCCCGTTATCTTTCAGAATGTACATCCAGCTATTATTTCCTCTGCTTTGCACTTGACTTGCTGGGAAATAGCTGCCATGGCGAGAAAAAGTGAAGCTATTGACTGAGTTCCGGCCCTGGAGTCAATCTTTTGATATCTTTTAAAGGGCTTCCTGAAGTTATGTATGCTGTAAGGTTTTCACAATTTCACAACCTTCTTGAAACTGATGCACTTTATCCCAGACTTGTCCAGGAGTTCACCTTGAATTTCCCTTACGTTAAATTCTTTGTTCACTTTAATTTTCATTTTGTCAAGTTTTGATGAGGCAACATTCGATCGTGGCGCAGCAGTAAGTAGGTTGTAAAGACCTTTTGTCTGTGTTGACGTGCCCTCTGGCGATTTCACGGTTACGGTAGGGGACTCTTGCGGTTTCAGCTTTTCATTTACGTAAATTTTCAAGAAGTCCTGGTAGTTGTCAAAGTCTCTATAGCATTGCACAAAATAACTGCAGGTTTCCTTCAAATCTTCGTTTTTTAGGATTAGCATTCCTTCCTCCCCGTCAAAATAGGATAATTCAAGATAGTTAGAGGTTCCGAAGTAAAACTAAAATAATTCTATCGTAGTGGCCAGCAAAAGTTGATCCTTTTTAGCTGGGGTAAAGTGCCAGAGTCGCTTTCGCTCCATTGGGTATTTGCCACAGACGTCTGGTGGATTCATTAAGAGCTTTATTCTAAGAGTACTTGGAATGTTATGATCAAGTACTGCAGAAAAGAACAGTTTGTTTGTCTAAATGTTTTGGCTCAGGGGCATATGCATTAGATCTGATCGACAAAATGAATGAGGTGATTGTGACCTTGAGCTTATCAACATCTACAAATTTATTTTAAAAAAGGGGCAATAAGTGCAATAGAAGACAAGTATTTGTACGTGATTAAAACTACGCGACACAAACGTCTTGAGCAAGTCAAACATAAAAATAATCAGATAGAAACAACTTGAACAAACAGACAGTTAAAGACATAAAAGTAAGAGCCCTGCAAATTACGAAACCATGGGTATAGTTTGAAATTGCCTCAATGCTAGTCACGTTTGTTTAATTGAAAAAAAGTTATATTACCTGGTACAATCCGGTATTTGGGTTCTGGGGGTGACGGAGATGTGAAGGAGGCAGTTGGTAAGTTTCCTGAATTCTTGTGCGAGGTAACTGTCATTTCTAAAGTAACAATTTTAAACACATTTTTGGAATAGGTTTTCCTATTGGTTGTAACTAGTCACTTGGAAATATATTGTTTTATACAGATCGATACAGAGCTTTGTGTCGCTCATTTATTGTTTTGAGTTGTCTTAACTACAGTAACGTTTTGACTGAAACTTTAGTTGTGGAAGATCAAACCAATTGTAAAACATCCCCGAGGCAAGTTAAAGGAAACGCCTTCTTTTTTCTTAGTCACTAAGTCTGACACTAAGGCCACGTTTGTCAAATCGTAGTGTAGACGTTTTTGTCCGAGTTATTTGGTAAGTAGTAACTAACTTGGCGTTTTTGGGTAAAAAACAGGCATGACTTAACTTAACAACGAGCTGTCAGCGTGAAAATGTCATTACGCAGTAGAAGTCTTAACTAAAAATTAATGTGCATTATCTTTCACAAATAAGTATTAAATAATTAATGACAATTTTTGTGGAATTTACAGTCGGTAGACTAACGACGCATTGATTAATGCAGATTAAAACCACTTACTTTTGTTCTCAATAAATGAGTCCATGGTCCGCTGGCTACTCGTTGAAGGGTTGCGGTAACTTAGGGACGGAGACAAACAAAATACTAGAAAATACAACTGTTGTTTCGAGTTGTTGGTAGAGATAGGATATAATTATTGAGTTACACTATAATGAAATATCACTGTTAACCCACCTAGGTGCTCGTGCGATCGGAGATCTTGATCGGCTTCGGAATGGTGACCGTTCCACCAGTGTCGATTGTTTATTAAAGACCCTGCAAGAAGAGGAGGAGCTCTTGATCGATCTTGAATTAAAGGGGCTTAATGTCAGCATCATGAATACTTTTTCGACTTTTTGCATCACTTTAAAAATCTTTCTTGAAGGAAACCTTAAGACAGTGATCCAGCTGGTAGGAAGTAGTTGTCGAGATTTAGGTGTTACAGTACGTGGTAAAAAAATATCTCATTTGGTTAACCCACCTCGATGCTCTTGCGATCGGAGATCTTGATCGCCATCTTGGGGATGCTGGTCCCTCTGATTTTTCATCAAACAGCCTGTAAGAAAGAAAAAAAAGAAGCTATTAATGGGGCGACCATCCACCCTTCCACTAACCCATGGAAAGTGGATCTTTTCGAATCTTTTGAAAACAGATAAATTAATCCGTATCAATTGATATTAAAACCTGATTACCACTAACAAAAGTTAAAATTTCTTAAAAACGTTGTGTTACCTCGTAGGTGTAGTTCTTGAACGGGAAGGCCTTCTTCTTTTTGTATGTTTATCTTTTTTCTGGTGTCTGCAATCACCAAAGCAATTGGATGGCGTTAGCTATTTTAAAAATCGATAAACATGTTAATTAATGGATGTTTTAAGGCCCCCAAGAACACTCGACGGCCTAAAAAGTGAGATGTGGAGAGGTTTTGGCCACGAGAGCTTGGTTCGTGTAGAAAAACATGTTCTTGCGAAGCCGGGAACGATGTGAAGATGTCTGCAATGGAAATTTAGTTGACAAGTTCCTGAAACCTTTTCAAGCAATTTCCGGAGCTCTACGGTGAAGTAAATTCGATAATTTACTTTGGATTCACTTTGATATGTTCGTTTCATTGATCAAATGCTCTCTTTAATTAGAATTTCCGTAAAAGGTATGGAAACGCTGTCACCTTCAAATATAATTTTGATCACAGAAACGCTTCAGTAAGTGTTCGCACAACCACCGCTTGTTGAGCAGAAAACATGAATAGAACAAGCCACGACCACTCCACAGACCTTGAACTTTTCTTTTCTTTCTCCGCTTTTCTCTCTTTCTTTCTTGGACTCCTGTACATAAATTTGTAAGATAGTTAGCTCATAATTCTGATTTTGATAGAAACAGACAGATACAGCTGCTCGAAGTTTTAGATTTCTATTTCACACGTTCTGATCTATTCAAAACCACGCCGCCAAAACATTTCCATCACAAAGTCACAGAGACAGAATTTATAGACGTACGTATCTTTCTGGATCACGCTTTTTCTTGTGCTTCCCCATGCTCGCAAAGATTGATAACGATCATTGAGAAAAAAATTCAAAGTGATCTCTCGAGATCTCTAATTTCGACTGATTGAATCTGGACTGAATGAAAAAGACACCACGTCGACACCACATGCAACATGTGTTTCTTTGAGTGGCACTAATGACATGTGCCTGAAAGAAGCCAGAGTAACTGCAACCACCGCGACTACTGATGCTACGGCCTAGAATAAGGATACTTTATATTATTATTCTTTGAAGTTACGTGAAATCCAAAAATTAGTTCCAATTGCGCCCAAACAGGAAAAGAATCTAAACCCTCGACTCCAAAAGCGCAACGGGGAAAAAGGTCGAAAGGCCCGGTCGAAAGGGTGTCTTATAAAGACCGATAATATATATACAGTAATGTGAATCACTCCCTGGGATTCTGTCACGTCATTATAATGTGGCCATTGTTTTTTTTTGATACCCGATATGTCACAATGACAAGGGATGTTCCCGCCAGCAAAACACGCGTGAACATGCCTGTTGCGCGTCCTCGCGACATGAGATTTTCACGCAACAGTCGCTACAGGAAAAGAACCTGGAATCATCACAACACCATGACACTGGATTCCAGCGACCTGGATTCTGGATTACAATTATGGTTGGATTCCGGATCCCATTAGCTGGATTCCGGATTCCAAAGCCGTGGATTCCGGATTCCACAGACCAAAATTACCTGGATTCTGGATTCCGGATTACCTTACATGGGGCGAAACTAAATCCGAAATCATTGCGGGCATATTATCGCTGGCTACGTTATAGAATAGTTTGACAACACTTCGTTTTTAAACTTCATAAATCGAGTCCCATTGTGTGAGTTCCATAACTTGTACTGATAGTGTGTCTGGCGGCAAATTAAAAATTAGCCTTCCGGCACGACAATGTAGTGCTTGAAGGGATTTGATATAATCCGGGTTGTTACAATTCCCCCAGATAGCGATGTCGTATGTCACTGAAGGGAGAATAACCTTAAAGTATAGGTCAAGAAGTGATTCTCTCTTAAGAAAAGAGCACTTTTTCAATAAGTTCAATTCCTTGACAAAGTTGTTCCTCAATTTCTTAAGATGATTCGCCCAAGTAAGCTTTCTGTCGATAGTAATGCCCAGCAGTCTTGTAAGATAGACCCATGCAACGTTGACATTTCCAATGGTGATCAAAGGGAGTGTACCAGTGAAGGATCCCCGGTGGAACAACATCACTTCGCATTTTGAAGTGTGCCGTGTTAATGAGTTAGTCATACACCATTTGTTAAGCTCATTCAGTGCGTTCATGATTTAGTAGGTTACATGCTTCATCGACGGTGGATACAATACAGTAAACTGTAGTATCGTCCGCATACAAGTAGAGACTACCTGATGTCACAGTCTCTGACATGTCATTGGTGTATAAACTAAACAAACACGGGGCCAATACCGATCCTTGAGGGATGCCGCACGTCACATTTAGCTCCTCCGATTGAGTGGAGTTTGACAACCGTAACCTGAGTCTGGTGGTGCAGAAAATCTGTAAGCCAAGAGAGCAGGTTGCCCTCGATTCCAAATTTGATTTTCAATTTAAGTAACAGAGACGCAGTCGAAGGCTTTTCGAAAATCAATAAAAGCTGTAGCAACTACTAAATTATTATCAACAGCTTGTCTCCAACTTTCTGTTAAATGGACAAGCAATACCTCGGACTAGTGGCTCTTACGGTAGGCCCATTGCTTCTCAGTCAGTAAATCGCATTCCGTAACATGTTTCAACAATGTGTCTGATATACGCGATTCCGGGATTTTACTTGGTACACTTAGTAGTGAGATAGGTCGATAGTTGCTCCTTGTCAGTTGGATCGTCCTTTTTAAACACCGGGCTTAAGTAAGTTTTTTTCCATTGATTAATGTATAGATTTAGCCAAGCATAAAAGCGGAGCTTCCTAGTTATTTATTCTTACTTCCTGTAGCGTTAGTGAAAATAAAAGGTTTCGAATTATCCGCGTTTTTTGATGTTTCCGGTTGCTGCTTTAAATAATTAAATCATTTTCTTCGCTTTCTCCTATAGAAAAATTCATTGCCTAACTAGTGAATTCAATGGTAAATTTTACGCTAAAAACCGATATCGCATTAATCACAAAGCAATGAGTACGATATCGGTTTTGCGAGTGAAATTTACTTTGGAATTCACCAGTTTGGCAATGAATTTTTCTTATTAATTACATCGCATGAGTTTTAAAAGTAAATAATCAAAGTCTGCGGTCGATCAAGTCTGCGATCGATGAAAATCGCGGCTTTTAACAAATCATACCAAAAATGATTCGATTTCGACTCCATCTGAGGCCCCCCTGTAAGACGGAGTGTGGGAAAAATCTACATTTCCAAGTAGAGAGATGAGAATTGTCGGCCTCGTTTCACGAGCTTCTGTTAATGGTGATGGTGTTGTCTTTATTCTTCATGCGGGGACCGAGAATGGAAAAATTGTTATGCAGCTGGCAGGCAACAATAATTATCAGTGCCAATACATGTATTTCAGTCGACCTTTCCCTAACGGTTACCTTCCTGTCCGCGTGTTTACGTCAATTAATCACGGAAACAATTCAGCGGAAGTCCACGATTCCGTTCTTGTATGGATGGAAGACGTTTCCACAACCCGTTTCAAGGCGTGTATTGTGGCAGGCGGGCAAGGATCCGGTGCAAACAGCACCATCGATTGGCTCGCTTTTCAAGGCTACCAGCCAGGTGTCCAACATGGACAAGCGAGATTCGCTCTTTTTACAACCGGAACAAAATGCACCCAAGTGACTTTCTCTCAGGTAAAATGTGAAGGATGTGCTTTAATCAAATTCTATGTTAAATTATATGTTAAAGCTGTATTCCTTAGCTTGAAGTTGCAGTTTGTAGTGACCTGTTCCTTAGACTAAAAGTTCTCATTACAAATTCCTCGATAGTTAAAA
>NC_090896.1:40748383-40763383 GCF_036669925.1 Montipora capricornis
CCTCCCTACTAAGCAGATTATCGAGACGCTGGTCCCAGTTTCAGCCGTGTTGGGTTAATTACACACATTTACATATGGTAGCGTTTTTTTACGTGACTGTAGGGGAGTTTGTTAATTTTTGTTGTTCTTGTTTTGGTATTTCTAAAGATTATGATCCTTGCAACAATGCAAGCTGCAAGTATCACAGCAAACCAGTAGCGTTATCTCCCCAACGGTGCGATTGCGTCTGTGAAAGCAGCTGTCCGTCTTATCAAGAAGAGATGTGTGCTTCTAATGGTCGTACATTCAGAAACTTGTGCTTGCTGCAGAAACAGATTTGTCAGACGCATGCCAACTACACCCACTATCACCCAGGAAGTTGTGCAGGTACATACGCGTCTTAAGGTTTTATGAACAGGCGCTCGAGAATGTGCAAGGACGACTGTAAATCATATATGTCCCAAAAAAATTCCTTTCAAAAAGCTTAAGATGACTATAGGGTTCAAGAATAAAGTCTAGAAAATCTCAAGGGATCGATTCATGTAAGGAGCACTCGTGCTTTTTTTCTGGAGAACCCTGACAAGCGGTTACAACAAGCGGTTACAACAAGCTATCAAAACCAATCTCTTGTAAAGGTTACACACCTGTTATACATTGAGGATTTGAAGTTGTATGCATATCTTCGGAGAGCAACTTAGAAAGAGTCATGAGAATCGTAAAGCTAGGAATGGACTGCATTGCTTTGAAATGGAATGAGCAAAAATGTGCGGTAGTGCATGCGAAGAGAGGGTGTGTAAAGCAAACGGAAAATATGGAAATTGATGAGCTGAAGACGATCAAGAGCCTTGGAGAAGAAAGTGCCTACACGTTTCTGGGTGTACTAGAGAACTCCAAGCAGGAACATAATTTTGTTCTGAGGAACGCGTCGAAGGAGTACTTGCGCAGGTTAATTAGCGATTATTTGGTCCAGTCCACTCTCAGACCACTCTAAGGTAGTTGCAACTAACCAGTATGTGCTACCTATGTTATCGTATTTAATGTTGATGCAGACGTGGCCACTGGCGCAGTAGGCGTAGACATTCTATACGTACCACGAGGGCAAGGGGGAGGGGTCTAAAACAACTGGAATTGGAATACATGACAACAACGATCGGCCTTCAAGAGCACCTTGAGTACAAGACTAGTACTGACAATATGATGCAACTGGTATGCAAACATCATCAAAAGACGAATCTATGCACACTCGTTTATACCCAGTTGTGAAAGAAACTTAGTTAATAGCCAACTTACTCTTCTCGTTTTTATTTTTTATTTTTTGGGTTTCCTTTGCAGAAAGGTAGACATCAGTTCAAGAATCACCCTTCCTGGGCAGAAGATCAGTGTGAAACCATTCAATTTAAACCGTTCGTATTTTACCCTCATCAAAAGATCTTCATACAACTTACTGTGAATCATGTGAACTACTCTGACCTAGCATATGTCCATGAAGCCACCACTCATTGGGTTGAAAGTGTGAACAGTACTCAATTCACTGCATGTGTGACTAGAGCAGGAAGAAATGATTACCCATCAGATAGCTTTGCTACTGTGGATTGGGTTGCTCATCAGGGAGCTCCTCCCGGAGGAATTGCGGGAGAGGAAAAGTTCTCCCGTTGGTGGACTGGAACTAGTTGTCAGACTGTCACGTTGCCAAGCGTAAGTAAAATCAGTACAATGATATCTTTCATCCGCAGATTTCTTGCCTATATACGAGGAGCGACCTAATGATTAATTTAAAAATTCTAAAGACAATCCTTCACCAACCACAAAACAGATTGGACGTATGCGTGCAAATTCGCCTTAGGTAACACTACAGATTTTGAAAGTGTGTTTAAATGCGTCAGCATGCAAAGAATGGTGGTATTGCAGGCTAGCAGCGCTTTTTCTTTCGTGAATTAAATTAATTACTTGAGCTCTTTGATTTTAAAAATGAAGTATTAAGGTCTCTTTAAAAGAAAATGATGTGTCCGCAGAAAAAGAAAAATTCTCGCGTCGCTATTTTTTTTTTTGTGTAGGTTCAAACTATATATCATATTAAAGCTAATAGATTGAATTTTTTGAATAAAATTTTAGATTTTTGGTATTTAACATTGCCTTTTGTTTCATCTTAGTCACAGATGAATTCCAATACCGTGTGAGGAATTTTGATACGTTACGAACAATCTCGACACCAGAGCTCCTCTTTTGACTGACGGGGAAAAGAGCTTTTGGTTTTCGTGAAGAACAATCAGAAGCGCCAGGCTCTAAAGTGGTGCATTCATGTCAGCACAAGAAGTGAGCAGGTGCCGTAAGGTTCAAATAGCCAATTTTGGCTATCTCCTGCATAGAGTTTCCCAGAGCCTTGGGTCGATCTGAGGCTCTGGTAAACGAGATTGTGTTACAAAGTCGAAACTCTCATCTCATACTTAATTTCGACGGAAATAGTGCTATAAAAAGTCTCCTTAGACAAACGAAAAATTCCTCACACCTTATTTAGCGTAGTAAAATCATCTATTATAACTGAAAATTTGGAAGCGATTTCTTAAAACCTGTAGGAACAGAAGGTTCGAGAAGATGTAATGATGGCGTCGAAATAAATCCGCAGAAAATCGTGCTAAATTACTCTGCTCCCTATTTAAAGATCACAATCAGCATTCGGGCACGCGTTAAGGTAGCAGATCGCTCGTGAAGGCTGTCAATAGCCACCCAATCCTTTCCCGTGTTATTGACCTGATACGTCAATCATTTTTCGCGCGGAGATTGTGGTGGGAAGCAAAGAAGCGCGCCTTGAACAGTTTTAAAATCACTTTTTTAAAGATGTTCTTGTCGGGTAAATATTCTTCACAGCCCACCGATTCAAGATTTGCAAAAGCAAGAAATTTGAGCGAGACGCCTCAATTTACCTTTACCGAGACCTTAAGCCAAACAACTTCTTCAACTCGGCGTGCTATCGCCTCTTGCACCCAACCAGTTGACCGCATTTGCGCAAGATTTTTTCAACAGTGTTTTTCCCCTTAGCAGTGTCTAAAAAAACATACTTGTTGGATTTAGATGTTTGCTTTAATTTTGAAATTATCAGGGGAAATTCTCTTCACAACCAACTGTCTTCGTAACACCCGAGCACTATAGATCAAGTCTGAAGCATGATGCAGCCAGTGTCTGGTTAGAAGACGTATCTGCACGTTCTTTTAAGATTTGTATCCGAGAACTACAGAACTTTGCAGGAGTTCATGATGACATTTCTGTGGTGAGCAGTGCGTATTAATTTTGTGATTTGTTGATGATCTGTACCGGGGTATAAAGATGTTGTTCCGTAGTTAGAATATATGTATAGCTGGTTAAGTTTTGTCGTACAAGGAGAAAAAGGTTCCACTTTTAACTTTTCGTTCTCTTTCCACTCATGACAAACAAAAACAACAACAGCAACGATCGCGTTTTTGACTGTTTTCAAAATCATGAAAACCGTTAGCTGCCCGTTTCTAGTCACGCCTAATCAAGCCAGCCTGTTGCGTGACACAAGCTCGTGGGTAGACTGACTGATGAAACCTTGAGTAGTTTATATTCAGGGGCACCCAACGATTGAATGTCTTAAAATTTGTCGGAATTATTTAAAAAGGTTTCTACAATGGTTCGAAACTCGCTCTTACCCGACCGCCCTGGGCTGCACTCTTTAATCCGCATGCCCCATGATATGTTTGCTGACTGTGACTTGAGCCCACTGTGTCCCAAGCATTCCTTTACAGTAATTGATCCCACTGTTGTTAAGTGAGCCCACGCATGAACCATCACGTGAGGATTCGATCGCTAAGTAAGCGCCGTGCAAGCTCAATACAGTGAGTTTCGACCCATGGCAGAGGTCTTTTTTCTCTTACTCGTCAGCCCAGCAAACGCAAAAGAAAGAAAAGAGACCTTTGTTAGGAGGGAAGTTTAACGGGCAGTTCACGTCTGTAGAAATTTCTAAGTGGCTTTTTTGCCTCGTCCAGAAGTTCTATCTGTCATGAAAGGTGAGATACTACTACTACTACTACTACTACTACTACTACTACTACTACTACTACTACTACTACTACTACTACTACTACTACTAATAATAATAATAATAATAATAAGAAGAAGAAGAATAATAATAATAATAAGAATAATAATAATAATAATAATAATAAATGCATTAGGTAGTCGCACTTTTTTTATTTCAAAACTTTACGGGACCGTGACTTTTTCTTAATTATCAAATAATTCTCAAACAAACTTTGACAAAAATGATAGAAGTTATATAAATCCTCCATCTTTATGCTATTCCAATAGGGTGTCTGGAAAACCCGAATAGCGAACAGCGAACAGTCGCGAATACCGAACAGCGAATAGTCACGAATAGTACGAATATAGTGCGAATAGTGGCGAATAGTTGCGAATAGTGACGAATAGTCACGAATAGTGACGAATAGTAACAAATAGTGGCAAATACGGGTGGAAGGGGGGGGGGGGGGGGATTGTGACGAAATGACGAAAATTTGGTACCCAGTACTTCCTGGTCAACCGCGCAGCAACGTTGGATGGGATTTTCCCGCTAAAAAAGCAGACATGTGTCGGCGAAGGACAGCTTGAGCCCTGAGAAGAAAAGGTAATAAATGCACTGAAATCCTGTTGCTTATTTGTATAATTTGTATAATTAAGTAACGCAACGGTTATCAGAGTAGCTCGTTTGTCTCTTTAATCACAAACCACTTGCCTCACATTTTGATTTTATTCCTTTTCACAGAACGTGTCTCGCCGGATCGGACAGAACAGATGAGGATGATGAAATGTGAGTATCTAAAATTTATGTTCGGGCGCCACTGTGCGAGGAGATGATCATGAGCTTGATGTATTAATGAAAGTGATTATATTTTTGCATTTTGACGTTTGTTCTTCTTTAGAGTGTTTGTAAAAGCATGCACGAAACTCTCTTTCGACGACAGGTGAGCAGATTATTTGCTTTGATTACGAGATTGTTCAGCATAAGGCGGTGACTATTGAAGACTTTTCGTCACTTTTCGCCACTATTCGCCACTATTCGCACTGTTCGTACTATTCGCTATTCGCGACTATTCGCTGTTCGCTATTCGCGACTATTCGCTTTTTGCTATTCGGGTTTTCCAGACACCCATTCCAATATGACACTTAACTCTTACTCAGACCAGTAAACTTCTAACGTTCTTCAATGTGGTTTCAAAATGTCTACGCAGTTTTCAGACCCTTCACTACTTTTCCGAATTATCTGGGTATATATGTTTAAAAACACGCTGGTTTAAAATTTATAAACCGGTTTGAGGAAATTTAAACCAAAAATTAAATTAAACCACAACATATATTCAAAAATCTTAATGTTATAAAAAAAAAAAAATTCTTCTACTGATTAGCCTTAAAACTCAGTAGTTAAAAATATCTTATTTTCCTTAATTAAATAGCCTGAATCAGGGCTGGCTTTGGGTGGCAATACGGGTATTAACATGCATGTTGCTACCCAAAGCTAAAGTGAAACAGTGGGTGACATGAAAGTCATGTTCCAATATGAGCTGTGCAGCTATCCAACATCTTTGTTTGATGTTTCATTGATGCTTCTCAAGCCACAAAATTGGCAGATGACATCTGGGCTAAGCTGCCTTCAGTTCCCACTGGTCCAAAAGGTGAAGTACAATGTGTGCTTGATGGTGTGGCACTCCTTCATCGGATTCTGTGGCCACAAGGATTTCCTCCATATAGGAAAATCTGTGACATGTATATCCAGTACATGACATGGAAGTATGGTGCTGCAATTGTCATTATTTAATGGTTACCAAAGCAGTTCCACAAAAGATATGATGCACCAGAAGCGAACAGGAGGGAAAACTGCGACAATCGTTACATTCTCTGAAGAAATAAAACTGACAATGAAGAAAGACCAAATTCAAGCAACACTGCAACTCGCTGAGTAGTTCTCTTCAGAAAGTAAATTGTCAAACACGCCACTCACAGGCAGATGCTGATCTCCTGATAGATCAGACAGCTGTGGAAAGTGCAAGAAGAGAAGACACTGTGCTTGTGGTGGATGAGACCGATCTGCTTATTTACTGTGCCATAACACAAAACTAGACACCCATGAATTGATTGTAAGCCTGAGCCAAGGGCAAATTCAACAAGACGACGCATCTGGAACATGAAAGTTGTGAAGGAGAAGCTTGGGGAAGAGGTGTGCAACAACATTTTGTTCATCCAAGCCATCCTTGGATGTGATACCAAAGGAGGCAGTGCGGCCCAGTGGTTAGGGCACTTGCCTTGAGATGCGGAGATCCCAGATTCAAGACCGGCTCTGAACAATTGTCGAATTTGATCTTGGTAGACCCTAGTTCAAGCTCTCGGCTGTAGTTGTAAACATCCTACAAGTTGGACCGCGGCCAGTTGAGATTCTTTAAAGTTGTTGTACTTTCGTTGATTCTCTCTAAGGGGAGAGGTCAATTACGTATGTATGTATTCCACTTCTCGCCTCCATGGAATTGAAGAAGTTCCTTGTCAGCTCTCACTTTCGTGACCAGGCGAATGCGTTTAACGACAAATGTGCCCCCAAAAAGGATTTTGTCGCAGCAGGTGAAAAGGCTCTGGTATGTCTTTATAATGGAAAATCTGACGAAGGCCTGGATTCTCTTAGCTACCGAAGGTTCTACATCAGCAGCAGCAATGTATCATGGTTGTCGTGTTTACTTTCAAGTCCAACAGTGGAAGGGGATCAATGAAACCGTGTCAACGGAGGAATGGGGGTGGAAGGCCTGTAATGGATCATTTCTCCCTGTCATGACCCATCTACCTCCAGCACCTGAAGCTATCATTTGCGTAATCAGATGTAATTGGTCTGCGGATTGCATCAGCCCTAAGTGCACCTGCAGAAACACAACCTCAAATGTTCAGCCGCTTGTAGTCAGTGTAGACTCTCTAAAGCCAGATGACTCTGAAAGCAGTAGTGAAGATGACGGTGATTCATGACATATGCATCCTTCCCTACTGAAATTGTATTTGCTGAGGTGTCTCAGAGATGACTGTCTTTATCTCAGTGGTGTCAGTAAATCATGATTTAATTTAATTCAACTTTATTCCTTCAATTCAAGGAAAGCAAAGGATGCCACAGGTTTACCCCATCGAGGGTATCCTCCCGCAGCCCGATGTCAGTGACTGAAAGTCGCTTTTTCTCCGGAGTCCCCGAAGATAAACCCTCTAAGTCAGATTACGATCGACTGAAACTCAGTCCATACGCGACCTTGGGGCCGAGGGTTGAACCTGGGTCGCAGAGGTGGAAGGCACGGTTGATAACCGCCAAGCTATCCTTACTCCCCGTTTACAAATGACAGGCAACTAAATCACGACATGGTGCTTTGTATTTAGCCTCACGTTCATGCTGACCTTGAGCAACTTTGTATTATTTATATTTATGAGAAAACTTAAACTTAAGCCGGCTACAACTTATTATTCACATGCCTTTTCATTTGACTTTGAACTTTGAACAATGGTGACCTTTTGGCCAAAAAATACAAATGAAAGTAGCAGATTTTGGACTGAATCTCCCAATCTGCTGATTGCGATCTGAAATCTCCAGAAATAATCACCGAAGTTTCTCATTTCCAGTGAGAATGGACTTTCACAACAAAAGGTTTCAAATACCTTGCGTATTTTGAGTTATTTTAACATCGGTAACAACAAAATTTTAAAAACGTTTATTTTCCTGATAAACTCCGATAAATCGTTCTTGCAAGC
Source organism: Montipora capricornis (assembly GCF_036669925.1). NCBI lineage: Eukaryota > Metazoa > Cnidaria > Anthozoa > Scleractinia > Acroporidae > Montipora > Montipora capricornis. The sequence continues at coordinate 40,756,142 of NC_090896.1, forward strand.
TTTGCTATTGACGGATTGTAAATTTGAGCAATAATGTGGTTGGTCCGAAATAAACCAATCAAATCAAATGTTGCAATGCCAATGACATCTTTATCGCGCGTTTTTTTTTTATTTTTTAACTTTAGCCTAAGTTTTCTGACAGAGTACTTTGTTTTGCATAAACGACGCACTATGACGTCATCATAAATGACGTCATCTATCATCCCATCCCTATCAATTCTCAGTATTTGAAGAGTTTGGGGGTTGACAACCCTGTACAGGTCATGGAAAACCTGGAAAGTCACGGAATTTAAGAATTTTATTTACCAGGGGCCCGTTTCTTGAAAATCCCGAAACTTTACGGGCCGTCACAATCGCCTTTGTATTTCAAGAACGGAGAGGATTTAAGTCGTCAAACTTCACAGACGTGTTTCTTTTAGTTAGCTTGAAGGAACATGTTAAAAGATCGGCTTTCCAAAACAAGTGGGTAGCAATTTCACTAATGGCTTTTCGGCCTGAAAAGTTTTCGGGACTTTCGAGAAACGGGCCCCAGGCCTGGAAAGTCATGGAATTTTATGGTAGGACATGGAAGGTCATGGGAAAGTATAATTATAAATCATTGCAGTTGTCAAAGCAGGGATAAAATGAAATAAAGACGGATTTCTATCAAACAATCGGAAGTTTGACGGACAGAAATGAGTTATGTCAGAAAATATCCTAAAATTTCTTACGTGACAGCTAAACTTAAGGTCATGGAAAGCCAAAAAAGGTCATGGAATTTGAAGAGGTGAAAAGCGTACGAACCCTGAGTAGGCTACTGAAGTTAACCTCGTTTTCATGCTGTCCTTGTGAATGGTATATGGTCTCAATAAAATTTCTATCTTCCCCTTCTTAGACTGTTCTAGACTTTTAATATGTTTATTCATGTACTTTTCTGAGATCAATGGTAAAGAGAAACCTTCTGTTGCAATTTGTGATGGGTCAATATACCCTTAATGTATGGTCCCGAGGGAAACAGTTAGTTTTGTTTTCCCGAGAGTCCTGATGTTTCCAGACACGAAGTCGAAGGAAACATCAGGACTCGAGGGAAAACAAAACTAACTAGTTTCCCGCGGGACCAGACATTAAGTGCTTTGTGTATGTGTATGTGTATAATTGCATGGGTTTGACGTTAATCCAGGATTAAGTTCACGAGTATTTTTAAAGTTTTCACAAAATTGCCCGATTGGCACATTGCGATTTCATGTTTATCGCATAAACTTGCAAACTTATTGAGGGAAGTCAGTTCAATTCCGCAACAAATGAACAATTAAGTCTTAAAATTTCAGCAAACGCGCTTTCCTTCTGTTAAAATTAATTCCATATATCGTTGCTGTCAACAGAAATAACTATTAAACGCATTTTTTTATGTAGATAAAGATTCTCCTTAAACTCGCTTGCTCTGGCTGAGCAACTGGTAACCAATCAGGATCAAGTATTCATGCCCTCTTGATTACGAAAAGTGCCTTAGCTCTTCAATAACAAAAAAGGTGCGCCACCTCAGCCAATCTGCATTCCTGCAGTAATTTTGCGATTAAAAAGCCTGTAATAAGCGAGAGAATTCAAGGAGGAAGAACATCTCCTAATACAAACCATCATGAGTTCTTTGCATTCCGACTGACAGGTAATGAGAGTAAATTCGAGTAAAAACTGAGTTACTTGTTTGTTTGTTCTTCTCTTCAGAATTGGTTGGCCTTCGAGACCTTACACAGACCGTTATTCTCAGAGCACAATGATGTCAATTTTACAAATGAGATCTTACCTTCCAAGAGTAACAATTTCGCTTTTTGCCAGGTGTGAAAATGTAATAATGATAAAAGAAAAAATTCCTTGATAAGGGCAAGTGGCTACCAATACCATTTCCACGTGCCTATTTCTTTGCAGATTACTGTAGCATTTATTAATGTCTAAATCTCACTGGTTATGTCAACGGAACATTTATCATATTCACACTTTCCACTTTTTCCCAGGCTAGCAATCCGAGCTGCGGTGACCGAAATCACATTTCCCAGTGCAGTGTTATCAGAATCTCCTGATATCAGTATGTTTTCTTGCAGCAATAAGCATAATTACTTCATTCGTATATCGTCATCCTTAAACACTTGTTTTTTTAGAAAATGGTAATCACTAGATGCAGTGACGTTGAGAAAATTCGCATCTTGAGCGTACTTCATGAGTACCATTTTACGCCGTGTTGAAGTTATTTTGCAATGATTATAAAAAAGAATTGCTTATTATTACAAAATTATATGTGTATCATGCAATAGGAAAACTATTTTTATCCTTTACAAAATTTACCACCTTAATTTGACGCTTAAATTTTAAGATGGCTCTAACCTTGAAGAGACACTCTCTTTAGAAAGATTGGCAACACACACTGTATCACGTAACAGCAATGTTATGGTACCACATGAAACACCGATTGTTGCTGAACAACATGCGGTCATTACTGTGACCTAATAAGTTACCTTGGCATTGGAAAAGTCCGGCATAAACACCCTCTATTTTGGGTTTAGTTGCACATATCTCAAAATCAAACTCGGCTGGAAAGTGATTAGAAGGCTAAGATGAAACTGTCTGCAAAGTTTAAAAAAATTCTATACTGCAGGATCAGAGCCACCTTTAAAAGATCACTGAATAAGGTGGCTAAGAATCCGCTGTACACATTTTTCTTAAACTTTGCAGAAAGGATTAAACCACTGCAAAAACCGTGTACGATCAAAACTTGCTCTACGTTGGATCAAAATAGATCGTGACCACACCAAAAAAAAACTTTAAAATAGAAAATATCCTGCAAAGGTTGATCAAGACAACGTGAACATAGGCATTGTTGCAATATTTCGGCTGGCCAACACCAGCCTTCTTCAGGTTTATTGAATGGATAAATGCTAGTAACAAGATCTTTATATTTGCCGGAAATGAGATAAAAAGGCTACGTGATGTGTTATAAAAACGGAAATGCATAAAAAAGAGGAGAGAGAATAATACATGACAACAAGATGAAAAAAACAAAAGAAAATTACAAGGTAGCTAAACTAAATTACATTTCGTCTCTTCTGTTAAGGCCTGCAGGCTCCAGTGTTTTCCTCTGTGTATGAGGAATTCCTCACGAGCCTTTCTGATGGAGTCACGACTAGTGTGCAGTTGTTCGAGCGGTATAAGGATCATGTGATCCTCCGCGTGACCACTGGTCAGGAAGTGTCGTGAAACCGCAGTGGGGGTATAACTACAAAAGGGGTTTATAATAGGTCGCCTATGTTCATTAAAGCGGTCTTTAAGACGACGTTTGGTCTCTCCGATGTACTGAAGATTACATTTAGTGCACTGAATCATGTAAATTACATTAGGGGTTTCACAAGTAATATGTGATTTGATTTTAAAGGTTTGTCCAGTACTATAAAAAGTATATTGATTACGGCCATCCTCAATAAAAGGACAGGCGGTGCAACTAGTTTTATTGCACCGAAACGAGCCGGATGGAGACCCAGATTGGTCGGTGTTAGTAGGTTCCGGTAATTTAGCTCTAACTAGAATGTCACTAATGTTTTTACAACGCCGTTAGGCTACTAAAGGGAGATTAGTAAAAACATTTTTACAGCGACCAGATGAATAAAGCAGGTTAGAGTGTTTGTGAATTATACGGGATATGTTAGGTAAAGCGGGGTTATAGGTAATGACGAACGGAACAGTATCTGTCTGTTGTTTAGGTTTGGGTTTAAGAGCGTCGTTCCGGGAAATGTCAGAAGCACGTCGTATCTGGGTTTTAAGGAAATTAAGTTAGTAACCTCCGTTGACGAGGTAGTCCATAAGTTCCTTACAGCGCTGTTTGTAAGTGTCATTGTCGGAGCATATGCGTCGAAGGCGAAGTGCAAGGCTATATGGAATGGAACGTTTAGTGTGGGTGGGGTGGCATGAGGAGATGAGTAAATATTGATGTTTGTCAGTGGGTTTAGTGTAAAGGTCGGTTTCTATGGGACCATCCTTGAGTGAGACCATCACATCAAGGAATAAAATATTAGTGAGGGAATGCAAACAAGTGAATTTAATGGTGGGATGAAGGTTATTGAGATAATCGACAAATACTTTCAGTTTATCTGAACCTTCAGTCCAAATAACGAAAATATCGTCCAGAAATCTGAGTCATGTATGAGGTAGATACAGTGCGTTAGTGAGCGCGTCCTGTTCGAATTTGGGAAGAAAAAGGTTGGCAAATGAAGGAGCCATTTTGGTGCCCATAGCAGTACCGTGTTTTTGTAGGTATTGTTTGTTGTTAAATGTGAAATTGTTCATGTTGAGGATGATCTGTATGAGGTCGCAAAGAGTTTCCGTGGGGATGTCCTTATCGTTGCGATTGCGAAGGAAAAAGCGGCAAGCATCAATACCTTCACTGTGGGGGATGTTGGTATAAAGAGAAGTGACGACAAGCGTGACAAGTATGGCATTGTCGGGAAGTGTGTTATTGTGTTCAAGTTGGCAAGTTTGTTAAGGAAATCAGTAGTGTCTTTAACGTAAGACGGAACAGTGTGAACTAATGGCTTTAGGTAGTAGTCAACAAACTGAGAGATACGTTCTGTGGGGTGGTTGTTAGAAGAAACTATGGGTCGTCCAGGATTGTTTACTTTGTGGATTTTGGGGAGTATGTAGAAGCGTCCAGGTCTGGGGTCGTTTTGTACAAGGTACTGTTACGTCAATAAGTTTGTTGTTAAACATGCGTTTAACGTATTCAGCAACTCTTTTTTGTATCATGGCAGTCTTGTCCTTTCCTTGTTGTTCGTAGAAGGTTGGGTTATTCAATTGTCGGTTGCATTCGTTTATGTACCAGGATCTGTCCATTATCACAGTCGCCGATCCTTTATCGGCCGACTTGATGATAATGTCGTGTCTTTGTTTAAGTTGACGTAATGCGTCACGTTCTGTCTTAGGGAGATTGTCACATACGCGGTTGGGTTTGGAGGTCAACAAGTCACGTTTTACAGCATTAAGAAAGGCGTTAAGTCCATCGTCTCTGTTAGTCGGGGGTGTCCAAACACTTTTAGGGTGGAAGGGGTTAGGTTCGTCGCTGGATACGTTATCATGAAAAAATTCTGTAATGCGTAAACAACGGGCGAATTCGTCAAAGTCTGCATTAACTTCAGACCAGTTGATTTGTCGTGGAGTGGGGCAAAAAGTAAGACCTCTTGCTAGAAGTTGCGTTTCGTCGTGCGTGAGTGTGACAACGGAAAATGAGTCAAGAGGTGTGTTAGTGTTAGGAGTGGGTAGTCGTTTAGTATTTTGTCGTCGCCTACGTGGTCGTATGTTATCGTGGTTTTGAAGAGAGGATGGCGTCGGGTGGTTTGTAGAATGTATTTGAGACTGATTGTGAGTTGAGTGGTTCGGGTTAGTGGGGTGATACTGGCGTGTAAAATGGTTTTTACGGAGTCGACGGTTAAAAAGTACTGATTCTAAAGAATGGGCCATAGAGGCTAACTTATCATTATAATAATTAAAAGATTCTTCACTACTGTTCTTACGCAAGAGCTCCTTTTTGATAACAAGTTCCTTTTGAAGTGCTTGTATTGTCCTGCGGCATTCTTGGGTTAGTAATTTCAGATAGTTTCATCCACAGATGTATTGATTTTGTTGCCATTGTTTGTAAAAATAGCGACTGTTGGTGGAAATCTCCACCAACAGTCGCTAACCAACACTCAGTGGACCAACACTCCAGTGGACCAACACTCCACCAACAGTTGTTGGTGGAAATCTCGACCAACATCTCCCTTTAGTTAGTGCTTTATTCATCTGGTCGCTGTAAAAATGTTTTTACTAATCTCCCTTTAGTAGCCTAACGGCGTTGTAAAAACATTAGTGACATTCTAGTTAGTACTAGTTAGAGCTAAATTGCCGGAACCTACTAACACCGACCAACCTGGGTCTCCATCCGGCTCGTTTCGGTGCAATAAAACTAGTTGCACCGCCTGTCCTTTTATTGAGGATGGCCGTAATGAATATACTTTTTATAGTACTGGACAAACCTTTAAAATGAAATCACATATTGCTTGTGAAACCCCTAATGTAATTTACATGATTCAGTGCACTAAATGTAATCTTCAGTACATCGGAGAGACCAAACGTCGTCTTAAAGACCGCTTTAATGAACATAGGCGACCTATTATAAACCCCTTTTCTAGTTATACCCCCACTGCGGTTTCACGACACTTCCTGACCAGTGGTCACGCGGAGGATCACATGATCCTTATACCGCTCGAACAACTGCACACTAGTCGTGACTCCATCAGAAAGGCTCGTGAGGAATTCCTCATACACAGAAGAAAAACACTGGAGCCTGCAGGCCTTAACAGAAGAGATGAAATGTAATTTAGTTTAGCTACCTTGTAATTTTCTTTTGTTTTTTTCATCTTGTTATCATGTATTATTCTCTCTCCTCTTTTTTATGCATTTCCGTTTTTATAACACATCACGTAGCCTTTTTATCTCATTTCCGGCAAATATAAAGATCTTGTTACTAGCATTTATCCATTCAATAAACCTGAAGAAGGCTGGTGTTGGCCAGCCGAAATATTGCAACAACGCCTATGATCACGTTGTCTTGACCAACCGTTGCAGGATATTTTCTATTTTGCAGAAAGCTTCATCTTGGCCTTCTGATCACTTTCCAGCGATAAAAAAATGGGGGTCACCGAGTTTGTTTTTGATATATGTGCAACTAACGACAAAATAAAGCGTGTTATTACAGGGCTTTTCCGTTGCAAAGGTAACTTATAACGTCATAATAATGACCGCATCTTGTTTAGCAATAATTTGTCATCCTTTTGGTACCATAATATTTCTAATACGCGACACAGCATTTTAGTGCCAAACCTTCTAATGGGTTATTAAAATTTTGTTTAATCTCAGCCTCAACGTTCCTGTAAAAAAGGTTTCTAGCAAAACAAAACAAATAAAAACAATTGTAGTGGAGATTAACTTGTTCGTTAATTTAGCGTTTTTATTTTCGCCATAGAAACACCGCACTTTGAGTCGCCATGAGAGAGACATTTAAGGAAACACAACCTGTTGAAGCTGATTAATTTTGTGATTTATTTACAGGACGTGAATTTTACGCGGACGTACAATAATTATCCAATAGTAATACTTTCAGCCAAGCATTCTAGCGGAGGAGGGAATACATCGCCCCATTGCAACGGAATTGTCAGCTGGATTGAGGTATAAAAATACGCGTGGGTT
>NC_090896.1:40768383-40778383 GCF_036669925.1 Montipora capricornis
CATTTGTGGATAGTTGCATACTTCGCACAGCACCAAAATACTACCACATCTGAACGATTGCTGCTTGACCTTGAATACTTTGCAGCGGTTCGTCATTTGTTTGTCACGCAATGCTGTCATCCCAGCTTAGAGGGTAGGGGTAGGGCAATTTCTATCCTGATATATACGTAACCATTTTGAGCACAAAATCTTGTTGAGTGGGAAGAGAGTAAATAAAAGAATATAAAGAATGACTATTTTCCCTTTGTCTTATGAGATGTCCCCTGTAGTCATCTCTTACGCGACCTGCTACCTACATTGCGTAACACTTTCGGCTTAAACTCGTTCCTAGGTCTTTCCGCGCTGTGCAAAAGCAGCTTCCACAAAACCAAACAGTGCAAACACAAAAAAAAAAGTCGTTAGTCTTTTTTTCAACTTCGCAGAATTTGTTTTCGAATTCTCTCGCGACAGTCGGAGACTTTTGTGCGTCTTTTGCAAAGTTTTTTTTTTTACTCAAATAGGCCACGTTCGATATATCAATATTCTTACTTGCTCTGAGGCTTTAGGGATAATTATTTTGTAACTTTTTAAAGTTTCTTTTGTCTCTAAATTCCCGAAAGAGACTGGATACAAAGAAGACAACACCAAATATGGATGTTTGTCCTGAAAGCCTTGGGGCCATGTTAGAATATTGACGTGGCATATTGCTTTTCGCAACATACCGGTAATCATACCGTTACCCAACCCCGGTACCAAACGCATCATCTTGCGCGCGCTCGACGACAGACATTTTTTTAAAACTGACAAATCTTCACAAGCCTCTCCCCAATTTGCAGTTTTTCTTACGCGTTCGAAGTCACCCGATCTCCGCACGGAAACAAAATGTCACAAATTAATGCCTGAAGCGTTTTGTGAGATTCCGCCATAACAATTCAGAGCTGATGAAGAAAACCTAGTACCTAGGTGCACTGCTGGATAAAGAAGGCGTGGCGACCAAAGACATACAACAGAGACTAAGTAAAGCCAGACAAACTGTCTACAGGTTGCGAAGAATTTGGGACTGTAACGAAATTAGCAGGAAGACGAAAGTTCAATTGTTCAAAACAATTGTCAGAGCAGTTTTGATGTATGGCTGCGAAGCTTGGAAACTCACGAAAACAGAAGCAAAGAAGCTGGACGCTTTCCAATACAAATGCATGAAACGCATACTGAGAATAAGATGGCCACGGACCATCTCGCACCAACAAATCCAGGAGACCGCAGGAGTGAACAGAACGAGTGATGAGATCAGACGCCGAAGATGGAATTGGATCGGGCATATATTGAGGAAGAACAGAGAGGAGCACTGTGTTACAGCATTGGAGTGGAGGCCAGAGGGGAGGTGGAGACCAGGTCGACCAAAAACAACATGGAGGAGAATGGTTGAAGACGAAAGACGAGTAGCTGGGTGGCAATTATGGACGACTGTCAGAGCTTTAGCAGCAAACTGAAGTGGATGGAAAGAGAATGTCAAAGCCTTATGGGCCTTATGGCACGAAGAGATATAGAGATAGAGAAGGAAAGCCATACGAAAGACAAAGGAGACATTGGACTAGACCGGGAAGAGCTAGCGCGTGGTGGGACTTCTTTGTGAATGTAGTGGTATTAACTGAACATTTATTTCACATATGCACAATCCTAGGTCCAACTGGTTCTTATCGTTTTCCAACGTTTTAGTTTGGACAGATGAAACCAATGGGAAAATTAAACGTTAGTGTGGGCGAAAATATTTTGCTTCGTTTTTTTCGAGATAAAAACGCTTAAGCTTTACTGTGGCCGGGGCCCGAGTTAGAGCTCTTTCGGGGCGGGTTTCGGGGGTCTTCGTCTCATTCCCTTTTAGCATAAATCAACTAGTGGTTGAAAACTTTATCTAAATCCTCTTCACAGACACTTTGAGAACGCCAAGAGGCGGCCGTCATTAATTTTGTTAGCTGCTACACTAAATACCATCTATCACAGAATAGATAGTAGCGTAGCCAATCAAAGAACTGCACGCTAGCCCAGACTAAAAACGGATGAACATTCAACAAATTGTTTCACTTATTTTACAGTGCGACGCGCCATACCGTGGCCACCCAACCGTGAACATTTTTACAAGTTAGCTACTGATCAAGTTACGCGAATTTGATTGACAGACACACCTCCATAGATAGTTTCAACGCGCAAGAACCAAATGGAGGCTTGTCTGTCAATCAAATCCGCTCACACTGATTGGCTAACTTGAAAAAAATGTTTGTTGGGTGGCCACGGTAAGGCGCGTCGCAGTGTTAGAGTGCCCAATACAAAATATGGAAAGCAAAATACAAATATATTGAAATCGACTATTTATAATTGTTTTACATTTTTTTTATTTGCTTGATTTTATTATTATTATTATTACTATATACCCCTACCGGTGTAGCTACCTACTAAAATGATAGCATTGCGTGACGACCAAATAACAAACGCTGCAAGATTGTGCTGCGGGCGCCGACACTCTTGGGAGCAAAGGTAAAAGGTCGCAATCAAATGTAATATTTTGGTCAACTTGGTGTAGTACGTACAACGCAAACAACTATCCACGAATTGCTTAGCAGCTGTTGACTTAGGTAGATGCAGTGATGATTATATGCCGCGAAAGAAGATCACAGATTCATGATATTCGACCACTGATTACGTTGACAGTTGGCGATGTTCATTAGACGTTGTCTAAACAGAAGCAAACTTTGACCGCTTAAAGGCGACGAATCGTGAAAGAAACACGTTAAATCGGCCTATGGACCTGTCTCTTACTGCCAATAAGGTTAGAAAATTTCGAAATTATCATCTCTGTGTCTATTTCAACTTAATATGGGTCAAGTCATGTGGCGCATCCTAAGATTTACGTGTAACCCGTCAATAGACCATTTTACAGTTGTGGCTAAGTTACCAGGCCTAGCAATGGAAGCGAGGCTGCCGGTGACCCTGCTTTGATACAAACCTTCATGCTTTTGTAATGTTAATATGGACTAATTAGCGTTACAACAACACAATTTACATGATAAAAGCAGTGAGGTCTGTATCAATGCAAGGTCACCGGCAGCCTCGCAGCCATTCATAGGCTTGGTCGCTGAGCAAACAACTGTAAAATGGCCTATTGATATTTGACGACGAAGGGCAAATATTTGCATTTTTAACGTACTTTGAAAAGCTCTCGCGTCGCTCACAATCATTTGCCCAAAGAAATTTTTACAGGACTCTGTAGAACATTCTTCGGCGATTCAACCACCAGAAGCTTAATCCATTTGAAGGTTTCGCACATGATGAAAATTAATTATATTTACGAAGTACTTTTAAGTGAATGAAATACATGTCTTCGAAATTTAATTATTTTCCACCCAAAACAACAGCACAACATTCACTAAAATCGACCAAGCACACATTTAAACATTGCACAAAAATATTTGAGTGTTCTAAAGACGGAAGAATAATGTTGTTTTCCATGGGAGACTCTCAAAGTTGTTTAATAAAATAGTGCGTGACATGGCGATTTTAACGGAATTTGATAATTTGCATATTTCTTTGAAATAAAAGGATATTTTGCCGAAAAAACTATCCAGTAGTTTTTGTCATGCCCTAGCCTGTCTACCATAAAATATGAGCGAAATCGAATTTTCGACCCTTGCCGAGTTGTGTTTGATAATTACGGGCAGGCACTCTTAATAGCTCATGGATATTTAGTTGGTTAATATCCCCAGCGATAATTATATTAGCGTCAGGCGTGGATGATAGAATTTTCTCACAGCTGTCGGATAAATGGTTTAATAGAGACTCATCAAGGTACACTGGATCAGGTAGATGGTAAACAGTTCCAACATAAAATTTAGAATTTCTTGTTTTGATTAAACACCAGAGACATTCAAGGTCGTTGTTGTTGTTGTTGTTGTTGTTGTTGTTAAAGTTAAGGTTAATACGACGGATTTTCGAATTGTTTCTGCAAAGGATAGCCACTCCACCTCCCATTCGATCATCTTTACGATCCTTTCTTACAATAACATATCCATCCGGACATACTAAACTAGAAGAAACTCTGCTGTTCAGCCATGTCTCCGTAATGCAAATGTCGACATTTTTGCTTTGAAGCTCAGCATCATCATCTCCTTCATGGCCCCTCAGGTGAGGGTTCAACTGAACGCTCCTCGTCCCCACGAGGCTAGTTCAAAGCAAACAGCATTCCGCTCTCGTAATAAGCCAATCGCAAAGGCCAGGATCGAGAGTGAAGCGGTTATTTATCCGACGAGATCGGTTTTGAATGAGCGACTGTGGTGTAAATCGATGTAAAAGAAAGTCAACTAGAACTAGTTGGAACGAGTTTCTGAAGTTTCAGCGAAATGGAGGTATTTCAAAACACTAGTCATTTACGTGCTCATTTTCAGAAGAGGTGGAGGTAATTTGTTTTCTTTTCATAACATCTGAATATTTTTTGAAGTGTCGAAAATTACTCTTACTCATCGTGAGCGAAGCTAAACTATAATTAAGCACCTGTAAATAACATTATGACACATAACAGGATCATTTTATTCCATAAAGCTCATTTGTACAAATCTATACGCTTTATTTTCACATGAGAAAAAAGCCTATACACATAAGACGAAAATTTCCATTGAAATAGTTTTCTGAACGCCTAATGAAGGTGTTATCGCGGCTGATGTTTTGTTTTGTTCGCCTTGCGAGCCTGTTAGTCACGCGATGGTTTAAGGAGAGTTTGAAAGCGATTCCTCGAGTTCGCTTTATTGTGTTTATTTGGTTGGCTTTGGTGGAGCAAACGTTTATTAATTGCAGTTTGAGACTTTTGAATTTCTTCCATGTTGTCCTCTAGTTTACTTACCCATAAAATAACCTTTTAAAAAATGCGAGTGTCGAGCAGCTAGCATTGAACACCGAGTACATTATGCGAGATCGATAGTCAGAAGATTTTGTTGGAAGATCGAGACAGAAACTGTGACAATCACATTCTCACTGTGGGAGTTTGAATCACCATTTGTTGCTTTTTCCTATATTTAACTTGTTCCAGACATTGACGAGTGCCACGAAAAAGCCCCGCTAAAATTCGCATCTCCGCACGGCCATGAAATAACTATAGATGTTATAATTGTTCTATTCCTCACTACTCTATATTGTTGGGAAGTCTGGATATTTACTTCACATCTTCGCGTGGTTAAACTTCATGAAGGAAACAAGAACAGAGTGACACATGCGATGAGTAATATTGAAAGAGCCATAAATCAAATTTATCACTCTAGCCAAGCAAAACTTTTAATAAAATTAACGAAACAAGAGCTTGAAACGTAAACAAGGGCTACTTTTTCAGAGGTTTGGCCACAAAATTAGCCATGTTTTCTTGGCCCTCCCTCAGACGAATTAAATGCCTTGAAAACTGGTCATTCCCCTAATTCTTGGCCGTTTTCGAACCTTCTTTTTTATTTTTATTTTTATGTACATTCCGTTGTTACTGGCATAATTAGCACTTTTTCCGTACTTATACATTCAACTCAACGCTTTGTACCTTAATCAACTGAAGATGACAGAAGTTTCTGTCGAAACATGTCTTGTAATTTCAAAAGTTTTGTCGTTTTCTTTAATATATATATTTTTTCATCGAAACATTCTTGGATTGTATAAATCAGGTTCGTCAAGTTTACTGATAGCGTGATTTATACTATGCATGGCCGACAGAAAGCTTCAGCCAGCGAAAGTTGATGTCAGTTTCCGGCTGTTGTTTCTTTTCCTCGACCTAAATGAACAGTGGAAGTATGTCTAGGACCTTTTACCTCATTGAAGACGACGGTTTAGAGCAAACAACGAACCCTGTTTCAAAAAAGGGGATTGAAAGGATATTTAACAATTATTCCATGATAGTGCGTTGGATAAAATAAAAAGCGTAGCGTCGAAGTTGTTTCAATTTACAAAACGACCGGCGCAATTAGTTTCAATTAAGGTCATTTGATATATTGACTGATAACCGAAATTGGGTCACCCAACCAGAATGCTAGAAACGCAATCTCCTGAACTCAAATTTAATGATTTCATTTATTTTGTAAAACAGATTTTAATGAATGTCAAGCATTTTCACACGATTGTCCAAAAGATTCCACATGTAAAAATACTGATGGATCGTACACCTGTCAATGCCATTCAGGAGCCCCTTTTGATGGAAGACGTTGTTCAGGTATGTACTCAGTCTGCATGTGTGTAGGGTTATGAATGTACAATTCAGTGCGAAGTCACGGTTAAATATCACACGAATTTGTAAATTTGCGGCATACAGGCATTTGCTGTGTAGAGGTCCCACTGAAAGAATGATTGGTTATAGTTTAAAAGAAACCTAAGGTAAAAAGATGGCTTTTAACGCAATCGCTTTCTATAGGAGACTTTCTATAGAAAAAAAAGAAACCACTCGAAAACAAGCTATGCTCTAGATGGCCAGCTCATACACACACGCATACTTAATCCGTTCAAATTGGTAGGTGTCGCGAACTAAACTGAGAATTTGCACTTGACGTAGCCTAAACACTTCGAATAATGTATGACTTACTTGAGTACTGGTTAATAGTAACATTTTGAACTTCTGAATCAGACACACTTTTCTTAGAACATTTTTTAAAATGTGAAAATGCTATGCACTGTCCGTAGTCGAAAGCAACTCATAAACGTACGTCAGAGTTCGCACGTAGTAGCTCGTGCATGCCAAGTTGTAGGCCAATGGGGGAAGAGCTGTGGGCCAATGAGCAAGGAATACAACCTATTTTTCAAAAAGCTTAGAAATTTTTCAAAATTTGATTTCTTTGCCTTAATTCTGTGGCTTAAACTATGAGTGATTGCATTCATTTCCACCGCGATTTCAACACCAAGAAACCAGCAAAGCAGATAAAGACTGGGGGTACGGTCGGGGTGAAATTTGACTGAAGAAAAAATTCTCTGGAAAGTAAGGTAACCTAAAATACTCCTTGAATGTCACTGCGAGACTGCGCTCCGAACCATTTTGATTTGCATTGCCAGTAGAAACGTTTTATGCAGTGTCTCTGCGCAAGTTTGTTTTTAATGTGATACATTATGCATATGAGCATTGTCTCATTCTTGTAGACCTTATGATAATTCCAGCAAGAATAATAGCCATATTCTAGACTACCGGGACAATTATCTGCATATAAATTGCTTGTTTTGATATAATATTATGAAAGAGGTTGCAAACGTTTATCCGGGAAAAATTGAAGACTTGCATCACAGACTTTATTCCGGTTTGGTGGAAAAGCCGGGGCTCGGGGTGCCGGGGTCTATGGAAAACATGTGGTACCGGTGTCTATGGAAAACACGGAGTGCCGGAGTCTGTGGAAAACACGGGGTGACTAAATTAACTAAATAATGAAAATAACCTATGATCATTGCTACCCGAATGATTCTCTTTCCTTCTGCTGTATTTCTTTTATGTTGGTCAACAGTTTTAAGTGTTTATTGCAATATTTCGTTCTACGTTTTAGGCATTTTTGGTGTCATATTTTGCGTGAAATAGCTCCTTTAAGTATTGCTTGTGCGTAATTGTGAGCAAAGTTTCGATTTCTAGAGGAACTAAACACTTCTAGCCTTATAAAAAAGGTTGTTTACGTTGTACACAGTGGGAATGACAGTGAAAATAAACATTTGCCGCCTTTCTGAATAGTTGCGCCCTTGGCAAGTCCATCCTCGTGCCATCTTTGAAACGATTACAAGATCTCCTGGAGGTGGAGATATAGAAGAATTAATATTGGGCTTTAAAGTATTGCCACAGCCAAAACATGTCGTTGTTTGAGCAAATGAAAAACAGCCCAATCTTCGGAGAAGGGAAGCTAGGGATATTCAGTTGAAGGGAGTTAAACTAGAATTGCCGCGCATTATCGGGACTGGGGCTGGCGAAGGGAAAGGCGACTGCAAAGGCGACAGCTGCTCGTACAATCCCAAACCAGGCTCACAATTGCGCACAAGCAATACTTCAGGAATAACCTAGGTATCTGAGTCATTATGGACCAGACTTGATTTGCAACTTTTTTATATGCTTTTGTGATTTTTCTAATATTTTTTAATGAATTTCAACCTGTTGATAAATATGTTAGAAACCGTTATTGTTGGGTTCCCGTTCAAGTGTTCCAGTTACCTTTCCATTAAAGCGATTTTTTAGGATAGAAATTTTCCCTGTAATTTGAAATTGAAAAAAAAAAAAGAATTATGAAGTAGTAACTTTATTTTATTTCGTTATTTCAACCATATATTTCAAACGATCGATCTTTGTTTTAGTTACTCTTAGGTATTTCTCTAAGTATTTTGGCTTATTTTTTCGTCAAACCTTTTCCATTAAATATATTTTGGATCTTCATCCGCTAGAACAGACTTACTAGCACAATACGTTAATGCTATATTTCAGTTCAAATGTTCCAGTTAAGTTAATAACGTTCCTATTAAAGTGTGTTATTTAGAGTAGCAATGCGCATATGTTATTCTCATTACTTAGTTTATTTAGTCACTCCTTGTTTCCCACAGATCCCGGCATCCCGTGTTTTCCACAGACCCCGGCACCCCCTGTTTTATTCGTGAAGCAAGTTGCAATTGATTGCGTCACACAATCACAGAAAGAAAACAAAACACTCGCGCAGACTTCTCTGAACAGCGAATGAGTTAAAATGTTACTATATATCACATTTTACTGCAGTTGATAATGAAGAGATTTTTTAAAAACTCCTTCAAAAATCAGATACTCCAAAAACGAATAAATGCTGATTTGTATCTGGAGGAAAAATTGTTAGTCCAATCGTGGTATATGGCCACAGGCTTGATAGGAGAGGATCGTTTCTTGCCCTGCCTGTTTTTTGACACAGTGCAAGTAACCATGTTTCTGGCTCCATTCGCCTCGCATTGCTTTCTGTTTAGCCGTTTCTTTCATTAAAATCGTGCTGAAAACGGTTAGCGCGAAACGTAACGGGCATTGTCTCTTTAGCTTGATTTCAACTTGTGCGATATGCAAAAGCATAAAAACCTAGGCACACGAATAGGCATAAAAAGCCGCTATGGAGTCGAATTCAAAATGAGCGAGAAATAAGCTTAAGTACTCGTATTAAACTGAACAAACTAAAACATGAAAATATTAACTTGGAATTAGTTTTTCATAGATAAAATTCGCTTTTGGAGAGTTTTAATCAAAACTACAAACAAATTTACAACGCAAAAATCCGAAGAACGAATTTTTGCGTGATCTCAGAATGGGTCTGCCGCAAAAGTTTGTATTTCTAGGTTTCAGGTACTTTCAGACTTCTCTACAACTGCTTAATGAGTTGCATAGTTCACTGTGATAATAAGGGAATAACATGACTTTTTTCGGGAATATTGTCTATTTGCGCCCGCGTAGTGTCATTTGCAAATGACACTACAAGGGCGCAAATAAACAATATCCCCGAAAAAAGTCATGTCATTATCATTACTATCAATAAACAAGGCCAAATGATATCAAGAATGCGAGTTTTAATAATACAAGCTAAGTGAATAACGAATTCAAAGTCACTTCAAGTCGTTGATTGAAAAAACTATTACAGAATCAACTCAGTCTAGTGAACTTTTTTAAAATTACCGAAAAAATGCGTAAAATCGTCTATAAATAATAGGCATATCACGAAGTTGAAGCAAGAACCAATCAGCTGTATGGCTGATAGTGCATTAGCAGCCCGCTGTCAGTCTTTTGCGGTCCGCTGAGCGTGTGTTTTGAAGAGGCCGATTTACTATTTGGCCGCGTATATTGACAATGAATTTTAATCTCTTATAACTTGCTTAATTCAGTATTGCTCTGTCATTGTTATGCAGCATTTGAGGCTGTCTTCACAAATCTTGGAGCAACAGGAAGACTGGGTCCAAGTTCGCTGGGTGGCTACTACAGTGGTCAGGATCACGATGGCCAGGTTACACTGGTCAGCGGTATACAACATTGGGTTGTTCCGTACACTGC
>NC_090896.1:40783383-40833383 GCF_036669925.1 Montipora capricornis
TTTCGTGCGTTTCTTCTAATAAATGTCTGGGAGTAGTCCTTTTAGATGAAACGCTGACTTTTTAGACATATTGAACAAGTTTGTAAAAAGGCATGCGCTGGTATAGGAGCTTTGAGAAGAATTAAATCTTTCATCCCGCTTAGTATCCTTGTAACTTTAATGCATACTCTACTAACCATGCTTTAGATAAATCACTTATACAACCTTCGATTACTGTTGGCCTTTGTGGGATACTTGCGCTAAGCAATTGAAAGATTCAAAACCGAGCAGGAAGGGTTATTACGGCTTCTTCATATGATATTAGTTCTGTTGATGTGTTGAATAATTTGAAATAGAAAACCATAGAAACTGGACGCTGCCACATGAAGGCGTCACCTATGTGCAAAATCCTCAAAGACCAATCTGCTCCCCACCTGAGACTCCGTTATAAACTTCAATGAAATTAACATTAATTATAATTTCAGGAATCTTAAGACTGACTTAACACTTCCAAGGACAAAGACAATTTTCTTAAAACGCAGCGTTAAGTACATGTATAGTAGTGCAATTCTCTGAATAATCTTCCCCATGAGGAAAAAGCCGCACAATCACTTTCGGAATTTAAATGTCATCCTGCCTCTTTGCCTTTTGCTGGATCACGCTGACTACCCGTGTTGTTATCACTTGTCTAATGACCTAATTTTTTATTCTTGTGACTTGTTACTGTATGTAGTAACTCTTTACATACGCCCCACTTGGAAACCAGCTGTAACGTTGTTCAATGTGGCGAGCGTAGCTAAATAAAGTTCTACTACTACCACTACCACTACTTTTCAAGTTCAAGAAAGCGAATTTAGGGTCAGGTTTTGAGAACCTTGGCGGTACACGCCTATAAATTTCTCTTGCATGGTGTTTGCAGAATCTATCGATAGCTGTTTTATCACGCTTGATCGACAAAATCGAATTCAAAAAAGACTTAGTTCTTAGAACAGACGAAGATGGTTTGAGGGATCTTTTTTTTGCGAATTCAGTCTGAGGACGCGGTAATTAGAAGAAGGGACATGTTAATCACTTCTCAAAAACTTGACCCTTACGTTTACATTCACGCGCGTACAAATTCTATAACGCACGTAGCGAAAATTTCAATCAGAGAAGCCAGCCAGATAAATTAAAAGTATTACATAACTTCAAGAACAAAGCAGTTTTCCCGTATCTTTATACCGCTGTAACATTTTGATGGCTAGATTGCAGAATACCCGGCCACTTAATTTGCAATGAATCATCATCATCATCAGTCCTTTTCGCGCCATGGGACGCATGAGGCCTCTACAGCCTCTCTCCAGCGGGGGCGGTCTTGTGCCACCTTTCGAATTTCACTCCAGGTCAGGTGCATGGACTTGAGTTCTTTCTCCGCTGACCTTCGCCAAGTTATTCTTGGCCTTCCCCGTTGTCTTTTCCCCTCTGGTGTCCAGAACAAACTTTCTTTAGCAACATCGCCAGAGTCCTTTCTTCATACATGCCCAATCCATGTCCATTTCCTGCGGGTTATGTCCACCATGATGTCCCCTTGTTTACAGATGTTTCGCACTTCCAGGTTGGATACCTTTTGTGGCCACCTTATGCCTAGTATAATGCGCAGGCACTTATGGATAAAGACCCTCAGCCTTTTAACTATTTCCTGAGTCGTTTTCCAGCTTTCAGAGCCATAAAGAAGCACTGTCTTTACATTTGAACTAAAGAGTCTTAGTTTGGTCTTAAGAGAAATCCTTTTAGAACTCCAAATTGGTTTCAGCGATGTAAATGCCTGCCTGGCTTTACCAATACGTGTTTTCACATCTGCATCAGCGCCGCCCTGCACATCAATCATGCTGCCAAGGTAAGAGAACTGGCCGATTTTCTCTACCTCATGCCCGTCTATTCTGATTTGGCAGTTCCTTTTACATCCAGTGCTCATCCATTTGGTCTTTTTTGTATTGATCTTAAGTCCAACTTTACGCGCATTGTTGTTTAATCTTGCTGTTTTCTCGCATAGGTGAGATCCAGAGCTGGATAAAAGGCAGATGTCATCCGCATAGTCCAGGTCTTCCAATACAGTTGTCAATTTCCATCTAATCCCAGTACGCTGGTGACTTGTTGTTTCTTTCATCACCCAGTCTAGGGCAATCAAAAACAATAGAGGTGACAGCATGCATCCTTGCTTAACCCCGGTTTCCACGGCAAACCATGATGTAAGATTGCCTTCATGGAGAACGCTACATGTGAAATCTCTGTACAAAGCTTGTATCATTCTGATGATCTTTTGTGGGATGCCATAAAGCCCTAAGAGTTTCCATAGGGTATCCCGATGCACCCTGTCGAAAATTTGCAATGAATAGCGTCCGTTTTTTTAATTTGCCTCGTTCTTCAAAGGATGCCGCTACAAGAAGAAGATATAAAGCGATTACCATTTGAATGAAATTTTCGGTGAGAATGTTTCGACAAATAGTACTGCACGTTCTGTACTTTAAAAAAGTATATGGGAATGTGCCGTATCATATATTTTCCAGAAAAACGGGTTGTTCCGGTTGAAGAACAAATGAAACGGTCTATTTTCTCTTGCAATTGTAATTGTGGACAAATGGTACAGAAATTTCCGGGCATTCAGGTCAAAGCGAGAAAAAGGGAATACCTCAAAAGTTATTACCTTTTTTTCAGAAAACATTCCACCGGGATGAACTGTTCCATTTGAATTCTCTCCGGAATTACCGAAAATTCCATTGAAATGGTAAGCGCTCATAGATTTAGCCAGGCCTAAAAGCGGAGCTCCCGTTTGTAACCCAAGAAAGCATTATAGTGCATATGGAAACACGTGATGGAAATAATTTAGCTTCTGCATAAAGTACAAAATTAATCGTCATAGGGTATACAGTTTACAGTGATCAAACACCTCTGAGGTGACAGCAGTAAATAAACAAGCCTTGTGCACAAACAATTACCAACAATTTTAATCAACAACTAAAACGAAAATTACATGCACAGTAATCTCTTTTACGACATTTTCCGTTTGACTGATAATCTTTACACCCTCTCTCTTCAGTTTAGAACAACAGCAAAAATCTTACCAATTAAAAAGTCAAGCCAGCCATAGTTACTAGAGGGAAATGGTTATGAAACACTACAAATTTCTTTGTTGTAGGTTTTTGTTCTCTTTTTTGGCCTTGACCGTGCATGAAACACAATAGTTGTTTAGTCTGTACTGAAGAACTAACCAACAGAAACGTGTTGATTACGTAATTCATGCATATCGCATAAGCGCAAAACAAAAGATTCTGCACGGTCGTGGACTTTCCAACCAAAATCTTGGCATCTTTGTTTGCTCCTTTGATGCTTGCCGAGCCTCCCCTCTATTAACTATAAGCCAGCTAAAGATTAGTAAAGGCTCGTTATCAAGGCTAAAAGGCTTAAAACTGGAGATTTAGCGACTTTGAACAAGTTCTTTTACCTTTTGAAGTCAATTTGTAATAGCATGACGCCCTTTTTGAGCAAACTCGAAAGTTAATAAAAAAAATATAAACAATGACGTCAGTAAAGATTCCCCTATAAACCAGGGCCCGGTTGTTCGAAAACCGATTATCTTAATCCGGGATTAGCGTAAACTTTTGCTTCACTTTCTTTTGCTTACTTTTGTTTTTCAAGATTGACTTCTTTTTATGCAATTTTTTTGCCGAATTTCCGTGTTGAACAGCATTTGGGAGTAGAGAAATAAACTCCTTGGTTAATTTTTAATCTTAGATTTGCGTTAATCGGCTTTTGAACAACCGGGCCCAGAAGTCATAGTACTCTTTTCCTTCATCCGTTTTAACTCTCATGAATGGCCGCACTTTAGTTACATACACATGAACACCCTCTTAAACGTAGCCTGCACGCAAGCGGTTGGATGGTCGAAAAAACCGGAATTTGTAATGAGGTGGCCATCTTGGATTCGCGCGGCTAGGTCTGGGCCGGGTTGAGGGTCGACAAAGCGAGCGAGGGGAGGGGGGCGGGGAGAGGAGAGAGGAAAACCGCCTGCCCGAAAACCAGCCCCCCTTGAATAGCACAATTTCGCGGCGTCCGCCGGTGGACGCTGTCTTCTGATTGGTCGGCAGACATGCTGTCAATCAACACAAGATTTAATACCGAGAAAAGGCTAGTTTTCGGGGAGGCGGTTTTTCTCTCCGCTCTTCCCACTCTCCACCCTGTCGTTTTGTCACGGGGCCCAGACCTCTCCTACGCTTTTCCAATATGGCATCTGATGCAAGCATATTTTAAACACAAATTTCTTTCCGATAAGCCCCTTCGAACTTCTGGAAAGTTTTGCTTAAATACGTTACTGGTCTCATTGAAGGTTTCGTTTGCTTCTACTGTACTTGACTCATTATGAACACATTACTTTCAAAATAATCCATAAAATCAAATTAAAGATGGCGCAAAAATGTCAAAGTCATGGAAGCACCACTTTTTGACCGCTGTCAATCCAGGAAGTCAAACTAACAAAGCGGAAAAAGGTCGACATTTATCTATTTGACTGAAACAGGAAAAAGCTGAAAATACTAGAGAAAATGCTCGTCACTAACTTTTTCGTAAAAAGCGAAATAAAACAATAACTTGGGAAAATTGTCGTCAGGAACACACGAGACAAATCTTACGAAAAAGTCCACTTAATCTGATTCAGAAAAAAAGTGATACTTTCTTCGGGTTTAATAAACTCAGGTCGAAAAGAGAATGTGAATGACGGTTGATATTGATGTCTTTAGGTTTGTCCACAAATATATGCAACGTAGACCTGGTGGTGGTGTAGGACTATATGTTTCCAATGATATTGAGTTTAAAGAGCGAGAGGATTTTTGTTTCAGTGATTTTGAAATCGTTGAATCATTGTTTATTGAGGTGTTAAGACCAGCGGTTAAAAATATAATTGTTGGCATTGTTTACCGACCACCCAACCAAAGTGTAGACAAATAGGCCATTTCCGAGTTCATGACTGCCTCCTCTTCAAAGCGAGTCTAAGTGCAAAGTTTTTGTGATGGTAATTATTTCTACTTTGCACTTACCGTGCACCGGTGGCTCAGTTGGTTGAGCACCGGGCTATCTCGCGAGAGGTCGTGAGTTCCAAGTCCGGCCTAAGGTCGTGGGTTCAATTCCCACCCTGGTCAGAGTTTTTCTCTGTCCTTGTGTGGGCAAATTTCTAACGCCCACATGGTTCATATGGCATTGAAATCTAGCACTTCACATTGCACTCTATTCAGTTTTCTTTAAATAACTGAGGAGAAAGTGCTGCCTTTGTAACGACATCTGCAAATGGTTAGACTTTCAAGTCTTCTCGGATAAGGACTATAAGCCGGAGGTCCCGTCTCACAACCCTTGGGTATATATAAAATCTGTGGGACGTTAAAGAATCCACACACTATTCGAAAAGAGTAGGGCATGGAGTTCCGGCGATGTGGTCTGATCTATGGATAAAGGGGTTAGGTTTCAATTGGGACGAAAAGTTCTGTTCCTCTCCCTTGCCACTCCATGAATTGTGGCGAATAAATTAAAGTTAAAGTTAAAGTTAAAGGATATGAATGAAAACTAATTTATATAAGAAAAACTTCGCACTTAGACTCGCTTTCAAGAGGAGGCAAACATGAACTCGGAAATGGCCTATTCTTGACCAAAATCAATGAATCGTTAGGCAAAATCTCTAGGGAAAATAAGATACGCTTTTTAGTGGGCGATTTTAACATTAATTTAATGAACTACCAACACCATCATTCTACGGGCCAATTTCTTGATGAAATGTATTCTAATATGTTACTCCCTCTGATTACACGTCCCACACGTATCACCCCTCACACGGCTACTTTAATAGATAATATTTTTGTGAACAATTTCTTTGTTCGTTTGAGAAGTGGTTTAATGTTTATTGACATCTCAGATCACCTTCCTGTTTTTTCTATTCATTCGGACAACACTCTAGTTTACCATTCTAGACAAGATCCCATTTTTGTCCGAGATAAGAACCCGATTAATCTGTCCAAGTTTGTTGAAAAACTTGAGGGTGTTGTGTGGTCTCATGAATGATCCCCATACTGCATACACCAGTTTTCTTAAAAAAAAATTACCGAAATATACAATGACTGTTTTCCTGTTAGGAAATTGATTCCGAAGAAGAGATCTATTAAAAAACCGTGGTTAACTAAAGCTCTTCTCAAGTCGATTAAAAGGAAATACAAACTTTATAAACAATTCCTTCATAAACCGACACAGAATAACAATTTACTCTATAAGTCTTACAAAAACAAATTAAATCACATTTTGAGATCGGCTGGACGATTATATTATGAGAAGAAATTAGAATATGCACAATCAAATACCCATGCTGCTTGGAAAATTCTTAATGACATCTTGAATCGGAAGAAATCAAAGCTTAAAGTGAACTCAATATTCACATCTGATGGTCAAGGATGGTCTGATCCATTATCATCGCGAATAAATTTTGTAAGTATTTCTCCAGTCCTAACCTTGCAAAAGAAATACAATCTCATCTTTTTTCTCATAAAGACTTTCTTTCAGGATCTTTTGCAGAATCTATTTTTTTTTAATCCGGCAACAAAAGAAGAAATAATTGTTATTGCTCAATCATTTGCATCCAACAAAGCTGCGGGTTATGATAACATTCCAATGTCCCTCATAAAGGAATCCATCCAATTAATCTCTGAATCTTTGGCTCACATTATTAACTTGTCAATTGCTCATGGCATTGTACCTGATCAAATGACGATAGCGCGGGTAATACCTTTATTCAAAGCTGATGACCAGTCGTTGTTCAATACCTTTAGGACTGTTTCAGTTCTACCTAGTTTTTCCAAATTTCTTGAGAGAATAATTTATAACCGTTTAAATGATTATCTAACTAATTTAAATGTCCTTTGTGATGAGCAGTATGGCTTCAGGAAAATCACTCCCCTACACTTGCTTTAATTGATTTGCATGATAAGATTTCCTCTGCTTTAGATCCTGGCGATATAGCTGTTGGTATTCTCCATGACCTCTCAAAAGCATTCGATACAGTTAATCATAATATTTTATTTGACAAACTTGAACACTATGGTATACGTGGACTGGCCTTGAAATGGGTAAAAAGCTATTTTTCTAACAGATTACAATTTGTAGATTTCAACGGTCATGTTTCTTCTCGCTTTAATATATCCTGTGGGGTTTTTCAGGGCTCTATTCTAGGGCCTTTATTTTTTCTTCTTTACATTAATGATATAGTCAATGCATCGACCGCACTACAACTGATTTTATTCGCGGACGATACCAATGTTTTTCTGTCTGGTAAAGATCCTGAATATTTGGTTAATCAGCTGAATATCGAGTTAAATATGCTGTCAGTATGGTTTAGGGTTAATAAGCTTTCACTGAATCTTAAAAAGACCAAGTTCATAGTGTTCAAACCAAACCAAATGTAGAAGTTATAATTTTCAAATTTTGATAAATGAACAACAAAAATTGATCAAGTTAAAGAAACAGTTTTCTTGGGTGTAATCATCGACGAGAACCTAACCTGGAAGTCTGAGATCTCTCATGTGGCTAACAAAGTGTCGAATCAATTGGAATGATACACAAATCGAGTTTTTATTTATCTTCATACTCTTTACGTGTATTGTACTATTCACTTGTTTATCCTTACTTCTTTTACTGTAACATAGTTTGGGCTTCCACCTATAAAACTAACCTTGTTCGTCTGGTAAAATTGCAGAAAAGAGTGGTGAGAATCAAAAATAAATTTCATGTTAATGCTCATTCTGACCCTATATTTAAGAAACTTGCAATCCTAAAATTCCATGATCTTAACCTGTTACAACTTGGTCAATTCATGTTCTCCTATCAAATTCGAACTCTTCCTCCCAAGTTAGTTTGCAAATTCACTCTAAACAGTCAAATTCACACATATTATTCGAGAAACTCTCATGCATTTCGTTTGCCTTTCTGTCGGACTAACATTAAACAATTTTCGTTTTCTATCAGGGACCTAAATTTTACAATTCTCTTGACATTGATATAATCAATTCTTCCTAAACACCTTCCTTCAAGAAAGCACTTAAGTCATTCTTTTTAACAACTATTGTGAAAATTAAGCATTTTGTTCTTCCTGTGTCAAATTGCTTTCACCCGGTAATTTTACTTTCACAACTGTTTACATATTTCAACACCTTAATTAAATGACTAAGTGTTTGTAATTGTATGCTTCATTACCAACTTGTAAGTTCAAACTGTTTTTAATTTTCGTTCATTACTTTATATTTCAACACGTTAAATAACTAAATGTTTGTAATAATTGTATTCTCCATTGCCAACTTGCATGTCAACGATAGATAGATGCTTTTACTTGGGAAGGCCTAATTTACATAAGCTTAGTAGTAAAGTAAAGTAAAGTAAAAGTAGACCTTATTTAACGTCTATAACTCGTAACAATAACTTTTAATCACTGACAAACCTGAGGTCGACGGTGCGCTCATTTTACTCCCCCCACTCCATCAGTGCTCCGTTTTACGGGTATTTAAAGCTACGTAGCTACACGGAAAGGAAAGGAGTCGAAACAAGTAGTTTGTTTGTTTTAGGCCTCCTCGCCACCAATGTAATTCAATAAGTTTTCTTTCCATCCTCTCCTTTTTCATTGTTCATATTTGTATATTAATTTCTTTTTTCTGTGGCAAATAAAAAATAAATATAAAAATTAAAAAAAATAAAGTATTTTTCGTTTTGCGTGTAAATCACAAATAAAAAAGGTGAACATTTTGAATGGAGTTTTGCATTTTCTACATTCAAGTTTTACTGAAAAGTAGAATTGAAGGAAGTGATCACGGATTCTGAAACACAACCATTGTAAATTAGTGTTTTGTCTTTCGCTCTATTTCTCTTAACTTTACGGTGTTCTTCATTGAAATTTTCTCTTCTTCTCCTTCCTCGGCTTCTCTCGAGGCTTTCTTCGCTTAATTTTCTCAAATTTCGTCGCCTCTTCTTTCGTGCTCTTTACGGCTCTTTAAATCTTTATCCCGCTTCTCTTCACTAATATGATTTTCCGCCAGAAAAACGCTGTTTGCCAAATGCAATGCTGCCACGCGATTTCCCGCTACGCAAAATTGCCCGAACACTCCGGTCCCCATTTGCTGTCCTGCCTCCCCACCTCCACCCCAACAGTCCGTACGCACGAGTGCACGCTGACGTCATAACCAACATTTCTCGCATGGATAGATTTCCCAAAAAATCTTACCCATGGTGCTCCGCAATCGTGGCCAAGTGATTCTGGAATCGCACGTTTTAGTTTTCTTACAGTGTTAATCGACCTCAAGCGTTTTGATAAACCAATCTCACATTTAATAAAAGCAATTTTAAATTTAGTTACATTAATTTATAGTGGCAACGGGCACTACACTAAAAGAGGTGTAATATTTTTGCGTTTATCGCTGTTCTAGCGTGCTTAATTGACAAAACTTCGTCAGGTCAGATTTTCAGATTCCTGTTTCTTACTTACTATTCATTTGGTCACTTATATCTGCGATTACATAATCCAGATCAAGGACATCTCAATAAAGCAATGACATTAAACCGCGTAACAGCAGTGTTATTCATTACCTTATACAAGAGAGAGAGAGAGAGGAAAAAAAAAAACAACAACAACAACAACAATCCCTTGTAGTGTATACTGATGAAGTGATTTGTTCTCTCCCCGCTAGCGTCAATTGCCTTATGCTAAAGCTGCTCCGTTTGTAAACGGACATTCCTCTATCTGGGGCCCTAGACATCTTAAATTCTGTGTACAACTATACTTAAAATTGGGGGCAGCTGTAGTGCCCACATTATTACCCTGTGGTCACATTCGCGCTTAATAAAGAGGCAGAGTAGCTTAGAACTTTACAGAATCCGCAGTTCAGCTCAAGAGCACCCTACAGTGCAGTGCTCTTGAACTGTGCTTGGTAAACAAATCACGAAGGCTGACCAATAAGGAAGAGGGTCGTAATTTACTTCATTTCCCTTTGTTTTCAGGTGGTGGTGGGGGTGGCTTCTACTCCAGCGGAAGAAGTTCAAAGCAGTTTGGAGGTAGCATGGGAAATGGCGGAGAAGGTGGCAAGGGGTTTCTTCAAGGAGGAGTGGGTGGACGAGCCTGGTTCAACAATATTGTTGGAGGATTTGGTGGTGGTGGTGGTGGTGCCTATGGAATTGGAGGTGGTGCGGGAGGCGGTGGAGGTTATTCTGGGGGAAGTAGCGGAGACAATGAGAGCGATTCATGTGGGGGAGGAGGTGGATCTTACAACGCTGGAAAAAATCAGCAGAATGAGTGCTGTTACAATACAGCTGGACATGGTCGGGTGACCATAACTTTAACGTAACTCATCAGGTTAAATTGAAGAGTTCTTTTCAATTATCATTTTAGACTTGACGTACAGTTGCCTCCTGATTTCATTATTAGTTTGTGCTCACAAAGTAAGCGACTTTGTTTAGTGTTGAGTAGCCTTTGCCTAAAGCTATGTAATGTGAAAATCTCACAAGGTTGTAGTTATTGAGAGGACTGTTTTCTTTTGTGACCGTGCTAGACTCATACCGTATCCCTGCTTACCCTGGACACGAACCTGACACTGATTGGAATCCCGTGTTATATCCGCAACGTCCTCTCGCAATCTGTGGACAACATTTAATTTCATATCGAGCCAACGATTCTGACCTCCTCTTGTATTTTAGCATTTTAATGGAGAGCTTTGCGTCCTCAATAAATATTTTCCTGCGTTAAGAGCTCTGATAAGCGCTTTCCTCTCAAAATTAACTTCGTTCAAGGGAGGTGTAACGTTTCTTTGATGCGGTAGCAGCCAAAAAAGTCATAAACTTCATCACTAAGTGCCGCCGATTTTTTTCTCTTGCTATAAACCAAGGAAACAAGCGCTTTTTTGTTCCCTCGGTCACACGCAATGATAGATTCATGAAGACGTTATATCCGCAATGTCAAAGTAGTAGCTTTACTTTGCATAGTCTTCTATTTGTGACATTTTAGAGTTTTTCTTATTTTTGTATTTCAGTCTAAAATAATTTTTAAATCACTAAGTGTTTCTTATGTAAATTTGTGCATTTCAGCCTTAGTAGGCTGCCTATGTGAGTATTTTAAGTTAACCCTATGACTTCCACCAGTGATCGGTACGTAAATTCTCCTCACGATTTCGATAAATGTCAGTCAGACAGGTATTGAGAATGAAGAATATTGTCAGCTTAAAAGGTGTGATCTTGAACTAACACCAAATTCTCATGACTACCCAACAAAGAAATCAATGATATTAGTTAGGAGAATAAAGGTTTCGATCGTGGGAAGGAAAGGGTTAAATAAACTATCTTTTTATCTCCTTTACGTATTTGATTCGTGTATTAGTTCTCCTATTTCATGGAGCTCCCTTTATTTGGAGAACCTATAACGTTGTATGGTTGAGGTTATTCATTCACTCTTCGGCTCGTAAAAGTCTTGTTGGTGTAAAGTTTTCAACGCTTCGTAGCAGTCTGCATATGAAAAAGGTTTACGGTGTTGACAACTAGCTTGCATAATTTTTATTTCTTTCATATATGAGTGCAATGAAATTGTCATTCGTAGCTAGTTGCTAAAATTTTGTTGCGTTTATGTAGCTTTAAGTGTGTCATGAAAACAACGAACAATTAAACAGATAGTAATTCTGGCAATGATTGTTTCACCTGCAAATGAGGTTTGTTTGCAATGGATGAGCATGACCGGACTCATTGTCATTTTGGTCGATCGCATGCATTTGGTAGGCGAATACAGAATCCTCAAAAATAATCTTATAATAAGCTGTTTTCCCAATCCCGTAATGCCATACGTTTTGTGGGCTTCTTTACATAAAAACAATGCAAGTTATTTACACTTGGGACTGTATCATGCTTCAGTGAACTATTGTTTTAATGCAAATAACCTCCCATAATGAACTTTATTATGGATTTGCGAATATATTGAATGAGAAGTTACATGCCAACTCCAAATAGACCTTATTCACGATGGCCTCCATGTTGAATTTGCTAATATCATGCAAATTAGCTACACACTTTAAGGGGGCAAACAACACATGTTGAGATTATAAGAGGTTATAACGAACAGATGATTCGTTTCACGTTCATTGAATGTTTATCACTTAAGTAGTAAACAGAATGATTACACAAGTTAATTCGATGTTTTTTTAGTGAAAAATGAGCAGACAAAGAAGTAGAAAATCAAAATGTCAAAGCAATCAAATATATAAAATTATTATAAAAGGTACTTAATTCTAAATTCTAAAATGTACTTTAAGCAATGTTATTTCAATATTTCGACGAGCCAATTTTCCGCAATTTGCCTTTTTTCCAATGTTTGCCCCCCAGCATAACACATGGCTAGTTTGCATGACCATTTGAAAACCAACATGGCGGCTTCGGGAATAAGACCTATTTATTAGCAACCTAAATCTTAAGTAGTAGATAAAATATCAGCGGGAGATCTGTAAGGGTGTTTACAATGGCGAGCCGATGGCGAGCCATTGTAAACGTTCATACAGATCTCACGCGATTGTTTTATCGTACTTGTGAAATGGAACAATGGATTGTTTTGCGATTTAGTAATTGAATATTCACTGATGAAGCGTGATTATGGCGGCAGGACGTTTTCGTTTTCCCAAAACCGAAAAGGAAGCAATCGCCTGTCTGAAGCAGTATCTATAAATACGAAATGGGGAGTGAACGTTTTTACCGCCTGGCAGAACACAAGAATGAACAAAAAAGTGCAACTGGAAACACAAGGAGGAAACGGAATTGAGTCTTCCGATCTCGAGGACCTATCAGTACAACTTGAGCACATCTCTGCAGGGAGTTTTAACTTCTGGCTTGGCAAACTTATTTGTGAAGTAGCGAAGTAAAGTGACGAACGGTACCCTGCTAAGATGCTTTACCTGCTTGAATGATTACGTTGTTAACCGGAATTTAGCAGATGTTCATTGGGAAATGGCGTTCAACATACTAGGGAAAAGTGATACAAGGTTAAACAACATCCTGGGATGTTTCAGGAAAGTTGTGTTGCATATTGTCAGAGAGAAAATTTGTCGGGTAAATAAAATTAAATTCATGATAAAAATATGACCATTGACCACCATTGTGTTTTGTATTTTAATCAGTAGAGATCTGTATCAAAAATTAATGAATACTAATTAGCCGAGTAGGAGTCTGTGTCCAAAGTTAATGCAATTGATTAATAATTCATCTACGCCAGCCTTCCCCTGCTACCTATTCAATCCCTCCCCGTGCTTTCAGACAGTTGATTGTATTGGGATTTACGACAGTGCAAATGTGACTCTAATACTGCCCATTGATTATGAATTACTCTTATGAATTATTAATGAATTTTACAAACATTTTGGCTGCTGCCTAAGTGAACTAAAGCTGTTGCAAAGAAGCCTGAAAACGATATTGTAATTTTGCAAAAAAACTGTCTGGTGATCTCTAATCGTGAGAACAGAAATAATGGTGCGTTACCACGGGCCTTGTTGGTCAGCTACAGGACTAGGAAATTATACCATCAATAATAACGACGGAGGTCAGTGTATCTTGAAGTGTCTCGTGCGCAACCGCTTAATTTGATAACATACGTTCAGTGGAGCTCCGCAGGTCAGTGCAAAACATAAAATGAATAGAAATGACTCATAGTTGAAAGATTCGTTTCAGCTTTGGGTATGAAATATTTTACGTTCTTATTAATAAGGTGGAAACAACTGAAGCACTTCGACGTGACAGAAGATGTAAGCGTTTCGACTGTTTGGTGAAAGTGATCCATTCCCTGTATTTGAATGATAGGTCCTTGAGTAGTTCGTAATAGCTGGGCACTGTTTGGGATTCTCTTTACCAGGTTATTTGCGGTCAACTCTCACGGCCATCCTTTATGACATTGGGCATTTCGTAACAATTACACGACGCAATATCCCATCTTAATATGACAACCTTATTTGCTGTAAAAAGAATGAAAACAGGCAGAATTATAATTAAATTTAAACCCCCAAACCATGTAGCTTAAGGTAGTTGGCAATTTCAAATCGGGAATACAACAGGCGTGCTATTATTATTATTATTATTATTATTATTATTATTATTATTATTATTATATTATTATTATTATCTTGTTTTCACACATTGGATTTCCAATGGAACTTCAGTACTCCAGTGACAACAAGTCTCCTCAAACTTTTAGAACCCTCCTAAGAATCCTTGCTGTGTTCAGAATCACACTTTTCTGAAGCTCGTCTATCGTGGTCTCTATACCAATATTCTCTAGTCTCGTCTTTAAATCCTTTGGAACTGTTCCAAATGTTCCGATTACAATAGGAATTACCATTGTTTTCATTTTCCACAACTTTCTCAATTCTCTTGCTAGATCCTGGTATTTTACTACCTTCTCGACTTCTTTCTCCTCAATATGGCTATCATATAGTATTGCAAAATCTATTATTTTGCAAAATATATTATTTTGCAACATTTATTTCTCTTTTCAACAACAATCATGTCCGGTCTTCTTGCCTCTATTACGTGATCAGTCTGTATCGTAAAATCCCATAATATTTTACATCCCTCATTCTCTAGTACTGGCTCAGGTACATGTTCATATCACTTTTCATTGACAATGAAACCTTCCTCTTTACAAACTTCCCAATGGATGTTCTTACCCACCCAGTCATGTGTCTTTTTATATTCCTTTTGTGCTAGTTTAGGGCAGTCACTCACAATATGATTTATGCCTTCATCCCCCTTTCTACACATTCGACATTTACTGTCTTCTTGAGTTTGATATATTCTAGCTTTCATCAGATTCGTTGCAAGCGCCTGTTCTTGTGCTGCCATAATAAGACTCTCAGTCTCCCTTTTTACACTTCCTTTCTTTAACCAAAGCCAGGATTCATTCCATAATATTTCTTCCGTCTGTCGTACAAATTGTCCGTGCATAACCTTTTCCCTCCGCTGTTCCTTTCTTTCATTTTTCTTACGTATCTTATACTCAACCTCTGCTTCATTATTATGACCACCGCTGATCTTTCTAGCAGCCTTTATCAGTCTTTCATCACTATCGCTGATATATCTCTCCAACCCCAGGGTAGCAGATTCTATACAGTCTTCAACACTAATTAGTCCTCGTCCACCTTCTTCTCTCGGTATGTAGATACGATCGACATTACTCTTTGGATGGAGACCATTATGTATGGTAAATAGTTTTCTGGTCTTTCTATCTAGATCTTGTAACTCTGACTTTCTCCAGTCAAGGAATGCAGCAGAATATCTCAGGAGAGGAATAGCCCACGTGTTAATAGCTTTGACAAGGTTACCCCCATTAAGTTTCGTTTCTAAAATTTTCCGTACCCTCCTTTTATATTCTTTGGTTACTGTTTCTTTCATCTCCTCATGGTTAATCCTGTCAGCTTCTAATATGCCCAGATACTTGTAACTATCACCGTCTGTCAGCCCTTGTATGGTTTTGTAGTCCGGTAAACTTATACCTTCTGATTTAACAACTTTTCCTCTCTTCATTACTAAACAGCTCACTTTCCTGTTCCAAATTCCATCCCTATATCTTCACTAAACACCCGTACCGTTTGGATTAGGGAGTCCACCCCTTTTTCATTCATGGCGTAAAGCTTTAGATCGTCCATAAACAGGAGATGGTTGACTCTCTCCATCATCAGAGAATTTGTATGTTGCCTCAGCTTTTCTTGAGATCTGGGTAACGGTATTAGTGCTATCACGAATAATAGTGGTGACAGGGAATCCCCTTGGAATAATAATAATAATGATAATAATGATAATGATAATAATAATAATAATAATAATAATAATAATAATAATAATAATAATAATTATTATTATTATTATTATTATTATTCTCTGGCGAACAAGAGTAATGGCGGACGGATGTACCGATCTTAGGTTTTAGGTCTTCTTCTTGAGACTTCCGTGTTTTACTTTTTATTTTTATCCCCAACTGCAAATTGTAAAGGCATAACAGTCGCAACTCTGGGGGTCGTTGTCGCGTTTTAAATGCTTTTAAACTACGAAACTACTGGAAAATACTGCCAAAGCGCCAACCAAGTACACGATGTCGAGGAAACCAAAGGTGAAATGGACTGAACAAATGAACAGGGACGTTCTAGAGTGTAAACAGCAAGCACAGGCTTTGGCTGCATCTGATAATGCACCGTGCAATATCAATGGCAGGAAGAAAGGTTACATCGAGATAATGAAGGAACTATGGGACGAGAAAGGATATGAACATCTTGGTCTTAAAGGGCAAAATCTGAGAGATCAAGCTTCACGGCTGGAAAGGAATGAGGGCTTAATCCATACTAGTGTAAATGTGTCGAGAGCGACTGGCATGTATGATTCTGTCTTGGACACAACTCAACCCGCGTCTAATATTGTGAATAACTTGATTTCTTGCGGAGTGCTTCAGGATAATCGAAATCAAAACAATGGCGACCAGCAAAGCCAAAATCATAATCAGTCGATACTGGATTTGCATACATTTGCAGTACAACCCCCAGAGGGCCTGACAGAGGAGCGTGATTACTCAACTTTTGAAGACGCGTCGGACAGCATTCCAGGGAGCTTGCCGGAATACAAAGCCATTAACACGCCATCTTCATTTGTTTGGGGCCGACATGGCGATGGAAGAACAATAACAGTCAACACGTCGACAATCGACAATGCCTATAACGAGATTACAGGATGGCGGAAGAACACTTTTCTTGTCCCCTATGGGAAAACAGGAAAAGATTTCATTGATAAATTAACACAGCACATAAACGATTGGAACAACGAGTCAGAAATGCAACACATTGCCCTTAAAGCAGCTATTGTCCTCCTCGCTGTTGGGTTACAAAAACCGAGCCAGAAATCTAAGGCGAAGGAGCACCAAGAGTGCTTAGCTAAACGTCTGGCACTGTGGAAAGAGGGCGAAATAGATGTCCTAGTGCGTGAAAGGCGGATCATCCAAAGACGTCTTACCAACTCCCGTAGAGCTGATCCACCCAATAAAGCAAGCGTTTTTGCAAACCTTGTCATGACAGGCAAAATTAATTCAGCCTTGCGATACCTCAGCGATGGAGACGGCGGGGGTATTTTGCCCTTGAGCGATGACGTCATGAGACAACTTAAGGAAAAACACCCTGTGGCACAGGACGCCTCCCTAGGTTCTCTACTCTTTGGACCAATCGAAGAAGTTCCAGATACAGTGTACTACCAGATCAATGGCGAGATGGTTCGTGACGCTGCTTTAAGGACTAAAGGCTCTGGCGGACCTTCGGGTGTAGACGCCAATGGCTTTAGAAGAATACTTGCCTGCAAATCTTTCAAGAAATCTGGGTCCGATCTGTGCACAGCTATAGCTACAATGACCGGACGACTGTGCACGGAATTTGTTGACTTTCTTAGTATCGAGGCAATTTTAGCCAATCGTCTGATTCCACTTGACAAAGGAGAGGGCGCGGTCCGGCCGATTGGAGTTGGTGAAGTAATACGGAGGATAATTGCGAAGTGCGTGATGAGAGTAACAAAACCAGATGTCGTTGACGCAAGTGGCTCGCTGCAGGCATGCGCAGGCCATAAAAGTGGGAGTGAGGCTGCCATTCATGCAATGCGCAATATTTTCGACGCCGATGACACGGACGCTGTTCTTCTTGTTGACGCCTCAAATGCCTTTAATGCCCTGAACAGAGCTGCTGCGTTGCACAATACAAGAGTCCTATGTCCAACCATAGCTACTTATGCGATTAACGCCTACAGACAGCCTGCGAGGCTCTTTATTATAGGCGGCCAAGAACTTAAATCAGCGGAAGGCACCACACAGGGGGACCCTCTCGCTATGAGCATGTACGCCATTAGTCTCCAGCCACTGATAACGCGTCTACACGTCTCAGGCTCAGCTAAACAGTGTTGGTTTGCTGACGATGCAACGGGAAGTGGTTCCCTGAAAGATGTGCGGAAATGGTGGGACGAGCTATCAGAGAGTGGTCCGGCGTTAGGGTACTTCCCCAATGCAAAAAAGTGCTGGTTGATCATTAAACCTGATAAAGTACACGCTGCTAAGCAGGTATTTGGTGACACAGCGATTAACATCACCTCTGAAGGCCACAAGCACCTAGGTGCAGCTCTTAGATCGAGGTCATTTCTGGAAGGGTACGTGGGCGAGAAGGTAGAAGACTGGGTAAACCAGGTCACCAAACTTGCAGAGTTCGCCTTATCACAACCTCAAGCGAGCTATGCAGCATTCACTTTTGGGCTACGGCACCGATGGACGTATTTCTTAAGGACACTGCCCGATATTACCGACTTGTAAGAGCCTTTGGAGCGTGCGATAAGCGAAGTCCTCATACCAGCTATTACGAACCACGCAACAACTGAAACCGAGCGCGAACTCCTTGCGCTTCCTGTGCGCTTGGGAGGACTTGGGCTTATAGATCCAGTCAGAGCCTCACCCAAAGAATATGAGGCTTCAGTCAGGGTCACAAGTCCCCTAGTAAGGCAAATTGTGGAGCAAGTGCATCAGACCCCTGATGTGTCAGAAGTAGAAACACTGCAAATAAGCGCGCGTAAGGAGAAGGATGAGTGTATGGATGAGAGGCTAAAACGGGTGAAGACCTCTCTGCCGACAGGAACCAAGCGAGCTGTAGAGCTAGCCACGGAGAAGGGAGCATCGAACTGGCTGACAGTAATTCCCATCAAAGACTTGAACTTTAATCTAAATAAGAGAGAATTCAGAGAGGCGATCAGTTTGAGATACGACTGGGAAATCACCGACACACCGAAAGTGTGCGTATGCGGGGACCATTTTAACGTAGATCATGCAATGGTATGCCGACGTGGCGGGTTTATAATACAGCGTCATAATGAGCTTCGCGACCTGGAAGCAGAGATGTTGAGCATGCCCGCTCAGGGCAAATTTTCTTTCAAAACATTTATTCAGTTAAAAATATGATTATTTGGGGTGTGCATTGTCAGGGTTTCTCTCCTACACTTTCTCTAAAATTAAAATTAGCCTGTATCCTTCTAGGATCCTTCCTTGTCATCCGCTAAGTTGTTTACGGTCGTGCATCATTAACTTGATCCTTAGTTGGGTTTCAGGTGAAGTTATAGGCTCCCCTACCTTGTCACCTTGAAAGAAAATTTCCCGGGAGGCCCACGCCTTAACCACGTAAATCACCTCTTCGATGGCTGTGTTGCCAGCATGGTTGTCCTGGTGGTGTAGTGGTGATCACACCCGACTAGTAATGGGGGGACGTGGGTTCAAATCCCGCTCAGGGCAAATTTTCTTTCAAAACATTTATTCAGTTAAAAATATTAATATTATTATTATTGCATTGCTTGTTCTCTCCGCATTTGATCTTATCCGTGAAAACACGTATCTTTTTAAGTCGCTTAACGAAGTCTGCAAACAGACCACTGTCCGGAAGACGCTTACCTTTTACTTGTTTTGCTGGGTATCACTATGAAAAGACTCTAAAAAAATTGACTTTCTGGAAGCTTGTCTTGTTAGTCTAGTCGATATTGGAAACTGCAATGAGAAGTCAATGATCCGGTTTCGACTCTCTGCCTCACTTATCCTGAATATTCGTTGCCTGTTTAAAATGTTTGTTTCTTTGAAGTAGATTGTACGTCGCGTAAGTTGAATAAAAAGGGAAATGTCAATTTGTGGGATTGCCCTAACCAAAAAACCTCTAAAGGATAAATGTTAGGAAATCTGTGGCGGAACCAAGGCGACCTTCAATTCCCCCATCGACGAAAGTTGGACTGGACGGGCAAGCTTACGTCTGGCGCCCTCGAGACATGACTTAACGAGAAGAAACCGGCAATCTGATGAGCCCATCTGATCGAATACACGGCAACCTCGAGCACGGAAACGCCCGTTTTCTTCTCCTTGGCTGAAATGCAAAACTCAGATCAGTTGGTTACAGAGCCACGTGTAGCGGATGCGCCGGAACAAATGGGACGTCGGTTTTTGACTTAGCTAGCCTACAAATGCCATTTATTCCAGCCGGAAAAAAAATAGAAGACTGTGGAAGAGGACTTGGAACAGAGTTGAAGCTCCATCAAGTCAGGCATCAACCTGCCAAGGTGCACATCACGAAGCAGACTGGTATCAGACCAAGCGCCAACATTGAAAACTTCTCAAAAAAAAAAAAAAAAAATGGGATGAAACCCGCCTCATGCAGGGCATCCATCAATTGCCGAAATGTCAATCACCCCTCTAAAGGGGAAAAACATCTAACTGGTGAACATCCAACCAAATGCGCACTAAACGGCAACACCACTCTAAATGAGTAACTTGCGGCACGTAAATGGAGGCCACCCGAAGAGGGCAAACCTTAGTGATAAAAGAAAAAAAAAAACCTATCGTAATCGGTGCTTTATGCCCATTAAACACAAAAACAAACAATCTTTCAACTTTCACCTCGCAGTAAATTAAGATTTAACGAAAATCTAAACGCAAGGCAAGCATCGTAAACATTGCGCACCCACTGAAAACTGACGGTCTTCTCTTATACGAGACTTTTTGCCCCGGACCTAGCCTTTCAACAAAAGGTCCCGTATCCTGGGTAGAGGGAAGAAATACTTAACATATGGCTGGAACGAGCGTGACCCGGAACGCAAGAAAAGACGAGAAAATGGCTGAGGGCCATTCTAGAATAATCAGAGTGCCACAGCCACGGCAAGCTTCAAGATGGCGCAAACACTGAATCACCAAATTCACTGGATGGCACAGCCAGTTGTCCCCGCGATTCCACTCCTTAGGCAAGACACCGACGCCGTAGGTTCCTGGTGAAGCATACGTAGATTTGAAAAGGGGTAGTTTGAGCGTTGTAGTGGGACGCGAAGCGATCAATTGTGTGAGGCCCCACTGAGCGTCTAACAAACGAAAAACAGCCCGATGCAAGGACCAATTGCAATCGTCTGGATCTACGAACCGACGCAACAAATCGGCTCTGTCGCTAAGAGGTCGAGGAATCTACTGAGAGGTGAAAAATTTCAAGGGCTAGGGTCTAAAGATGGCTTTTGGAGCTAGCCAATGAGACTGTGAGCGGCGCTTTGGCTGTTGGTCTTAACAATTACCCTTTTAGACTGAGGCTGGGTTGCGTATGAGCCAATACGTAGAGAATAGCTTTGAGCACACTAAGCATGGAACTCTGGGCGGCTTCTTTGGGAGTCCACATCCCACGAACAACGGAATCACCTAGACAAGCGGAAAAACCTCTAAAGGCAAATCTACTGGCGTCGGTGAGCACCACGGTAGACGTTGACGGAGGAGGCCTGATAGATTAACTGTTAAAACGATCGAGATTGCACAGCCGGAATCTCAGCTCTTCCAGCAACGCAGGATTGCATAGCACATTTGGCGGGTAAAAAGGCGGCAAATAGGCCCAACTGCAAGGGATAGCGATGTAACGAAGCCAGCGATGTTCCATAATTATCGGATAGATACATAGCCGTCACCAATTGCAACGCTCAGAAGACTTTTTTACAGTCCTTTTTGTGGAATGGAACTCGCAGCCAAGGCAGAAAGCCGATCGGGCTGACTAGCAAAGCCATCATCGAGGTACACGAAGATTACATGCTCCTCCGATGGAGGTCTATAGACCTCCATCGCTTAACCAAGAGACGCATAAGATTAGTAAAACAAAAACATTCGGTACTCAAACCAAATTGGAGAACTGAGAAATTACAATACCTAGGAGTACCGTTGAATAGTCAAGAAAAATCCAAATACTTTTGATGGTCTGGATACATATCAACGTGGTGATAGCTTGACTTGAGATTCCAAGAAAAAAAGACAATGATTCTCCTCAATAACTTGGGACAAGGAACGAAGATCTTCGTACTTAATCTTGGGTTTAACAAGAAACTCATTAATGGACAACGATGAATAACAAGGCGGAATTTCTTATTCTCTGCCACAGTCAAAGGGTTGACACAATGCAGCGGTAAATTGTGCTGAACAAAACACCCATTACATAGGAGTTCCGATAATTTTTATGACCTCTGCCACAAAATCAGGATGTTTACAGGCAGACATGTTATTCCGAAGAAAATAACGCGAAGGAAACTGACTGAAAGGTAGCCTATACCCTTCATTCATAACACTTAAAACAAAATCTGAAGCGGCTAAGGATGAGGCCCAAAATTCGGAGGAAGCTTTCAGGCGCCCTTTAACGCTGGTAGTATCACCATACCCGGAATTAAAATCGGCCCGAAGGTAAACGATAAACGCATCAAAAATATATTCAACTCTCTGATCCGCGGGACGTTACCATGATCTAGTCATTTAGCCAATCCAGCATTCTTCGGATCAACAGAAGATTTCCTTCAAGAAACACTCAATTGGAAGATCAACAAGGCGGGCAAAAAATAAAAATTAATGACTGCGCAAACTAGAGCATACATGAGAACAATAAAGCGGACGGAATAAATAATTAGTAAAGCAACAAGAAAAACGCGATCTGCCGTTCGAACAGTTTTCGACCCTAAGGAAGAACTCACACCTTGAAGACACAATTTATATACCAATATGTAAAACAATACCACAAAAGAGTTGATTACCAATAACTCTTAAGGAGGAGGAAAACGTCTCTTTCAATGTAACTACGACCTCAAATATTTATATATCAACGAACACTTACAAAAATTCTATCGAGTTGTATTAATACACTGGCAAGAATTAAACTGTACAATTCCTAAAGATAAAGAAGACATTTTGAATCAAATAATTTGGAATAATCGTTTTATACGAATAAACCAATCATCTGTTTATTGTCGAATCTGGAATCAAGTCGGCATATGTAAACTTGCCTGTCTTGTTAATGATTTAGGAACAATTTTTTGTCGCTTAGGGCGCTTGTCGAAAAGTTTAAAATTAAAAGTAATTTTCTGCACTACCTTAGCTTGTTGTCGGCTATACCTGATCAGTGGAAAAAAACACTCAACTAGCGATCGATAAGCTCACGTGCAAGACAGTGTACAATTCTCTGATTAGCCGACAGCAGTGTCCACCTACTTCAGAAAAAAAGATTAATAGAGTGCGCTTTTGATGCACAAAGGCGACAAAGAGTTTACTCTTTGCCATTTCGTGTAACAAAAGAAGTGAAACTATCCATTTTTTCAGTACAAAATAATACATAATACACTATATACAAATAACATTTTACGCAAAATGAAGAAAAAACCTCACCCTTACTGCCCATATTGTATTAATGTTGACCAAACGATTTCTCATCTACTCTTGTCGTGTTATGTTGCGAAATCGTTCTGGTCTGAGTTTACTACTTGGTTTAATTCGATTTCTCCAGAAAAGAAATCTACTCTTTGTAAAGATGAAAAAATATATGGAGTGCTAGACGACTGGTCATCTTGTTTAATCCTCAATCACTCAATCTTAATCGGAAAATACTTTCTTTATACTAATACCTTAGATGATAAAAGACCTCAGTTTGCGGATCTCATCACCCTTGTACAAGATAAAATCGACAAAGAAAAATATATCGCAATCATGACGAATAATTCCTCTGCTTTTGTTAAAAAGAAGTCCAAATTTCTCACCTGAGTAAATTTCTCAATACCTTTAGTTAGTCAGCAAGTCAGTTCCTGTAGTTAGTAATTACATTGCATGTCTTGCCTGTCTAAGTAACGTTATTATATTTTATGCGTCCCGTAATTTATATTAGTATTAGTATTGTAAACCGCGCAAATATTGCATTGTAAACAGTGTTAATACCATGTTTTTAGCAGTGATTAGATTGCGATAAGGTCAGTGCTCTGTTGTAAGTAATGTTAAAATTGTGAATAGTATAATTACCGAGTCGTAGGTAGTAATATTATTGTTAATAGAGGAAGTAGTATGCAGTGATCCTTGCATACGGCGAGAGCTACTGAAATTTTAACTGACCAATCAGAATTCAGCGAGCGGGAAAAACTGTGCTATCCTTGTGCTATTTGACGTCACGCCAATTGTTTACATTCGGATTGGTTAGATCGGTGGACATTCGCTCAGCCTTCTCTTGTGACTCTCTTGACCGTCGCTTCTTTGAACTCAGCGGGACAGAAATGACGCATTGTTCTGGCAATCAATTTGCCAATCCACTTTATCCAGTTTATGAATTGGTCTAGCATGTGATTAAAAACCAGGATCGCCTTTGAACTTTACTCTGTGGAGGAAGAAGACGTTGCTGAGTGAACATTTTTACGACGAAATCCCTTGGTTTGTTCAGCACTTTGATGTCCGATAACTGAGCCGCTCTAATGAGTGTTGGGTCAATCGCATTTGGCCGTCTGACCATATGAAGTTTTTTCAGCTCTTGTTTGTGTCCATCATGATCGAACTTCAGGTGAAGCGCTATGCTGCTTTATGCCAACTTCGATGGCTTGTGATGAGCTTGCCTGCTGCCCAAGTTGTTGTTGTATTTGGGCAAGATTGGTCTTATCGGGTTGGAACTTAATAGTCAGGGGAACAATTTTTCGTTCATCTGCTGTGCCAAACAACATGCAAACAATCCTGTTGGGTGTTCCACGTGCTTGGCGAGTCTTGCACGACCATCATCTATCAGATCTGGAGTGGAGTTTTGTTTTAGTGATTACAACTTGCGATCGTTCTGCAAACATCCACGTAGCATGCAGGACTTTTTAGTGACTTCATGATCCCCGGCCCGTTTTGCTGTTTCAAAGGGAGTCGTGCATTTTTGAGCAGTTTGTCTTCATTGCTTGTATTTTTTCGTTTGTTCCTGGTGGCGCAAAGTAACTTGGATGATTTAAAAGGACTTGAATCCTTAATTGAATTAGCGATTTTTTTAATTAAGGAACCAACAAGTGAATGGTACACAAAATTAGGAGAAACTGTTCGTTGAATAGACAATATTTGTAGACATAATTATCTGCCCAGTTTAAGTACTAAGCTCAACAAGTTGTTTGGCTCCACAAGTTTCAGTTCCAGGCCACGTACCCAAATTCACCCTGGTACTGTTGTACACTACCATAGTTCTTTGGAAATTGAATAGTTCCTTGAACACCTGGTTGCTTGAGAAGAAACTTTATGTTTTTGTTCTCTACATTGGTGAATGCAGCCACTAACTGTCCATTGTGGATAAACTCCAGACCAACTCTTTTTTCAATTTATTCTTTGTTTTTTGTAGGGCATTAACAATGGTGTTCCTTGTAAAATGTTAGTTTAAAGAGTTTGTTTAAGTTATTTCCAATTTCATAGGGCACTGTGGTTGCCAGATTCACTTTAAAACTTATCATGGAAATGTAAATCAATGCCAGTGAAAAGTCAGTCTCTTGAGTTGTTGATAGAAAATTAATTTAAAATATGCATATTGAAACATCAGTTGAGGAATATTTTTTTCCCTTTTTGTGAACCTAACATACATTGCTGCCATTTATTTATTGCTTGGTTATTCAATGTCTTGATCACTTCAAATAATTTATTTTTTAGGTATTGTGTATCTTTATCTAAAAACTTAACTGGTTGCTTTTTGGAGCCCTTTTGCAGCATATTTAGATAGGCAGGAAATGTTCCACATTTTGTGGTAAATATTTCTGCATAGTTTTAAGGAATATTGCGGCCTAAGCTAATTGAATATGAGAATAAAATGTGCTGTTTGACATTTTGTGAATTTAAAGACTATTAATATTGTTTGCGCTTGTTTTAAAAGGCTTAAGGTTGGCACTCAAAAGTGTTCCTTCAACAATCTTATTCTGTAAAGATTACCTTGGAAGAATTGGATTAATGCAAGTTTTTTCTTCTAGCCTCTTTCCCCAGTGCCCTCTGAGAATGGAGTTGATTTGGTTTTGCTCGATGTTGAAAGATGAAACAATGCCTAAACCAGCCGCAAGAAATATTTCATGGTGCTTTTTTACAAACATGGGCATGAGGGTGCTCATAAGCATCTGAGCATTGTTTCGCATGCTAAAGTGATAATTATTATAAATAATTTGTTTATCTTAGAGAGTCTTCTTTTCCTGTTGGTCATTCAAAAATTGTTGGAATAGCTTGTTTGAGCTGTTGGATAGAGGCAGAACATTTGATGAGGGCCTCCTGGGGAGAGGAGTCCTTGTTCCCTTTAGATATTTTCTTGTGTTTCCTTGTTCCCCAAATTACTTTGAAACTTGTTCCCAGCCTTTTGATCCCTAAAATTTAAATATTGGTTTTCTTCCCTTGTTCCCTAAAATATTTTGATATTGTTTCTCTGTTCCCCAGTTCAAATAAGCCATGTTCTCTTCTTCCCTCAAACCCCTGGGAGTGCCTCTTTGATGTTGATTCTCGTATTGGCCT
Organism: Montipora capricornis; assembly: GCF_036669925.1. Lineage (NCBI taxonomy): Eukaryota > Metazoa > Cnidaria > Anthozoa > Scleractinia > Acroporidae > Montipora > Montipora capricornis. The sequence continues at coordinate 40,809,737 of NC_090896.1, forward strand.
AATAGTAATTCACTGTAGAATTGCAAGACAGCAAGTTCTTATTTGGGAGTGAGGGAAAAGTTTTGAATAAATGTTTGCTCAATACAAGAAACAAAATTTGACAGCACCTTCTAGACCTTACTCTTTTCAGACATGAATCAGCTTGTTTGCACCTTTCTGGCGACCTGTGGGAGGGCAAGCTCTAGTAACTCTTCTTTAGTGAGCCTTCCGCTGAAAAACTTTCCAAGTCTGGCTTTCCGGTGTTAGGGGCCGAGGTTTTTGTGCAAAATTCATCAGCGGCTTCCTTGCAGCTTCTCAAAGGTGTTCCTTCGGGCAATGGTTAGTAAAAGTTTTGTAGTGCTTATACAAATTTTCGCTACTTGAAAAGGTATGTTTATACGAAACAAATATCAGCTTGACAATTTTTCTTTCCCGATACTCCATTTAAAATGCACGTGAGCGCTATTAATAGAGAGCCAGAAAACCATTTAAGACATTTTGCGGCAATTTTTTTGTCAACAAACTTGGGTTGTCGGCAAGCAGAATTCGAACGTAAGCTGTTGTGCTTTGGCTTTTATTTGTGCTTTTTCTAACTAATCTAAGACGAATTCAGGCAGGTATTTTCGAATCAAGTGTAAGAAGACGGCAAAACCGTATTGATAATGTATTTATTTGAGTTAACTTCGCGAATAAAGACTTTAATCGCTTCCTTTCGACGGGGGTAGATCGACACGCACAACCGAAATGCACTGTTTCCGGTGAAAGGGCAAATGATTGACAGGATAGCACAGTTTTGACTGCCGCGCGCACTGCGGGCGCGGGTTCCGTTTGCAAGGATAGTAATGTAAGCAGTCCAAGTAAAATAAGATTAAAAAAAAAGTACAATTATACGAATTCTTTTAGCGACGCACGGAAAATGAATATCTGCTAAACTGCGTACTGCAGATATTTTAACATTCTGCGCTATCCAAAGAATTAAGTCACAAACGCTGGAGAACATTTGGATATGGGTCGGTCGAATGACGTCATATCGAAGCGAAGGCAAAAACAAAGAATGTCCTAAGTAAAGGGAAGAAATCAAACTCAATACTTATCTTGAAGCAAGGCCCCAAACCACTACGCTTGTCATCAAAATTACGAGTGCGTGTGGATTGAAGATGATGATAAAGCTGCTTGGGAGCTGAACCGCTTGTTCCTCTTCTTTCTGTGACTTTCTTTGATTTTCCTTTCCGCTTTATTCTCAGACCGGGACATCCGCTTGTTTTCGTAGTTATCAGAATTCGAGCCATCACTTAAATGCTTGCTGACTGTATATTAACCAACCAAATTCGCTCATATCTGCTAATTTGATTGCCATGATCCGCTTTACTACCAGTTAGGAGCCATCTTCCAAGGATCTGTCTCTCTTCCAAGGATTTCCAATCAGTAAAATATGCGACAAAATCCGTTTTCAGATTCTGTGTTTGATTGGAAATCCGATAATCCAGATTTTAATATCTTAATCCAGATTTCCCAATCGAAAGCACCCTGTATTTCCGTAATTCTAAATGGTTTCGACCAGACTTTCTTTCTTGGATTTATCCCCAAACAAACTGATGTAATGTTTTCCACAGTACTTTTGCAACAGCAACAGTAATTATCCTTAGCAGCGCGCGGGAAACGGCTGCTGTACATGTTTATTAATATTTTGAGCATGCAAGACCCTATACAAGGCAGATTTGATTTAGTAATGAAGCATGAATCATATACTGAACTGCGGATATGAAATCAAGTAAAGCTATGATACTCGCAGTTATGGACGCCATTTTAGCAATTGTGTAGAGAAGCCTAAAAAAATTCAGGATTTCAACGGGGTTCAAATGACCAGCTTTCAACGTCAGTGGCTTTATAGCTCAGTTGCTTAGAGCGTCGCAACGGGATCGCGAAATCACGGGTTCAACTCCGCAGGAGTCCTGAAGTTTTTAGGCTTCTTTACGGCATTGCTAAAATTGCGTCCACAACTGCGAGGATCATAGCTTTACTTGAATTCATATCCGAAGTTCAGTATATAATTCATTTCATATATCATTTAAAGTTCGAACTGAGATTTCATCATTTCAACTTACCTTTAATGTTTCCCTGTCTATGTTTCTGCTGTGTTTCAACGGTCGCTGTGTCGTGTTCAAACTGTATGTACGAGGATCTTTTCCATCGTTTGTAGACACTACCTTCCCCCTGACGTCGCTGGCAGGGCTTCGATTGCACAGCTAATGGATTGAAATGAAAGAAAAACATTTGCCCTTGAATTCCACGTGGATTTGTGGCCGTGGGAATATTTTATCCGGGAATATTTGACTCAATATTAATTTGGTTACTTGGTAGTTTATTATAACCGTTGACAACCGAGGAACTGATAATGGCTCAATTCGCGCTAAATATGAAAAAAATAAAGTAGAGAAAAAAATAAAAGAATGAAAGACACACAAAAAGGAAGGAAGCGACCCACAATAGTGATAAGGTTAGGCTTTTTTATTGAGAATTTTATCTTAAAACTATCCCCTCAGTTCTTTTATCAGTATTCCCATACAAGTCCTCATATTTTTGTTGGCTTTCCCTTGCACTGAGCTTGGGGCGCCTCTCTTCTTTCTTCTCTGTTTTATGAAAGTAAGCAATAAATTTTGACTGACAGGCGTTCCAGGAATGATATTTTCTCCGTCCATGGGCGAACGAAGGTTTCGAAAATATCGAGGGGTTGATTGCAGGCGGTTTCTCACTCCTTCTCCTCAGCCCCTCCCCACTTGCATTCTCGTTTGACTTCGGTCCAGGTTTTCTACGGCCATATTCAAAAAGTTTCCTTGAAAAGCAAACCTCGGGGAAAAGAAGCGTCCAAAATTAGCCAAACCGTCTGCTACGCGGGCTATAAAAACTGATTTTACTTGACTTTACTTGCGAAAGTCAGCGACTGAGCATGTTGCTTTTGCCACGAAATAAGCCAACATCTTTTTTTTAGCTGTGACTTCATACAGACGTATTACACGTAAAATGAGCAATAGTGGACAGCAGTAATTAATCCACTGCTACTAAAAATTCATTGCGTGCGCTCCTAGTTCTAACAAGTAGGAAATATATCTGATACTAGTAACTACATGTTTATTTACCCTGCTTTACGGAAGTTTCCTTAATTTGCCCCTCTGGCCAGAAGAAAAGAAAACCTCTGCAGGGATCTCCTCGATGCTATCCAGAACTTTGGACGAAAAAATAAACTCTTAAGCGGTTTAAAACCCGCTATAACCAATTTGAATTTTAACGCTTGCCAAATGGCTGCTGAGTGGAAGTGACGTTGCATTGACGTCACATCGCGCATACGTGACAGACCATCGAGGAGATACATGCAGAGTTTCCTTTCCTTTTCACTAGAGAGGTAAATAAAGGACAACTGCCAAGTTAGGTAATTATTTTTATATGTACTAAAAAATCTCGGTGTATGGTTCCACACAGCTTTAGCATGTGACTACATGATATTGATTTCTTCAAAAAGGTATTTCAAATTCAATCCACACCCCAGTAAAGTTCATCAAAGCTACTGTGAAGCAATAACTGTGGCTTTCTTTAAATTAGAAAGAAAACAATATTTTTTTAAGCAAACACGGAAAATGAAGAAATTGCGAAACATTTAATTTGATACTACCAATGTGTTCGACCCACATAAAAACTTTAAACTTGAATAAAAAATTCATTAAATCCCTTTTCAGAGCTTAACAGGACGCACTCTTCAGGCAGCGTCTAACGATCGCGTTGTGTCTTAATAAAGAAAATCTGGCGACAGCAATAAAGGTATGTAATAGATATATGTTACAATGAATAAGAAGATTCAGGAATAAGGTATATGGAATGTGTAATAATAGTAAAAAGAGTCCGTTTGTAAATTAGTATGCCCATAGGGAACTTAAGCAGGGACGACGACTAAGAGAGTCATCTACAAATTCAATATGACTTAAAAGAAATTTAATATTTTCGTATTTATTCAAAATGTTTGATACGTCAGGTGTATGCCATTTTTCCAGGAATAAAATTGGAACGAACGGTGAGAATGTTTGAAGAAATGTTGACTGTTTTCGTTGAATGTTTACGTCCTACATTTCACGTTTTTTTTCAGCTTGAGCACTGTTAAAAATGATGTAAAAATGTTAAAGGAACGTGAAGAGCATCGTTGTTTAAGGCTGTTTAAGGCTGTGAGCTACTCAATAGCGAATTAAGCATGAGCAAAACCTATTGACGCAAAAGGGGAAATTGTCGTCAATTAGCATCTCGTTCTAACAAAACGTGATCGAAACACTTACCACTCTGTGTACCCATTGCTGCAGTAAATACATGCTAGCGTCGCAATTAAAGACCAGCCCTTAAGCTCCATGAAATAACATAATCTCGCAGTTGGCCCTCTTTCAGTCGGCGTGATACTTTATTTAAAGTATTGCGTGCAGCGCGAATGCTGTTCACACCCGGATTTTCCAGGCCTTTTTAACGCTACTTGAATTCCTTTGAAAGACAACCGTTCTCAAGTATAAAACGTCATGGAATTTCAACAGCTTAACTGAAAGGAATCTTTAATTTAAATCGCGTCATTCCAAAATAAATGCATGTGATTGTTGCTTTTGCTGAAACAGCTGATGTGCACCTGTAATTCAGCTCATCTAAAAATCAGAAGAGAAAGTACCTGTCGTGTTTATTTCATTAAGGTAACAGAGGGCCTTCGTTTCTTGAAGCAGTAATATCCGCTAAGACATTAAAAATTGAAACAAGTTGATTCCATAAGTTTCTTGTAACTAATAGACTGACCAATATACGGGTTGTAAACGCTTAAATTATTTGTATAAGAGACTTTATGTATCTGCGAGGGAAAACAAACAGACGGATATAAGAATGAGTTAAAATCCCGCATTTATTCGGATGTCGCTCCCAATACGGGGCAAGTTTGTTGCCAAGAAGGACTATGAACAAGATGTTAAAGTTCAAGTCTAGCTAAAGTCAGTTGTTGCGAATGTTCTGTAAATGTCCGATCGCCGGTTTTTCGGACTAACATTTTTGGACTTTAAAAATACCCATAAAATGACCGAGGCATACTAGAGTAATTTATTATTAACTTATTATTCCTTCCGTTATTGGTCACCAGAGCCTTGTGAAATTGTAAATTAGAGAAAGTTAAACATCTTGAGTGCCTGTGTGTTTGTAAGGAAACAGTAAGTATTTGCATCCCAACACACTTCAAACCAGATTCCATTTGCGCATGTTCTGTAAATGTTCGATCGCCGGTTTTTCGGACTAATATTTTTTGACTTAAAAAATACCCATAAAATGACCGAGGCATAATAGAGTACTTTATTATTAACTTATTATTCCTTCCATTATTGGTCACCAGAGCCTTGTAAAATTGTAAATTAGAGAAAGTTAAACATCTTGAGTGCCTGTGTGTTTGTAAGGAAACAGTAAGTATTAGCATCCCAACACACTTCAAACCAGATTCCATTCAAGTCGCGAGATTACATCTTAAATCTTGAAGCAAGGGTGGCACAGTCGGTTAGTGCGCGGCCTTGGTGCATAAGGTCCCGAGTTCGAGGATCTCACATCCTTCTTTCGACTTCTTTCCATTCAGTGTAGCCTAGGTAGCTTTAAATACCCTTAAAACGGAGCACTGATGGAAAGAGGGAGGTAAAATGAGCGCAACGTCGGCTTCCTGGGAGAGTACTCTCTAGAGAGTAAAGGAACTTCCGACGTTAAATAACGTGTATCTTTACCTTTAAACCTTTCAGATTCTTTGATGGAATCGACATGTACCTTCCGAGTATTCTAATGTCTTTTTATGTATACATATGAATACGTTCACGAATTTTGAACTGGATGAAGAAAAATAATTCATAATGATTTACAGGTCTGAAGATGTATTTGAAAAATAAATTCTCGTGCGTGTATGATCTAGAATATAAATGTATTGACACAATCAATTGTTGACTGAAATTTGCAATTGGGATAACTAATCAAGAGAGTTTTTATCCTTTCTTTATTAGGACTAGTGCTTTGTGTTGTGTATCACAATTCGATGTCTTCTCTGATTGGTCGTGCAGCTATGGGATACGAGTGGCAAAGCGATGATACTGTTTGAGAGATAGTTGTTTGTGCTTACCGTAATTTAGTTTAACCGATATTTACGATCCGTTTTACAAGCAATATTGAAGAAAGATTTTAAACTTTACATGTACCGAATCTAATGCAAATGAGAAAATTCTATTGGTTTCGCTCATTTGAATTAGATTCGGCACATGTAAAGTTCAACGTTTGAAACGCGCCTTATCCTCGGTTAATGAGGGAACAACTCTTCCACTCGTGCTCTCTGGAACTTGAATCATGCACCAAATTGAGTGAGGCTCTGTACTGAGAAAAAAATCAATAATTAATTATCAAGAAACAAAATATCGTTTTAGTTATTACGAGCCACTTTCAAATACAGCAATAAAAACTTACCCATGTATAGTTACAAAAGAACCGAAACCGTCAATGCCATGATCGATATGTTAGAACTACTAGTGATTAAAAAAGATCTAGTTCATAGGTATGTGTTATTAATCTCTTTTCAGTTGTCTGGAAAACGGGTTACAGCTGTTATCGCAAAGGAAATGAAAACGCTATCAGTGTTTTTGATTTGTGTAGCCATTTGTCAAATTGTCGACAAAACAAAGTCGCAACAATGTCCTGCATTTGGATCTGAGGAGTCCATCTTGGGATGGATGTTGCAAGGACACATCTATCAAACAATGATGGCCAATATTGGCCTTCATTGCCTTTCGGTCTGCCTCAAGGATGATCGATGCCAAAGCTTCAACTTTGTGATGTCTCTCCATATGTGCGAATTCAGTGATCGCACCAAGGAAGCCAGACCTGAAGATTTTATTCCTGATGCAGACAGATATTACTTCAGAAAATACATAAACAGAGGTAAGTGGACTTTAACAAGCTAGGTTTGTTGCATGGAAAAGACTGCTCAAACAAAGATAAAGAAATAATACTAGTTTCTCAATTTCAGTCCCACTAGGCTCCATCTCTGACCTAGCAGCCACGTCCTGCAAGGAAATTAAGATGAGTGAAGGAAGATCACCCAACGGCAAGTACTGGATGTCTTCAATAAAGCCAGGGATTCCAGTTCTTGCATTTTGCGATATGAAAACTGAAGGTGAGATCTGATAACTTCACACTTCTGTAATTAATCTTCTTCTCCATGTTCTTCTTCATCTCCATTAGCTATATCCTAACGTCAGGATTTATGTAAATCATCATCTTCATCTCCATCTCGAGCCTTGTCTTCATTTTCACCTACATCCACATCTTAAAGCTCATCCAATTACATCTTTATACCCCTTATATTTAATATCTGGCTCTATTTCCATTTTAATCCGCAGCTCCACCTGCAGCTGCCTCATCTTTTTAACTTCCTTTTTCTTCTCTTAACCTCATCCGTGTATCCTGTTCTCCTGCAATCCTTTCACTGTCTCGTTCTCCACCACTTTATCGTCTTCCACGTAATTCTGGTTCCCTCGAAGCAAAGCTACCTCTGTCTTTTCGGTTGCCTTATCCTGTTGAACTTAAAGCAAAATAATTGGGCGGGTTTGGAGATGGACTACATGCTAATCGCGGTTAAAATTGTTCCTTTATGTTGTAGATGTTAACGAATGCACTGCTTCTTCACCTGTGTGTCATGTAAATGCTACATGCAACAACACTCTTGGTTCCTACAGGTGCACTTGCAAACCCGGATATGCTGGGGACGGAAAAACTTGCAAAGGTAATTTAAAGTCCACCAGAGATAGTTCAAACAATCATTTTCTAAAATAAGAAGGTAGTAACTTTGTACGCAAATCTAGAGTAAGGGCTACAGTCAACGATTTTGAATATTACGTCTTTATAAAATAAACACGTTGAAACCCGGGTCAGAAATGTGTTTTTTAGGACTTGGTCAACTCAATACCTAGCTGGGATTAGATACCATGAGAACTTATTAAAAGTTATCTCACGGGTGACGGATGATAATCCAGACAACAATTTAAGTAATAGATAAAATATTCGCGTCCGACCTTTATGGGCATTTAAAACGGCGAGCCCCAGGCGAGCCGTTTTAAAGCCCATATAGGAGTTTGGAAATACTTAGCATTGAATTTAGCAAATCATTTACATAAAGCTTTTGTAGTAGAAACATGGCTGCTCGTTTTCGGTCTCCAAAGAGTAAAGAAGAAGAAACCAGTCTAGTGTGGGAGCCTCTTCGAAAGGAACACAATACAACACTAAATGGGGTAGAAAAGTCTTCGAGTAATGGCAGCAGCGATGGCAAAATAAAATGCAATGTTAGCAGTTGTTGGAGTGGCCGATCTCAAATGCGAAAATGCTCAAGATCTGACCTTTTCAGTAGATCACTTGTCGCCAAATACGCTAAACGTTTGGTTGAGCAATTTCGTTTGTGAAGAGGTCAAGCAAAATGGAGAGCTTTAGCGGCCCAATTCGTTTCATTTGTTAGTTTGTGCGATTAACTGTCGTTTACCTTAGACGGGAGGAGAGGATGCATTATACTTTCTTAACAAATCACGCAAAAGACAAGTAAATTGTTACGTAATAGTTGTGATTGAAATTTCAAGCTTGTGATTGATTAATGAACATTATATAATTTTACAGCCTCGTCTTCATTAAAGTTAAGCATACTAATTACGCGAGCTAGAGATTTTATAAAAGTTAATCATATTAATAATTCAACTAATTTACAATTTATCAACCCCAGCCTTTTCCCGCTACCTATTTAATCCCTCCCAGTGCTTTCAGACAGTTGAACTTTATCTGGATTTACACACCTATATATCTGACCTGAATAGTGCGTTTTTCTAGGCAGTCACCCTTATGAATTATTAGTGAAGTTTACAAAGTCTCTTAAAGTTGATTTTTTTTTAAATTCATTTTTAGATTTTGATGAATGCAGCGCTTCCCTTTCCGTTTGTCATGTAAACGCATTATGCAGCAATATCTTTGGCTCTTATCATTGCGCTTGCAAGCTGGGATACGCTGGTGATGGAAAAACATGCAAAGGTAAACTCCAGAAGAAAATACTAGATTACAGTTCACATAACCAGTCACTGAGCAGCCAGGTCGACAAGCAGTTTTCACGATACTCCGGCTTAAGTTAAAATGATTGTTACAATTGTTGTTTGGGGATGATCTAAGGCTGCTGTTACACAAGTCCTTTCGTACATTCACTAATAAACGTCATTTGTTATTAATGAAGTGTAAATTGGTTTCACGTGAAATACCTAGAAGGAACTTCTTAGAAGGAAATATTAGCAAATGTAACCAACTTTCCTCTTCCCGCACAAAAATACGCGGGTGTACATTCGGAACCAAATCCAAAATAAACGCCATTTTAATAAGTAACCGGCAATTATATAACGCTATGTACAATTGTGCAGTAACAGTGTGGTATTGCTTCATGATTGGAAGTAAGTGCTTCCATAATCTTCAACTGCGGTGCCCTCGGCATCTCTGCAGGATTTTGCCATACTGGCTTGGGGACTAGAGTGCTATCAGATCCCTCTGCGATTGTTGCATGCGGGTTTTGCGGATGGGGTTGTATCTGGTTGGCCCGCATGTGCCTGCTGATTAACTGTTGTCTTGTTGGCCCTTCTTTTGGGGGTTTCTGGAAAAATGTTGGTCAGAGAATGTGTACTGTGATCGGGCCTGTACCTCGGGCCATTGCTAGAGATATATATGTCATTCTCTTTTCACGAACACCCGTGACTCTGCATCAGCGACAGGGATACTAACTGTGGGCCGGTATTTGACTTCGATGTCGTAATGAGAGCAAGAAAAACAGCAAGCTTGGCAGACGAGCAGGAGCTTCGGCGAGTGCATTGTCGGTTTCAAATATGGTGTGTCTTCCTACTATATACGACTGGAACTTCTAAAGACCAAATGCTTATTTGTTTATTTTTCATTTATTTTTCGGCGTGGCGATGATTAATACTGAGCAAGATAATAGTTGAAAAGTGGTCTTTTGAACGATTTTTTAGTTCTCTTTTCACGTATAGATAAGGGATTATCATTCCAATAATAACATCCTATAACTGTTGGGCAGAATTTTCTTATATTTATTCTAAAGCTACTAGGATTTAGGTGTTGCAGGGATGCACTTCTTGTATCATAATTATATTGCTCAGATACCAAGGCCAACGTGAAATTAGATGGCTTTTTATCTACCAAGTGATCATAAATCAGTTGGCAGGTATTTAGCTTAACAATGTCAGGGAGCTCAGTTAGGCCAAGGTTTACATAATGAGGCGTAGTATGATCTCGAAGTGGAACATCATTAATAACTCTTACAGCTTGGTTTTGCAGCTTTACCAATTGTGATACTGGAGCTTCGTAATTATTACCCCACAGAATGCAGCCCTAGTTTAAATAGGGGTAGACAAGTGCGTAGTAGATACTAATCAAAGACTGCTTTGTTAGATCTCGTTTCAGTTTTGCGATGATATTTCACTTTTGCTGATTTTACTACTAATATGTTCAATGTGATCATGCCAAGATAAAGAGCAATCAATAACTAATCCTAAGTATTTAATGTTGTACGACTGCTCAAGGTATTGGTCAGCAATTTTTAGAGGAGGGTGTACGTTAGAATTAACATTTTGTCTCGGTTGGAAAACTAGGTATTTTGTTTTACTCAAATTCAGAGTTAATATGTTAGAACAAAGCCATTCATAAATTGCTGGCAATTCGGAATAATTAACTGTAGCAATGAATCTGGGTCCTTACCAGTCACAGTCAGCGAAGTATCATCGGCAAATATTCTTATGCAATAGTAGTGAGGTGCATTAATAATATCTTTTTATATAAACAAGAAAAATAACCGGACCTAAGATCGACCCTTGGGGTACTCCTGAGTTTATTTCTAGTAAGTCAGATTCAACGCAATATTAACAAACATAAACGTTAAGTTGTGATAATAGGATATAATGGTTGACCGTATCGAATGCTTTACTTAGGTCTAGAAATATGGAAATAGCATGATTTCCTTGGTCAAGGGCTTTTGTTATCTCATCTATAAGGTCTACCACCAGTCAACTGTGGTCATGCCAGATCAAAAGCCATAATGATTTGGTACCAAAATATCTTCATAGGTGAGATGAAATGATAATTGGTTAAGAATGCATCTTTCAAAAATTTTACTTAGTGCTGAAAGGACTGATATGGGACGATAATTATTGCATGAAGAACGAGAGCCTTGTTTAACGATTGGTATAACTTTGGCAATTTTCAAGTTTCAGGAAATATGCCATGTTTAAGTGACAAATTTATGATATGTGTCAGCGGTCGAAATATTTCAAGTGCAGCAGAAGATAATAAGAGCGGATGTACGTTATCATAGCTAAAAAATTTCTTTGTGTCAATACTTTCTAATAGTAGATAAACCTAGGTTTCATTTACTTGAGCCAAGCGAAATGTTGATTTTTTCCTCTTCATATAGGTTGAGTAGTGGCGATCCGCTTTAGGCAATTTCGATGCTAGTTCAGTCGGAACATTGCAGAAGTACCTGTTAATAGCATTTGATATTGAAGATGGATGCCGGAGATCTTTATCCTTAACTTTCAGATTGTCAATGTTCCAGGATGGCCGCTTTTTATTGGTTATAAGGTTAACATTATCACACTTTTTTGTTTTTGTTTTTGCGGAGTCCTTAAGTACACTATCGTAGTGTAAGGTTCGTAGGTATCAATTGAGACAATCCTGTTTTGATAAATTTTACATTGCTTATGATAATAAATATTTTGAGTTGGCAACAAATTTTATAGAGCTCGTTACGAACTTTGATTGATTTCCTCAATCCTTTCTTCATCCAGGGCTTGTCGGACTTATTTTTTTATATTAAACGATTTAAGCGGTGCATGTGCATTGCTAATGCTATTGAAAGTATGAAGGAATCTAGTTAAGCTTTCGTTTACATCATAGCTCTTGTATACTGTTGTCCAATTAGCATTCCTCAATGCTTTTTGAAAAGCAATGTTATCGAACCTTTTAAAATCTCTAATTTCAATTTTATTGGGGAAGGGACTTAGCGTAGGGTCATACGAAAGAGTAAAGACTGGCAAATGATCGGCTATTTCTAGGGCAATGCTACCACTAGTACTTGAAGACACAAAGTTATGTAGAGCCAGGCATTGCATCTCTGAGTATCTGAACTCTTGTCAGTTAACCATCTTGATGCCATGGCTACCGAATTCTCCTTATCTCTTTTACCAATCTAGTGCAGCCGGACTCCCAATCCACTTTGTATTGGGAATAGATAGAGCTCTGCCCTGCTGGTTTTCTTCCTACTTAAAGTGGGCATTTTCCTTTGCGAGTCTGGCACTCAGCAATCTTGATGGAAACGGTCTAGATAGGTAAGTAGCCCAAGGATGTATAAGAGTTCCTTAGTGTTAGCTGGTGCAGATATTTTTCTAATTGATTCAAGCTTGTCAACTGCAGGTGGATGCCTTTCTTTGCTTGTGTATGACCGCAAAATGTGACACTTTGTTATATGGATATTACTGACATGGCGGAGTTGACGCTCACGTTGTCAGCATGTCTAAGAAAATCTTGTCTAAGAACGCCTTCCTCTCTGGAACCGAAAAGAAAACCAGCCTTAGGAATGTTACTATAAATGTCATCCATTTGTTGATGGGAGACATCTTGGGGCACTATTATGCCAAAGAGGAGACATTTGAACCTGTATCGCCCGAAGGGCGCATTGAACGAGCACTTATAACATGCGAGACGCGTGAGCGAGTTCGCTGTGCAAGTACCAAGTTAAAAACTGAGAAAAAAAATCTCATGATGTTGGGGATGGATCTCGTCGATACTGTGGCTGCAGCGATGCTCACACCGAATGTACCAATTTAATTTCTTAGGGTCCAAGCATAGCCTGGCCTTCTTTTTCCCGTTTGATGTTTCTCTGATATTGCGAACAATGGTGTTGACCCAATCGGTAGTCCCAGTTACCTCTGTCATAATGTCTTCTGCGAGAATCTTGTCCAAATCGGCTTTGTGTAAAGTAAGAATATTTATCGGTAATTTACCGGAATAGAGAGCACTTATCTTGGGGTTTTATATCAGCTCTATGAGGTATTAAACACTTGGGAAACTGCCAATCTGGTCTTCGTATTCTTCTAGGCCTATGGATGCGGGCTGTACCAGGCTTGCAAGTCGGGGGGATGTTTTTTCCTCGTGTGGTGTTTGGGTACTTGAGAGCTCCTGGTTGTGTATAGTGATGATACCGAATTCTTGTGCAATCTGGCAACCGATCATAGATGGGTGACCCGGGGCCTGAGTTGTCTTTTAAGGTTACTTTGAGACACCCTTCGAGCAGAGCCTCCTTTTGTCTTTTTCTTTTCTGAGGAGAAGAAAAGTAGGCTCTGCCCGAATCGCGTCAACTCTTTGAAGCCGCAGCAGCCCGAACTTCTGGACTAGTCAATCTTGTTTTCTCTCGTCAAACCGGTTTTTACCGGTGCGAGCGTCCGTTTAGTGACAAAACCGATGGTTATAATTGAGCCCGCTGTACCATGAAAAGCCAAGATGGCGGCGAGATCTGGCATATTAGGCTTGGGTTCGAGACTGTATCCTGGCAACATGCAGCGCATATTCAATAAAGATCTTACTCGATTTAAGCAGAGCCTTTCTCGAGAACGCCAAAATCGAGCAAGCAAAAGAAAGGCTCTGCTAGAAGGGTGACTTTGAGAACGATAGCGTCAAAGTTGCTGGTGGAGGCTCCTCTGCAGCCCTTTAGGACAGCATTGCAGGGTTTTATTTCAAGAGAAAAGCCAAGTAGGCAGATCATCTGTAGTTAAAACACACGTGTCTGCACCTTCATCTACCCTCATTTAGATATTGTGTTTATCATAAATTCAGACGGTGGTAATTAATGATCTTTCGGGGAATCAGGGTTGTGTAGTGCTCATCGATCGTGACTCCCACCTCTGTGACAAAATTTAAACTCTGGCCTAGGGACGTATGTAGGCTGAGTTTCAGTCGATCTCAACCTCACTCCTCAGGTCTCTCTCCGGGTACTCCGTTTTCCTCCCTCCTCAAAGTCAACTCCCAGTCAATCACATCTCGCTGGGTTTGCGGTGCTCTGAGCTCACACATGGATTGTATGGCGGAGGCCAAGGGCGCACCAACATGCAATTGGTCCTATCTCGTTGAGCCTGTCGATCCTGAAAAGCCCTTGTAGGGAGCGGTCAACTAAGCGCACATAAACTTCTACATTTAAATTTACGAATGTAAGAATGATTTATACATATGAAATGAAATGTTGGCAGAACCCACTGGGAACTCGGAAAAATCCGCGCCCCAGATGGGGTTCGAACTCACGACCCTCCGTGATCTAGTCGGATGCTTTAAGCACAGAGCTACTGGAGACTCTATGGGGAGCGCTGGTGAAATGTGAGTCTTTGACTCGAAATGCATCACGCAGCTACAGAGTCAAACAACGACTGACAGTATAGCTCATACCTTGTATCGCGCAAGTCATCTTAAAGCATATCTGAGATGCGGCCAACCAACCACCCATGCGAGCGAACGTGAAAATCTTATACACATATGAAATGAAATGTTGCTCGTCATAGAGTTTTCAGTTGCTCAGTTCTTAGAGCAGCCGACTAGATCACGGAGGGTCGTGGGTTCGAGTCCCATCTGGGGCTCGGATTTCTCCGAGTTACCAGTGGGTCCTATCAATATTTCATTTCATATTTACATGTACATTTACATTTACGATTGGGATAACGGCTAACGCTAAGCTAACTGAACTTTCACCGCGAAGTTGTGATGGTGTCGAGGACTACTGTAATTAGGTCTGAGTCGTCATCGCCGGCTTAATCGTGGGCCGTGTTCTCTTCGTTGCCCAACTGTAAGTGGATGGTATGGCCTCTTTAGCCTCGGATTTGAACAATTTCGTCCACTTGTTTGAGTCCTGCACTCTCTGGAATTGGCCTGTTTTACTGCAGTACGTTCATGATTTGGTATGCAGGCTGGTCACGTATCATAACTACCATATTTTTTAAGACATTTAAGGCAGCCCTTGTGTTTGAATTTAAACCTCGACTTGTCTGGGGGCTGGAAGTAGAATGGTGGGCTTTATTTGGGATCGTCTACTCTTGAACAGTGAGGGGGAGGGGGTTGTGTTGGGAGTTGTATCAGGGTTTCTCTTACTCTGCAGAGACTGTACACTGTCTTTATTTTTTTTTTTAATTAAATGAGTTTTCTTGATAAATAGAATCCGTCCTAACGAAGTCTGTTTGCAAGCCTAATACCATTATATCTTCGAGCGTTTATTCCTTCATGTGAATCTTCATAAAAACGAAATATTTCTACGCAATTCCAGAATACAGTCAATCGAACGCGCCCTAAACACGCGCGTTATTTCATCGGCTCAGGGCACATCTTGAGGTAATAATTGAGAGGATTTTTATAGTAACACTTGAAAAGAATCGGATAGGAAGAAAGTCGAGAGCATATGGAACACTGCCTTATATAGCTTATGGAAAATCACTCAACTTAAAACCTTGTCGACTCAAAACGCTTCTCGGTTTTTTGTTTTCAAGATAGTAATTTACATCCCTAGGTAAGAGGCCCTTTGTACGTTTTTCTCTTTTTTTTTTTTTTTTCCGATATATATATTTTTTAATTTAATGCAGGGGGATAATTTGTACACCAAAATTATGCAATAATAAATGTAGGTCACCGTCCTCATTTAAGAGTAAAACACCATCGAACCTGTCTATTTCGATTATTATAGATCGAAACAACAAAAGTTTCCACGTTCTCGGAATGCGCGCGCTTATTCGAAAAGAGTTATGGGTCATTATTCAAAACTTGTCTCACGTTTTTTGAGAACTGTCCCAGCGTGTATGATCGACTTACACATTTGACCAATTTATAAATATTAACACACCACATGCGCAGGAATCACCTTAAATGCTGGGTTATAGGCGCTGTCATCAATAACGATGACAGCTTTAGTTAGGAATTCGTCTTGGGGCATGTAGCCTTGTTTCAAGCATCTCAGCTGGTACCGGGAAAGAATTTAATTGCTTTTGGGTCTTGCTATTTTAACACCAA
Organism: Montipora capricornis; assembly: GCF_036669925.1. Taxonomy (NCBI): domain Eukaryota; kingdom Metazoa; phylum Cnidaria; class Anthozoa; order Scleractinia; family Acroporidae; genus Montipora; species Montipora capricornis. The sequence goes on from NC_090896.1 coordinate 40,825,871, forward strand.
TTTAAAACTTTATCTAGCTTTCACCCCTTTTGAGGTACATACGTACTTAATTGACTACTCCTCATAGGGAAGTTTCAGGGCCCATGTAATCCAAGCAACAAAATAACAGAACAGAACAGCAAAACTGTCAAGAATCCCAACTGGCCGGAGGCAAAGCATTTAGTTATTTACAAGTGCAGTTCAAAAGTTGAGGCAGGGACTACCAGGATAAAATGTAACGAGACGTACAGGAGAGCGGTTTTGTAACCTGGGATCTATGGATCTCAAGCCGGGCAAGCGTCCTAACTAGTAGGTAGTAGTAAGGGTAAGGAAGTTAAGACCAGGATATTAAAACAGCGTTGGTGGGGATATGTAAAGTTCATATTTCTGGTGAAAACTTGAAAGCAAATGATCAAATGCTGCTCTTCTAAATGACATCATATTTTTGTTGAAGATTTTAACGAATGCAGTTCATCTCCTTCACCCTGTCACGTCTACGCAAAATGCAAAATGTGTTTTCATGTAAAGCTGGATACACTGGGTATGGAAAAACCTGTAGTGGTAAGGGGGTCCAAATAGCTGTCAGGACCACTTTTGGCCACTTTCCAAAGACAAATCCTGTTGCTTGGTGTATATAAAAGGAAAATATAAACTTACAAGGAAACTACTGTACGTCATAGCACATTATTCTTTAAGATGATTAACATTTGTAGAAAACGTAGTTTATGCTTGAATGATTAAATGATTGAAAAGCCAGCTGCTTAAGATTAGGGTCAAGGCGATTAAAGAGAGTTGCGGTACAATAAAAAAATCGAAAGTGGACTCTCTCAGCTGCGCCTCGTGAGTCCACAACATTTTGATGACGAATATCGTTGTCGATAAGAGTACAGACAACGCTGAACCACGTTTGATTTTTTTTTTAACCACAATACAGTCGAACCTTTCTAATACGGACACCGAAGGGACAGAGCCAAGTGTCCCTATTAGAGAGGTGTCCGTCGTCTAGAGGTCAAGAATATTACGTCACTTTAAAGGCTCCATTGATGGTATTAAGCGTTCTTTAAGTCAAAACTGACCCAAACAGGTCTTTGAGGTGCATTTAAATTGTTTAATGGACAGTACAAATCATTACCATACAAGCTGTACAATTCCAAAAACATATGGCAAACTATAATACAGTTTCGGAACAGTAACAAGTGCAGCGGACACCAACATACAGTAGGGTATTTAATGAAAGTTCTTTTTTCTTATTGATTCATATTGTGTTAGAGAAGTCTGTAATGTTCTTCTGAACAGCATTCGCCAGTCGTTTTTTTGACGAACAACGACTGAGCTTTTGAATTAATCTTGCATAACTCATCAGCCAAATTTCATTCACCTTATGCAGTAAGAAAAATCAGAAACATGGTTAAGTTCTGAGGAAGCCTCACTATATGACTTCACTCTTAGCGGCTCTAGCGCTTGAAGATCATCCAGCTCCAAGATCTCTTCATCGTTACTGCCTGCACCTTCATTGTTACCATTGAGTCTGATGACAGACTAGATAGGAACCTTTCCTCCCAGTTTTCACCTAACTCTTGACAGACTGGAAGAAGACTTTCGTTTGTAATAGCTTCGTGTGCTGACACAGCAGTGTCACCACATGACTCGTTAAGTAACATCTCAACCTGAGAAACCTCATCTTCCAGGTCTGCAAATGGGTCCTCGTCATCAGGCGGTTCTACAGCTTCAACTACATTTCTCTCTTTGTCTAGCACTCCAGCATTAGGAAAACAATTATAGTGGATGGCTCTAAGGCTTCCCATCTGATGGCATGTAGTACGTTTACAGACTTGCACACATCTCCAGCTGTTTCACAGTCATCAATTAGGCTGTTGTCGTGAATCAACATCAGCTTTGCGTACTTTCCATGAAGGATTGAATAATCCCCAAATCTAAAGGCTGGAGCCTCGAGGTGTAATTCGGCGGAAAATACACAATTAATGTTCGGATATTTGCCTTTCATGTCGTTTGGGTGACAAGGTGCATTATTGAGTAGCAAGAGGACACTTCGACTTCCACGCAGACACCTCCGATTCAGTTTTGTCAAGACTTGGTCCAGAATATCGAAATCCATCCAAGTCTTTTTTTTGATGAACGTAAGTGCATGGAAGGTTCGAAAGATCTTTGATGCTTTTAAAACAACGGGGATTTGCTGACTTTCCGAATATTATCGGTTTCTCTTTACCCCCTGCGGTATTTACAAAGAACGCACATGTAATCCTCTCCTTGGATTGTTTGCCACCTCTGCACTGCTTTGCTGGTCCAGAGAGGGCCTTTTTTGGTAACGCAAGGTAGAATGTTCCTGTCGTGGGGGCTGTAACCTGCAGATATTACTGGTAACCGCTCTTCCCAAGACTCGCGTACTTCTCCCGATTCACCGCTGACAGTCATTCCCTTAATGTTGTATCGGATCTTGAATTTCTCTAGCCATCCATTTGAAGCTTTAAACGTTTGCTCCATGCCCATTTGAGCGGCTATGGCTCAGGCTTTCTGCTGCAAAATTGGTCCCGAAAGAGGAAATTCAATGTTCTTACTTCTAGCCTTTCTGAACCACTCCAACATTGCCAAGTCGATGTCTTGAAAACTGCATGTTCTAGCTCTCTTGCTGGCCGCATTTCCACAAGCCGTGAATTTATCGAGCAGGTTTTGTTGATCACAGGGATGGATTGGATCTGCGTTTTACCACATTGAAACTTATCTGCAATTGGTCACAGTGCTGTCGCTGGATTTTTGTTTTTTAATATATATTACTTCTACCTTTCCTTGCGGCAAAGTCAATTCTTTACGTTTCGTCATTGCATATCATTCGCGACACTGAAGTGAGGAAAGTCATTCTGTAATCATGTTTCGTTGAAGGGCTAATTTCGATTCACGCTTTTAAATTTTGGGAACCAGTCAGAAACCATCGGTACCACAATTACAATTAGCGGAACGGAGACAACGGAAGGATAGTTTTTGCATTTCAAGTATTAAACACCTCAGTGGCTTTCCTTCAGTTTTTCGCCTGAAAACCATTCAACGAGATATGGCTGGCACTCCGGTCATTAAGCGTTCTATCATGGTTAATTAAGAGGGTTTCATGTCTGCAAGGGGTGGTGGACTCCTCACAACGGAGAAAGTCTACAACTTCAACCAGAACCTGAGAACCCGAAAGACACAAATGCAGTCAGCGTATTCAAGGATAGCCGAGTTGTAGGGCACAAGCCTTTGATGTTGATCAATACGAAAGAGGGCTTGGTACTTATAAGACATTTTCTTGTAAAGCCAGGGAGCAATGGAGTTGTCAACGTATGTGGGAAGGCAGTTAATCGGGGCGGAGGATTAGCCATGGAGATCCCATTTGAATATATTTTCCCCAGACCGCACAAACTCGAAAAGCATTTGGAGAAGTGCTTGGACCTTACAGAAAACTCAGCTGTCCGTAAAGACAGTCTTTCAAGTGAAGATTTCCAGAGGAAAAGAGATAGAAAAAGGAAAGCAACGACTGGAGAATCTTCAAAGAATAAGAAATCTTGATGATAAATGGCAATGACATGTCGATATACAATTGTTACTGATTGAAACGAATGATATTGTTATCGTATGAACAATGAGACAATTGATTACACTTTAATGTGTCCTTGGACAAACAGGAAATCGTGTTAAATAAGAACTGTCATCATTGGAGTGTAAGCAATACAGAGTTTAGGCCTATATGAATTTACTCTCTGGGGCCAAGATTTAGTGTCCGTTGTCCGTTTTATAGAGGATCCGTATTATGGAGGTTATTTTTACAAAGAGTGTATTTGGTTTCAAGGATTATACAAGCGGTGCGTGTATCTATTTTAAGTACGAGTTGTAAATAAAAGGAAGAATTACTTCGGCTCTACTGGGAAAAAAAAATATTGCGGAAATATTGTCACCTATAAGCAGAAAATAAAAAAAGAAACAGCATCTCCCTTTGTACCTATTTGATGATGTTGTATCTCTCTGACAGACCTCAACGAATGCAACTCATCTCCTATGCCCTGTCATTCCAAAGCCAAATGCACAAATAATCAAGGATCTTATTTGTGCTCATGTGACGCTGGATACACAGGCGATGGAAAAACATGTACTGGTAAGATTGTCCTTGTTGATATGATACCTTAGTTCAGTCTCCATCTCCACCTTTATCCCCAAGTCAGAGTTCACCTATATTTTCATTAGTGAAATAATAATACTTCTTATCTAAAACAATTATTTTGCATCTCTATTCCTTCTACTCACATTTCAAACCTACTTGGTTAGCTCCAGGAACTATTTCGGTGTCTCAAACTCTGCACAATGAACCTACAATTGTGTTAAAAATTTCGTTACTTAAGCATTAGATTAGAGTCAAGGCAATTAAAGAGAATTGCACTACAATAAACAAATCGAAAGTGGACTCTTTTAGATGCGTCTTGTGAGTCCACAACATTTTGATGACGAATATCGTTGTGGATAAGAGTACAGACAACGCTGAACCACGTTTGATTTATTTTTTTACCACAATATTTGGTTTCAAGGATTATACAAGCAGCTCGTGTATCTATTTTAAGTACGAGTTGCAGATGAAAGAAACAATTACTTCGGCTCTACTGGAAAAAAAAATATTGTCACTTATATGCAGAAAATAATGGAAGAAAAAGCATCTCCCCTTGTACCTATTTGATGATGTTGTATCTCTCTGACAGACCTCAACGAATGCAACTCATTTCCTACGCCCTGTCATGCCAAAGCCAAATGCAAAAATAATCAAGGATCTTATTTGTGCTCATGTGACGCTGGATACACAGGCGATGGAATAACATGTACTGGTAAGATTATCCTTGATGATATGATACCTTAGTTCAGTCTCCATCTCCATCATTATCTCCACGTCAGAGTTCACCTATATTTTCATTAGTGAAAGAATACTTCTTATCTAAAACAATTATTTTGCATTTCTATTCCTTCTACTCATATTTCAAACCTACTTGGTTAGTTCCAGGAACTATTTCGGTGTCTGAAACTCTGCGCAATGAACCTAAAATTGTAACATTTCGTTACTTAAGCATTACATTAAAGTCAAGGCAATTAAAGAGAATTGCACTACAATAAACAAATCGAAAGTGGACTCTCTTAGCTGCGTCTGGTGAGTCCACAACATTTTGATGACGAATATCGTTGTGGGTAAGAGTACAGACAACGGTGAACTACGTTTGGTTTGTTTTTTTACCACAATATTTGGTTTCAAGGATTATACGAGCAGCGCGGGTATCTATTTTAAGTACGAGTTGCAGATGAAAGAAACAATTACTTCGGCTCTACTGGAAAAAGAAAATATTGTCACTTATATGCAGAAAATAATGAAAGAAAAAGCATCTCCCTTTGTTCCTATTTGATGATGTTGTATCTCTCTGACAGACCTCAACGAATGCAACTCATCTCCTACGCCCTGTCATGCCAAAGCCAAATGCAAAAATCATCAAGGATCTTATTTGTGCTCATGTGACGCTGGATACACAGGCGATGGAAAAGCATGTACTGGTAAGATTATCCATGATGATATGATACCTCAGTTCAGTCTACATCTCCATCATTATCTCCACGTCAGAGTTCACCTATATTTTCATTAGTGAAATAATACTTTTTTATCTAAAACAATTATTTTGCTTTTCTATTCCTTCTACTCATATTTCAAACCTACTTGGTTAGTTCCAGGAACTATTTCGGTGTCTGAAACTCTGCACAATGAACCTAAAATTGTAACATTTCGTTACTTAAGCATTAGATTAAAGTCAAGGCAATTAAAGAGAATTGCACTACTATAAACAAATCGAAAGTGGACTCTCTTAGCTGCATCTTGTGATTCCACAACATTTTGATGACGAATATCGTTGTGGATAAGAGTACAGACAACGCTGAACCACGTTTGGTTTGTTTTTTTACCACAATATTTGGTTTCAAGGATTATACGAGCAGCTCGTGTATCTATTTTAAGTACGAGTTGCATATAAAAGAAAGAATTACTTCGGCTCCACTGGAAAAAGAAAATATTGTCACTTATATGCAGAAAAGAATGAAAGAAACAGCATCTCCCTTTGTACCTATTTGATGATGTTGTATCTCTCTGACAGACCTCAACGAATGCAACTCATCTCCTACGCCCTGTCATTCCAAAGCCAAATGCACAAATAATCAAGGATCTTATTTGTGCTCATGTGACGCTGGATACACAGGCGATGGAAAAACATGTACTGGTAAGATTGTCCTTGTTGATATGATACCTTAGTTCAGTCTCCATCTCCACCTTTATCCCCAAGTCAGAGTTCACCTATATTTTCATTAGTGAAATAATACTTCTTATCTAAAACAATTATTTTGCATCTCTATTCCTTCTACTCACATTTCAAACCTACTTGGTTAGCTCCAGGAACTATTTCGGTGTCTCAAACTCTGCACAATGAACCTACAATTGTGTTAAAAATTTCGTTACTTAAGCATTAGATTAGAGTCAAGGCAATTAAAGAGAATTGCACTACAATAAACAAATCGAAAGTGGACTTTCTTAGATGCGTCTTGTGAGTCCACAACATCTTGATGAAGAATATCGTTGTGGATAAGAGTACAGACAACGCTGAACCACGTTTGATTTATTTTTTTACCACAATATTTGGTTTCAAGGATTATACAAGCAGCTCGTGTATCTATTTTAAGTACGAGTTGCAGATGAAAGAAACAATTACTTCGGCTCTACTGGAAAAAAAAATATTGTCACTTATATGCAGAAAATAATGAAAGAAAAAGCATCTCCCCTTGTACCTATTTGATGATGTTGTATCTCTCTGACAGACCTCAACGAATGCAACTCATCTCCTACGCCCTGTCATGCCAAAGCCAAATGCAAAAATAATCAAGGATCTTATTTGTGCTCATGTGACGCTGGATACACAGGCGATGGAATAACATGTACTGGTAAGATTATCCTTGATGATATGATACCTTAGTTCAGTCTTCATCTCCATCATTATCTCCACGTCAGAGTTCACCTATATTTTCATTAGTGAAAGAATACTTCTTATCTAAAACAATTATTTTGCATTTCTATTCCTTCTACTCATATTTCAAACCTACTTGGTTAGTTCCAGGAACTATTTCGGTGTCTGAAACTCTGCGCAATGAACCTAAAATTGTAACATTTCGTTACTTAAGCATTACATTAAAGTCAAGGCAATTAAAGAGAATTGCACTACTATAAACAAATCGAAAGTGGACTCTCTTAGCTGCGTCTGGTGAGTCCACAACATTTTGATGACGAATATCGTTGTGGATAAGAGTACAGACAACGGTGAACTACGTTTGGTTTGTTTTTTTACCACAATATTTGGTTTCAAGGATTATACGAGCAGCGCGGGTATCTATTTTAAGTACGAGTTGCAGATGAAAGAAACAATTACTTCGGCTCTACTGGAAAAAAAAAAATATTGTCACTTATATGCAGAAAATAATG
>NC_090896.1:40848383-40913383 GCF_036669925.1 Montipora capricornis
ACAGGGAAATCTAAATAACCTTAGTGAAAATCCTCGTCACAGACAACAAAATGGTCATTTAACACAGTTTAAATCAGCAATCTAAATCAAAAGTCTGCTTGTTAAAACATTTTCACCGTTGGATCAAAGTTTTTGAGGTTCATTTGAAATGGAAATTGAAAATGCAGTTGGCAAAGGATCCACATGAAATGGTGGCTCTAATTGAGGTGAGCGTTTAATAGTTTGTTGTACACATGACCCGTCTTGTTTCCTTGCAACCATGTGGAACTTTCTTAAACATCTTTTTAATTCCTCGATTTCACTAAGAAATTTGTTTTGGTGGGCGACCAGCCCTACAAGAGAAAATTACTCCGAGTGAAACAAATTGTTGGCGTGAAGATTGTTTAATTTTCAGCAATAATTATCTGGAAAAACGAAGTCAAACACTGGTTGGCAAAAGTATGAACTCTTTTCTTACCTTTGAAAATTTCAGGCCAAATTTTGTAGCCTTCTTTGTCTTCTGTAGCACAGCATCATCTTGTATATTCAATATTTCCGATTCATAAATGCTGGCGAGTTTACGCCGGCCATTTTGTTTTGTTTGGATCAAGCATTATTCACCCCGTAGGGAGTGAATAATGCTCAATTACTCCGAGATAGCGAACCAATCAGATTGCTTAAAACACCAAGATCACTGAGTGCGTATATAGTAATTCTTGGAATTTAATCAATATGGCTTTTGCTTCCTGTGGGACGTGGCTTTCTTAAGTAAACTGAACATGTATCTATTACACAGAGGTTCTTATCAGTAGAATTGATTTCAATCTAATAATACGTTCAGATGGTGATTTTATGGGTCTTCTTTGCTTAATGTTTGTACTGAGCATAAATGTATATGCTACCTTCTCAGCAACCACACCCTTAGTATCCATTAGATGTATTGACTGTCCCCTTTGTGCTGTAGTTAGGGCCACAAGTATGGCTAGTTTCATGCTAAGGTCTTTGAGTGGTAAGTTGTTTGAGTCATCCATGGAGACAATATGCTGTAGCACTATGTTCACATCCCAGGTTTTATTGTAGCGAGGTTAAGGGCGTCGACACTGAAACATGCCTTTAATGAACCTCTTGATGTCTGGGTGCTCACTAGTGCGTGAAGTTCCATAAGGAACAAGAATCGCTGAGAGGGCACAAAAAGCTGTGTTAATACTGCTATAAAAATGCCCCCTTTTCAAAGAGCATTGCCAGGAAGTCAACGGCTGCACCCAAAGAGGATTGAATTGGATCAATCTTCCTTTCAGAACAGAAAAGGAGCCATTTCTTGATGTAGACGCCATACTGTTGCCGTGAAGCTTGTCCCCAGGACTGCAAGACAATAATGGTAGCGTGTTTAGAAAATCGTCAGTTTTGATACGCATAAGTGACAAGTAAGCAGATTCAGTTCCCCCCTTAGGGGCTGAAGCTTGTGAGTTCCTAGTAGGGTCAGGAGGTACCAGCACAACACCTTGGGATACGAGATCTCAACACCTTGGGATACCAGATCTGACTGGGCCAAAAGGTTACCACAAGGATTCCATCTGCTTTGCAGGCTTGAATGTTGCCCATGCATCTTTCTATCAGGCTAAATGGGGGAAATGCATAAAAATAAAATTTACGCTAATCTACAGAGAGTGCATCTATAAATAAGGCTTCTGGAACTGGTCTCTAGTAGGAGACATAAGGCAAACACTATTTGTTCGACTTGGTCGCAAATAGATCAATGGTTGGGGTTCCCAATTTAAGTGTAATTGTTTTTAAATACTAGGATCAAGCATCCACCCAATGCAATCATTGAACTGCCTGGATTCTACGTCTGCTTGGGTTTTTCGCATTTTGTGTGGGCATTGCACTCTTTAGACTTAGATTCACCCACATTATTGACATAGCAAACAGCCGTCGAGTTGTCACATTGTACTTGAATGTGGCAACTTGAGCAATAAGCGCACAAGAATTTAATGGCCAATAAAATGGCAAGACGCTCCAGATAGTTAATGCGGTGTGATGCTTCCTCATTAGCCTACCTCCCTCCTGTCAATTGTTCATCTCTTATACCTCTCCATCCCTGGGAAGAGGCGTCTGTTTGGAGGACGATATCAGGGTTGCGATGAGAGATTATGGATCTTATAAGAGGGGGAGACTTTGCACAACCACCATTGTACGTCTATCTTAGATTGTTCTGATAGAGTACAAAGGGCAGAGAAGTTTCCTCTGCTTGCTACCAGAGCCTACGTTTTGTCATGTTATAGATTTCAATAGTGCAATGGGCCATATTCTACCCCCTGAAAGCTGAAGACAATCAGGCCTATTACTTCTGCCAGGTCTTGCATTGTGCACTGGTCTTCCTTTAATAACTTGCCACAAGCCAGCTTTAGTTCTGTCATTCTCTCAGGAGTGAGCTGCACAGTCATGGTAGTGGAATTCAATACAAAACCCAGGTAGGTCAATATTTGAGAAGGGATCAGTATAGATATTTCCCTCGGGATGTAAAGCCCCACGTTTTCAAGCAGAGATACAGTTTGTGTTACATTCTCAGCACACTCTTTAAAGGTATAATCTTGAAGATAGCAATAATCAATTTATGATGATAATAATAAGCTTTTTTGTCTAAGCACCTTAAAGACTGGCTTAAGAATCTTAGTGTATATTCTGGGGGCAGAGGCAAACCCATTAGGTAAGCAGGTAAACGGATATAACTTGCTCGTTAGCAACTGGTACTGTGTATTAGTCACCTTCGATATCCACTGATACCATGAAACATTCCTGAGTCATTAAATCTGTGACTGATTTTAAAGAGTCTATTTTAAAGTGTCTGTACACAACAAATTGGTTAAGCTCCTTTAGGTTTAGAATCATGCAGTAGTCAACACCATTCTTTTTTAATCTGAGAAAAATTGGTGAAATAAATTCACCTTGTGAGTGTTTGGATACCACAATTAGACTTTTGCAAAGGAGCTTTGTGGCTTTAGAGTCTATAGTCTCAGAGTCCACATGGTCAAATCAAATGACTCTGGGATCACCCACTTGTATAGGGTGTTTATTGTGCCACAAACTCAACGTTTGCGTTAAAAGGCTTGGGGGAATGGGTGTGTTGGTCTTGACTGTGCTTGTAACCAAACCCTGTAGGTTTTATATTTCTCTAGCTCTTGTTACCACGTGTTTTTCGAGCATCGTCTTTAAAATTACGACCAATTTTCCTACTCACTTTACTTCCTCAGAGAGGTCTTTGAGCAGTTTTGAAAGGTTGGAATCGTTGCCAAACAAGGAATCAGTAAATGGCACTGACCTTGAACACAATTTTTTGTAGTCCTCATTCAGCTCTGGTTTAATTTCTTCACGGCGCCGCATGCTAAGCTCAAATTTAGCCGCGCCAGTGAGTGCAAGGGCTTCAGTAGTCATTTTAATTCGACCATTTGAGAGATGAAAAGTGCATCGTTTGGAACTTTATCCCGAGCTTGCACTAGCTCCTGGATGACATAAACCAAAGAAATAACACCTTTCATGAGGTTCCTTGAATTCACTGTAGTTTAATATCAGCTGATCGTGTCTCTGATTTAAGTTTGTCCCAGAAAAGGTGATTGATTTTGGTGGTTTCTAAGCAATCACAGTTTTAACGTCTCTTGTAGCGGTTTTGAGTGTCAGTCAAGACGTCTTGTGAGAGCTTTATTCTCATTAACCCTCGCACGATTTTCGCGACCTGCTCATTTACAGCAGGCGCTTTCTTCTCATCGAGTTTAAAAGTGTCGGCAATTCCTGCCGATACCTCGATCTCCTCCAAGGGGTTTTGTGAATCACTTAAGGCATCAGAGCCCTTAGATAACAAATCCTTACCTCTCTTCTCAGTAGCGCCAGATTGCTGGTCAATGCTCCTGCTTTCTTTGCTTGTACAGGAGTCAGATTACTGGCCTGAATCCTGTTGTTCACCAGGATGGGAGAGGACAAAACGCGACACCCTACTCCTTGGCGTACTCTATGGAGCACCCAAATGGAGTAACCCTAAAATTTATTTATTGGTCAAATTTAATAATTTACAGTTCGATGCAGTTCACGAATTGGCCGCCATCTTGAGGTTTCATGGGTATTTCGTGTATCCCTTATTATAGTGTATTTTTATAACAAATATTCATAAAAACCGTTTACCCCTGGATACCCATTCAGGCCTGTGTATGCCCATAAATATAACAATTATTCCATGAGAGTACGTTGGATATGAGATGGTATATACGTAAATGCCACAGATCAAGTGATCAATCACCCATGTTGCCAGCATGGTTGTCCTGATAGTGTAGTGGTCATCACACCCGACTAGTTGATCAGGGGAACGTGGGTCCAAATCCCGCTCAGGGCAATTGCAGATTTCCACAGAAGTTGTCCAATGTTGAGTTTCCTGTAACTCTCTCTCACACTTCCCCTCCCTTCTTCCCGTTTCAATGTTGACTGTTTAAGTTTTCAACATTTTTTTTTTGTCTTGCTGGCAACACTGATAAGGGGGAGGGGGGAAAAAAGGGGGCTGCAGTGTGGGAGAAAATAGGTAAATTAATAACGCCCCTAGAAGGTGAGGTCTCTCCACTAATTTTACAACTTGTTGTAGCGATTTTGCTAGCAGTGAGCCCCTGCCAGTGAGCTCATGTTGCTGATTGCACCAAAAATTTCGGTTAAGCCTTTTTCAGGGGGCCCCGTATGGCCCTCAACTCCACGGTTCTCGCTTGTTTCGTCCATCCGTGCGCGACAAATGAATTGGAGTCTGCGAAATAATGCTCCTCGATCGTAGGTACTGTCTTGGACAATGTTTCTGGGTGATTCAAGTCGGTAAAACGTTGAAATAGAGGATTTGCACCTTGCATAGTTTTTTTTCGACCGACACGAGCGAAGGCGGCAAATGCACTGACCACTTGGGCGGCTACTGCTTTACTGCTTGTACTGCTTTGTTCGGGTTGGCTACTCCTTTCTCACGTAACTTCGTAGTACGTATGATGACGAGGCAGAATTAGATCTTTCGCCCCGCTTAGTGCCCTTGTAACTTTATACCTATTCACATACTCTTACCTTACTTCAATTACTGTTCGCCTTTATGGGATACTTGCCGGTAAACAATTAAAAGAAAAACGACAAAAAGATTCAAAACCGAGGGGAAAGGGTTATTACGGGTTCTTCATATGATATTAGGTCTGTTGATGTGTCGAAAAACTTGAAATGGAAAACACTTGAAACTAGACACTTCCACATGAAGGCTTCATTATGTGCAAAATCCTCAAAGATCAATCTGTTCCCCACCTGAGAGACTCCTATGTAAAGCTCAGTGAAATTAACATTATTTATAATCTCAGGAATCTGGAGACTGACCTAGCACTTCCAAGGCCAAAGAAAAATTTCTTAAAACGCAGCTTTAAGTATAGTGGTGCAATGCTCTGGAATAATATTCGCCATGAGGCAAAAGCCACACAATCACTTTCGGAATTCAAACGTAATCTTGCATCTTTGCATTTTGATGGATCACGCTGAATCCCTGTGTTAGTATCACTTGACTTAATTTTTTTTATTCTTATTTAGCTCTTATTAACCGAGCAGGAGGTCTGTATTGGAGAATCTTGACCGAGGTCGTGAGTACAGACCGAACGCAGTGAGGTCTGTACAAGCGACCGAGGTCAAGATTCTCTCATACAGACTGACTAGGCTCGGTTAATAAGATGTTTATTATATGGCAAACAAGAACAATTTAACGCGTTTAATGTAACTGGTTTGTACTAACTGACATTTTGCTTGCAAACGGCGATGAGTGACGATGAGCTGAACTTAAGTCTGGCAAAGTTTGCTCATCATCCTCTCTTTTGTCATCATGCTGTTTGGCACTTTCATAAATGAATATTGGTAGAAGAAAATACTCAATATCTTTGCACTTTAGTTTGCATCTTTTCACCGCAAAACATTACCGGTCTGGATGCCGGTCTAAATAGGAAAATCTAGACCGCGGTCAATATCGATTTTAGCCAATCAAATTCGTGAATTTTGTAGTTCCCAGTCCTCGTGAGACAGAGCCATATAATAATATATATTATTATATGGCTTGTGTTTGTAGCCGATATAACGCGCGCTCTGATTGACTAATTGTGACTGAACTGAAGGGCATTATTCTCCCGTAATGCCCACGGGTCGACTACGGGCTTGCAAAAACAAAGCAAAAGGTAATTAAAAAGCCATATAATAAGCTACTTATTAACCGAGCTATAGCTCGAGCCGTACTAGGGAATAGGTCGTGGCAGTACAAAAACGACCGAGGGCCAATATTCCCCAGTGCGGCCCTCGTGCATGCTCGGTTAGTAAGAAGTTAATAATGAACAATCACTCATCATTTCGGTTTCAAAATTGTGATTGCATGCGAATGCTACAATCAAGGTCAATTGGATCATGAAGGTTGGTGGAAAAAAATTAACGAGGTGTATTCTAAATCAACTGTTGTTGTAATTGACGACGAGGTTTGGACATCATGCTGTGACGTCATGACCGGGATTGGGATTGGCCGATAAACGTTTCATTTTCCGGGGGAAACAGTTTCGTAGTCGTGCTCTCAAATAAAATAAATAAATAGGTCTTTAATGTTTTTTTAAGAAAAACAAGAACAGTTACATTAAAAAAAAAAAAAATAGCCGAGAGAATTAATTAGAATTACAAGGCTATCGACATTACATTAAATAGCTACTCTATATTTGAAAAAATGCCTGTTAAAAAAAACTATTTTTAAAACGCTGGGTATTAATCCTAGGGAGTTGACTACTAGGAACTCTGAGGCGCCGAGCTTTCTTTCCTTTTGGGGACGGAAGGGTACAGAGGGTGACCGGGCATACTGGAGATCTTCTTGAATAGCGAGCGATCAACCTCTTCTAATTCGCCATATATGTCAATTCGGTACGAAACATTTGCGTTTAAAGCAGCGCTGTAAGTTCTGAACCGTCGTTAATTCAGGTATTAAGGAGGCGTATACGTGTAGACCGTACGTTAGTTTGGGTAGAACAATTGATCTAAAAACGTAATCTACGTCTGGTTGTCGGTATCCCTCTTTCCGTAAACATCTTATCACATAAACTTAAGACACTTGTTGGCCTCCTGCAGCTTAACCTTAATATGCTCGTTAAATCTATGATTACCTTGTAAAGTAACCCGTAACACCTTTAAACAAGAAACTTGCGTTATTTTGCTCACAGGGTCTATATCATGAGCAACCTTCTTACAGAGTATTAGTTCATTATATTTTTTAGGATTACATGCCATGGCATTATCTTGGGTCCAACGTAAAAACTGATTGACAACCTCTTGAGAAAGATCTATTTCATTTTTACATACGTTGACTGGAAAAGTGGTGTCGTCAGCATATTTAACTATGCTGGTAAGGTCATTATCCCAAATGGCCAAATCGTTCATAAACAAATTAAAAAGATGGGGCCCACTGACACTACCCTGGGTTGTTCCTTTGTTCACATTATGCCATTTGTAGATAACACCCTTGAATATGAGTCTTTGTTTCCTATCCATGAGAAAGCTTAAGTACCAGTTAACCAGATAAGGATTGAGATGAAGAGCCTTTAGTTTTTCCACAATAAACGAGTGTTTTACATTATCAAAGGCTTTCGAAAAATCCACTGCAAAAAGCCTAATATAGTGACAATCCTTATCATCAAGTGCCCTTAAGTAATTATACTGTATTTGAATCAAGGCGTCTGTACAACTGCAGCCCTCCCTATACGCATACTGTGTGAAAGTCAGATTTTCTTCAAAGACTTTCTTACTGTAATGATGGTATACAGTTCTTTCAAAACAGCGTGCTATAACTGGAGTCACGTTAATTCCCCGAAAATTCGAATATTGAACAGGAGTGTCTACCTGTGGGAAGAGATTGATGTTAGCTTTTTTCCAAGCTGTCGGCCATGTGTAGGAGGACAGAGACTTATTCCACAGAGCAGTCACCACAGGAGCGAGACTTGTACAATTGTCCCTCCAAGCTCAAAACGGCAACCCATCAGGGCCTGTAGCGGTTTTTTTAATCTTGGATAATGCCACCATCACATCAAATTCCTGGACCGCACTGGTTTGACGTAGTTCTCATCATTGCACAAATCCTCAAAATAATCATTGAGACCAGCAAGAAATCCCTTTTCTAAATATGGCTGAGATTTCTCTTTCCTTAAGGTGATGTTATCCACTCTCCTCCACCAATGCAAACTCCCCTGTGCTCCATTCCTACCCCAGTTTTCTCGATTTTCACCAATCAACTTGTAGACCGATGGCAAGTCCTCCACTTTGCGAACGTGGCCCTTATCAGCAGCTCTTTTCTTCTTCCTTAACAGATATTTAACTACTGGAGTAATCCACGGAGGGTCAAGGAAAGACATCACAACTCTCCTCACAGGGAAACACTTATCCATAAGATTGTGCAGTTCGTTATTTAATACGCTAGTTGCTATTTCAACATCTGGAGCATTGATCACAGGTGTTCAAACAAAATCTTCTAACTCTGAAGTAAATGTTATCTTGTGATGCTCTCTAAATTCCCTAAAACAGCATTTAGATCGGATTGGTTTAATTTTGTTTCCAGGAGGAAGTATCACGCCCCAGTGGTCATTCTTTATCAGCGCTTGAAAGCGTAAGGGGTCGTTGAACAGCTCAGAGTGGTTTGTGAGGCAGTTATCCAAGGCCAGATGAAGTGGAAAGACAGTCCAGATCTAACCGGTTCAGATCACCTCCACAGAGTACTAACCCATTTGGATGCATGACTAAGAATGTATCACAACGATCGATGATGGTATCAATAAGATCACCTTCATCATACTGAAAACTTGGAGGATGGTACAATCCAGTGATCAGAATATGATGTCCTGACAGAAGTACTAATTCCACACTCAGCATCTCGAAGGAGCGTTCGCGATTAACATTCAAAACCTTTAAGTTTTCCCGCACATATACTGCAACTCTACCTTTCTTTCGCTTATCAGTTCCGGCCCAATCTCTATCCCTTCGATATACTGTATACCCTTCAATAACAACAATACTGTCCGGTTTCTGTCTGCAAAGATGCGTCTCTGAAATAACGCCAACATCGATATCCCACGATCGAAAATCTGCCGCCAGAGCTACAGATGCCCGTACTCTATTCTTGGTGTTATTGAGACTACAGGAACCGGAAATAATCCCGTAGAAGATGATCCTTTATTAACACACGCTAAATTTTTCCAGTTAACACCGCCTTGACACCTCTTGACAGCCCGAGACATATGGGGAATAGGGACAACGGTATTTGAAACTACCATTATTTTACTTAATTTCCCTTTATTTTCAGGTGGTGGTGGGGGTGGCTTCTACTCCAGCGGAAGAAGTTCAACGCAGTTTGGAGGTAGCATGGGAAATGGCGGAGAAGGTGGCAAGGGGTTTCTTCAAGGAGGAGTGGGTGGACGAGCCTGGTACAACAATGCTATTGGAGGATTTGGAGGTGGTGGTGGTGCCTATGGAGATGGAGGTGGTGCGGGAGGTGGTGGAGGTTATTCTGGGGGAAGTAGCGGAGACAACAAGTGGGATTCATGTGGGGGAGGAGGTGGATCTTACAACGCTGGAAAAAATCAGCAGAATGAGTGCTGTTACAATACAGCTGGACATGGTCGGGTGACCATAACTTTAACGTAACTCATCAGGTTAAATTGAAGAGTTCTTTTGAAGGATCATTTTAAACTTGACGTACAGCTGCCTCCTGATTTCATTGTCACTTTGTGCCCACAAAAATCTCTTTTTAGTAAGCGCCTTTGTCTAGTGTTAAGTAGAACTATGAAATGTGAACATCTCGCAAGGTTGTAGATATTGTGATGTTTTATTTGTGACCGTGCTAGACTCATACCGTAGCCCTGCTCACTCTGGAGACGAACCTGACACTGATTGGAATCCCGTGTTATATCCGCAACTTGCTCTCGCACTCTGTGGACAGCATTTAATTAATTTAATATGGAGCCAACCGTTCTGGCCTCGTCTTATATTTTAGCATTTTAATGGAGAGCTTTTTGTCCTCAATAAATAGGGACTTTGTGCAAAGGAGACGTAACGTTTCTTTGATGCGGTTGCGGCCGAAAAAGTCATAAACTCCACCACTTAGTGCCGCCGAATTATGTCTCTCGCTATAATCCAAGCAGACAAGCGCCTATTTGTTCGCTCTGTCACACGCACTGATAAGTTCATGAAGACAATGCCAAAGCAGTGGCTTTACTTTGCCTAATCTTCTACTTGTGACATTTTAAAGTTTTTTTCTTATTTTTCTATTTCAGTCTAAAATAAATTTTAAATCACCGTAAATTGTTTCTCATGTAAGTTTGTGCATTTCAGCCTTATAGTAGGCTGCTTATGTGAATATTCTAAGTTAACCCTTTGATCCCCAGGAGTGATCGGTACGTAAATTCTCCTCACGATTTCAATGAAATGCCAGCCAGACAGGTATTGAGAATTAAGAATAGAATAGAATAGAGTAGTTGAAATGACCCTCGGAAAGGAGTTATTATCAACAGAAGATTTTTAACCCATTTTTGGAGTAATTTCAACCGCAGTTTTGGAGTTGAAAAACAAGGGGTTAAAGTTACCCCCAAAAAGGAGTTATTTTGAACCTCAAAATGTTACTCCATTTTGGCGCAGTATTGACTCCAAGAGGGGTAAAAACTATCCCATTTGAAGAGTTGTATTAACTCCAGTTTTGGAGTGACATTGAAGAGTTAAAGTTACCCAAAAAAGGAGTTATTTTGAACCTAAACTTTGTACTCTATTTTGGAGTCATAGTAACCCCATTGGAAGAGTTGTATTAACTCCAGTTTTGGAGTTTTATTGAGGAGTTAAAGATACTCCAAAAAAGGAGTTATTTTGAACCTAAACTTTGTACTCCATTTTGGAGTGTTTATAACTCCAGGAAGAGTTAAAACTACCCTATATGAAGAGTTAACTTAACCCCAGTTTAGGAGTTATTTCAACCCCATTTAGGAGTTAAAGTTACTCCAGAAAAAGAGTTATTTTGAGCCTAAAATTTTAACTCCATTTTTGGAGTTAAAATAACTCTCTAAAAATTACTGTGCAACAAAGAATCCATAATAGACATAATACTAGTTAGGAGAATACAGGTTTCGATCGTGGGAATGAAAGGGTTAAATAAACTATCTTTTTTATCTTCTTTACGTTTTTGATTCATGTATTAGTTCTCCTATTTCATGGAGCTCCCTTTACTTGGAGAACCTATAACGTTGTATGGTTGAGAAGCACTTTTTTTTTCATTCACTCTTCGGCTCGTGAAAGTCTTGTTGTTGTGAAGTTTTCAAAGCTTCGTGGCATATGAAAAAAAGGTTTACGGTGTTGACAACTTGCTTACATAGTTTTTATTTCTTTGAAAACACATTTCTCAGTTTCATATATGAGTGCAATCAAATTGTCATTCGTAGCTAGTTGCTAAAATTGTGTTGCGTTTTGTAGCTTTAAGGGTGCCATGAAAACAACGAACAATTAGATAGTAATTATGGCAATGATTGTTTCACCTGCAAATGAGGTTTGTTTGCAATGGATGAGCAGACCGGACTCATTGTCATTTTGGTCGATCGCATGCATTTGGTAGGCGAATATACAATCCTCAAAAATAATCTTATAATAAGCGGTTTTCCCAATCCCGTAATGCATGCAATACGTTTTGTGGGCTTCATAAAAACAATGCAAGTTATTTACGCTTGGGACTGTTTCATGCTTCAGTGAACTGGGTATCTATTGTTTTAATGCAAATAAAGTCCAAAAATGAACTGTATTACGGGATTTGCGAATATATTGAATGAGAAATTTAATAAGTTACATGCCAACTCCAAATAGACCTTATTCACGATGGCCGCCATGATGAATTTGCTAATATCATACAAATTAGCTACACACTTTAAGGGGGCAAACAACACATGTTCGAGAGGTTGTAACGAACAGATGATTTGTTTCACTTTCATTGAATGTTTATCGCCTAAGTTGTAAAACAGAATTATTATACACAAATTACTTTGATGTTTTTTCTTTTTTTTAGTGAAAAATGAGCAGATAAGGAAGTAGTAAGTCAAAATGTCAAAGGCAATCAAAGATATAAAAATTATTATAAAAGGTACTTAATTCTAAATTCAAAAATATACTTCTAGCAATGTTATTTCAACATTTCGACTAGCCAATTTACGGAAATTTGCCTTTTTTCCAATGTTTGCCCCTCTGCATAAGACATGGCTAATTTGCATGACCATTTGAAAACCAACATGGCGGCTATCGTGAATAAGGCTTATTTATTAACAAGCTAAGCCTTAAGTAGTAGCTAAAATATGAGCGGGAGATCTGTAAGGGCGTTTACAATGGTGAGCCGAAGGCGAGTAATTGTAAACCCCCATACAGATCTCACGCGAATGTTTTGTCGTACTTGTGAAATCGAACAATGGATCCGTCCCAAAGGAGTGAGCGCATAGGACACCAATAGAAGTATGAATAATTATCAGTGACTGATGAAGCGTGATTATGGTGACAAGACGTTGTCGTTTTCCGAAAACCGAAAAGGAATAAATCGCCTTGCTGTCTGAAGCAGTATCTATATATACGAAATAGGAAGTGAATGTTTTTACCTGGCAAAACACAAGAATGAACAAAAAGGTGCAACTGGCATGGAAACACAAGGAGGAAACGAACTTGAGTCAATTGATCTCGAGGACCTGTCAGTCCAACTTGAGCACATCTTCGCAGAGAGTTTAAACTTCTACCTTTTTTTATGAAGTAGCGAAGTAAAGTGACGAACGGTACCCTGCTAAGACGCTTTACCTGCTTGTTTGCGGTATTAACCGGCATTTAGCAGATGTTCATGGGGAAAAGGCTTTCAACTACTGGGGAAAAGTGACACAAGGTTAAAAGACATTCTTGAATGTTTGAGGAAATTTGTGTTGCATATTGTCAGAGAGAAAAATTTGACGGGTAAATAAAATTAAATTCATGATAAAAATATGACCATTGACCACCAATGTGTTTTGCATTTTAATCCGTAGAGATCTGTATTAAAGTTAATGAATACTCATTAGCCGAGTAGGAGTCTGTGTCAAAAGTTAATACAATTGATTAATAATTCATCCACCCTATCCTTTCCCTGCTAACTATTCAATCCCTCCTCGTGCTTTCAGACAGTTGATTGTATTTGGAATTTACGGAGGTGCACATGCGACCCAAATACTGGCTATTGATTGATCATAACTTATGAATATTAATGACTTTTACAAACGTTTTGGCAAAGTAAAGCAACCATATTTAACGTCGGTAACTCGTAACAGTAATTACTGGGTTGCCTATGGGCAAACCCAGTCGAGGTCTACGTTTAGTTTGTTTGTTTTCTTTTTTTTTTTTTTGTTTTTCTTTTTTTTTTTTTTTCCGTGTCGGTAAAAGTCTTGCCTGTCACTCCCCTGGTAAGTAGTGTCTTTGTGTATAGAGCCTTCTGCGCGTATTTTCTTAGGATCGAGATAAAAACTAATGACTGCGCAAACTAAAGCATACATGAGAACAATAAAGCGGACGGAATAAATAATTAGTAAAGCAACAAGAAAAACGCGATCTGCCGTTAGTAGAGTTTTCGACCCTAAGGAAGAACTCACACCTTGAAGACACAATTTATATACCAATATGTAAAACAATACCACAAAAGAGTTGATTACCAATAACTCTTAAGGAGAAGGAAAACTTCTCTTTCAATGCAACTACGACCTCAAATATTTATGTATCAACGAACACTTACAAAAATTCTATCGAGTTGTATTAATACACTGGCAAGAATTAAACTGTTCAACGCCTAAAGATAAAGAAGACATTTTAAATCAAATTAATTGGAATAATCGTTTTATACGAATAAACCAATCATTTGTTAATTAACAATTATTGGATGAGGTTGAGCATGTTAGCGATAATTATCAAGGCCAAAGTTTGTGTTATGTAGGTATGACGTCAATTCTACATATATAAATATATTGTTTGTAGGTATGACGTAAGAGAAACAGAGCAAGCAAGAATTAGCTGCGTGCTTATAGTTAATCAAAATCGAGCTAGTGACACCAATGTATAATAATGTTTATTATCGAGTCTGGAATCAAGTCGGCATATGTAAACTTGCCTGCCTTGTTAATGATTTAGGAAATAATTTTTTGTCGCTTAGGGCGTTTGTGCAAAAGATTAAAATTAAATGTAATTTTTTGCACTACCTTAGCTTCTTGTCGGCTATACCTGATCAGTGGGAAAAAGCATAAAAAGAGACGAGCAGCGGAAAAAAAAGCCTAAAAAGAGACGAGCATCAACATGTCCTGACAAGCACTCAACTAGCGATCGATAAGCTCACGTGCAAGACAATACTCTGATTAGCCGACAGCAGTGTCCACCTACTGCAGAAAAAAAGATTAATAGAGTGCGCTTTTGATGCACAAAGGCGACAAAGAGTTTACTATTTGACATTTCGTGTAACGAAAGAAGTGAAACTATCCATTTTTCAGTACAAAATAATACATACTATACTATGTACAAATAACATTTTACACAAAATGAAGAAAAAAACCTCACCCTTACTGCCCATATTGTATTAATGTTGACCAAACGATTTCTCATCTACTCTTTTCGTGTTAATATGTTGCGAAATCGTTCTGGTCTCAGTTTACTACTTGGTTTAATTCGATTTCTCCAGAAAAGAA
Organism: Montipora capricornis; assembly: GCF_036669925.1. Classification (NCBI taxonomy): domain Eukaryota; kingdom Metazoa; phylum Cnidaria; class Anthozoa; order Scleractinia; family Acroporidae; genus Montipora; species Montipora capricornis. The sequence goes on from NC_090896.1 coordinate 40,863,128, forward strand.
ATCTACGCTTTCTAAAGATGAAATAATATATGGAGTGCTTGACGACTGGTCATCTTGTTTAACCCTCAATCACTTAATCTTAATCGGAAAATACTTTCTTTATACTAATGCCTTAGATGATAAAAGACCTCAGTTTGCTGATTTCATCACCCTTGTACAAGATAAAATCGACATAGAAAAATATATCGCAATCATGACGAATAATTCCTCTGCTTTTGTTAAAAAGTAGTCCATATTTCTCACCTGAGTAAATTTCTCAATACCTTTAGTTAGTCAGCAAGTCAGTTCCTGTAGTTAGTAATTACATTGCATGTCTTGCCTGTCTAAGTAACGTTATTATATTTTATGCGTCCCGTATTTATATTAGTATTAATATTGTAAACTGCGCAAATATTGCATTGTAAACAGTGTTAATACCATGTTTTTAGCAGTGATTAGATTGCGATAAGGTCAGTACTCTGTTGTAAGTAATATTAAAATTGTGAATAGTATAATTACCGAGTCGTATGTAGTATTAGTATTGTTAATAGAGTAAGTAGTATGTAGTGTTAGTAATGTAAGCAGTCCAAGTAAAATAAGATTTAAAAAAAAAAAGGACAATTATACGAATTCTTTTAGCGACACACGGAAAATGAATATCTGCTAAACTGCGTACTGCAGATATTTTAACATTCTGCACTATCCAAAGAATTAAGTCACAAACGCTAGAGAACATTGGATATGGGTCGGTCGAATGACGTCATATCGAAACCAAGGCAAAAACAAAGAATGTCCTAAGTAAAAGGAAGAAATCATATTCAATACTTATCTTGAAGCAAAGCCCCAAACGACTACGCTTGTCATCAAAATTACGAGTGTTTGTGGATTGAAGATGATGATAAAGCTGCTTGGGAGCTGAACAGCTTGTTCCTCTTCGGTCTGTGACTTTCTTTGATTTTCCTTTCCGCTTTATTCTCAGACCGGGACTTCCGCTTCTCGTCGTAGGTATCAGAATTCGAGCCATCACTTAAATACTTGCTGACTGTATATTAACCAACCAAATTCGCTCTTATCTGCTAATTTGATTGCCATGATCCGCTTTACTACCAGGTAGGAGCCATCTTCTAAGGATCTGTCTCTCTTCCAAGGATTTTCAATCAGTCAAATATGCGACAAATCCGTTTTCAGATTCTGTGTTTGATTGGAGATCCGATAATCCAGATTTTAATATCCTCATCCAGATTTCCCAATCGAAAGCACCCTGTATTTCCGTAATTCTGAATGGTTTCGACAAGACGTTCTTTCTTGGATTTATCACCAAACAAACTGATGTAATGTTTTCCACAGTACTTTTGCAACAGCAACAGTAATCATCCTTAGCAGCGCGTGGGAAACGGCTGCTGTATATGTTTATTAATATTTTGAGCATGCAAGACCCTATACAAGGCAGATTTGATTTAGTAATGAAGCATGAATCATATACTGAACTGCCGATATAAAATCAAGTAAAGCTATGATACTCGCAGTTATGGACGCCATTTTAGCAATTGTGTACCTTAAAAAAATTCAGGATTTCAACGGGGTTTGAACCCGTGAGCTCGCGATCATGACCGCTGCGACTCTCCAACCAAAGCCACTGACTTTGAGAACTGGTCATTTGTGGGTTTTAATTTTCCCTAGAGGAATGAATCAATGAACAAATGATGTATATGCTAAGATTGCGTCCATAACTTCGAGAATCATAGCCTTACTTGATTTGCTGCCGCAGTTTAGTACATGATTCCTTTTATATACCATTTCGTTCATTGATTCATTCCTCATGGGAAAATTAGAAACCACAAATGACCAGCTTTCAACGTCATTGGCTTTATAGCTCAGTTGCTTAGAGCGTCGCACCGGTATCGCGAAATCACGGGTTGCACTACCTTAGCTTCTTGTTTCCGGCCCTATACCTGATCAGTGGAAAAAAGCATAAACACAGAGACGAGCAGGCGGCAAAAAAAAACCAGCCTAAACAAAAACGAGCATCAACATGTCCTGACAGCACACAACTAGCGATCGATAAGCTCACGTGCAAGACAATACTCTGATTAGCCGACGCATGTGTCCACCTACTGCAGGAAAAAAGATTAATAGAGTGCGCTTTTGATGCACAAGGCGACAAAGAGTTTACTATTTGACATTTCGTGTAACGAAAGAAGTGAAACTATCCATTTTTTTCAGTACAAAATAATATATATATACTATATACAAATAACATTTTACACAAAATGAAGAAAAAACCTCACCCTTACTGCCCATTTGTATAATGTTGACCAAACGATTTCTCTCTACTCTTCGTGTTAATATGTTGCGAAAATCGGTCTGGTCTCAGTTTACTACTTGGTTTAATTCGATTTCTCCAGAAAAGAAATCTACTCTTTCTAAAGATGAAATAATATATGAGTGCTTGACGACTGGTCGCATCTTGTTTAAACCCTCAATCACTTAATCTTAATCGGAAAATACTTTCTTTATACTAATGCCTTACAGGATAAAAGACCTCAGTTTGCTGATTTCATCACCCTTGTACAAGAATAAATCGACATAGAAAAATATATCGCAATCATGACGAATAATTCCTCTGCTTTTGTTAAAAAGTGTCCATATTTCTCACCTGAGTAAATTTCTCAATACCTTTAGTTAGTCAGCAAGTCAGTTCCTGTAGTTAGTAATTACATTGCATGTCTTGCCTGTCTAAGTAACGTTTTATATTTTATGCGTCCCGTAATTATCTTAGTATTAATATGTAAACTGCGCAAATATTGCATTGTAAACAGTGTTAATACCATGTTTTTTAGCAGTGATTAGATTGCGATAAGGTCAGTACTCTGTTGTAAGTACTGTTAAATTGTGAATAGTATAATACCGAGTCGTATGTAGTATTAGTATTGTTAATAGAGTAAGTAGTATTAGTGTTAGTAATGTAAGCAGTCCAAGTAAAAATAAGATTTAAAAAAAAAGGACAATTATACGAATTCTTTTAGCGAACACACGGAAAATGAATATCTGCTAAACTGCGTACTGCAGATATTTTAACATTCTGCACTATCCAAAGAATTAAGTCACAAACGCTAGAGAACATTGGATCTGGGTCGGTCGAATGACGTCATATCGAAACGAATGCAAAAACAAAGAATGTCCTAAGTAAAAGGACGAAATCATATTCAATACTTATCTTGAAGCAAGGCCCCAAACTATACTCTTGTCATCAAATTACGAGTGTGTGTGGATTGAAGATGATGATAAAGCTGCTTGGAGCTGAACAGCTTGTTCCTCTTCGTCTGTGACTTTCTTTGATTTTCCTTTCCGCTTTATTCTCAGACCGGACTTCCGCTTCTCGTCGTAGGTAGCAGAATTCGAGCCATCACTTAAATACTTGCGGACTGTATATTACCAACCAAATTCGCTCTATCTGCGAATTTGATTGCCATGATCCGCTTTACTACCAGGTAGGAGCCATCTTCCAAGGATCTGTCTCTCTTCCAAGGATTTTCAATCAGTCAAATATGCGACAAAATCCGTTTTTCAGATTCTGTGTTTGATTGGAAATCCGATAATCCAGATTTTAATATCTTAATCCAGATTTCCCAATCGAAAGCACCCTGTATTTCCGTAATTCTGAATGGTTTCGACAAGACTTTCTTTCTTGGATTTATCACCAAACAAACTGATGTAATGTTTTCCACAGTACTTTTGCAACAGCAACAGTAATCATCCTTAGCAGCGCGTGGGAAACGGCTGCTGTACATGTTTATTAATATTTTGAGCATGCAAGACCCTATACAAGGCAGATTTGATTTAGTAATGAAGCATGAATCATATACTGAACTGCCGATATAAAATCAAGTAAAGCTATGATACTCGCAGTTATGGACGCCATTTTAGCAATTGTGTAACCTTAAAAAAATTCAGGATTTCAACGGGGTTTGAACCCGTGAGCTCGCGATCATGACCGCTGCGACTCTCCAACCAAAGCCACTGACTTTGAGAACTGGTCATTTGTGGGTTTTAATTTTCCCTAGAGGAATGAATCAATGAACAAATGATGTATATGTTAAGATTGCGTCCATAACTTCGAGAATCATAGCCTTACTTGATTTGCTGCCGCAGTTTAGTACATGATTCCTTTTATATACCATTTCGTTCATTGATTCATTCCTCATGGGAAAATTAGAAACCACAAATGACCAGCTTTCAACGTCATTGGCTTTATAGCTCAGTTGCTTAGAGCGTCGCACCGGTATCGCGAAATCACGGGTTCAACCCCGCTGAAGTCCTCAATTTTTTAGGCTTCTTTACGGCATTGCTAAAATTGCGTCCACAAGTGCGAGGATCATAGCTTTACTTGAATTCATATCCGAAGTTCAGTATATAATTCATTTCATATATCATTTAAAGTTCGAACTGAGATTTCATCATTTCAACTTACCTTTAATGTTTCCCTGTTATGTTCCTGCTGTGTTTTCAACGGTTGCTGTGTCGTGTTCAAACTGTATGTACGAGGATCTTTTTCCATTTGTGGACACTACCTGCCCCCTGACGTCTCTGTCAGGGCTTCGATTGCACAGCTAGTGGATTGAAATGAAAGAAAAACCTTTGCCCTTGAATTCCACGTGGATTTGTGGCCGTGGGAATATTTTATCCGGGAATATTTGACTCAATTTGGTTACTTGGTAGTTCATTATAACCCTTGAAAACCGAGGAGCTGATACTGGCTCAATTCGCTTTAAATCTGAAAAAATATATATTATAATAATAAAAAAAGAAAGAAACACACACAAAAAGGAAGGAAGCGAGCCACAATGGTGATAAGGTTAGGCTTTTTTATTGAGAGTTTTATCTTAAAACTATCCCCTCAGTTCTTTTATCAGGATTCCCATACAAGTCCTCATTTTTTTTTGTTGGCTTTCCCTTGCACTGAGCTTGGGGCGCCTTTCTTCTCTGTTTTATGAAAGGAAGCAATAAATTTTGACTGACAGGCGTTCCAGGAATGGTACTTTCTCCGTCCGTAGGCGAACGAAGGTTTCGAAAATATCGAGGGGTTGATTGCAGGCGGTCCCCCCCCCCCCCCCCCCACTTGCATTCTCGTTTGACTTCGCTCCAGGTTTTCTTCTACGGCCATATCCAAAAGGATCACTTGAAAAGTCAACCTCGGGGAAAAGAAGCGTCTAAAATTAGCCAAACCGTCTGCTACGCGGGCTATAAAAACTGATTTTACTTGCCTTTACTTGCGGACGTCAGCGATTGAGCAAGTTGCTTTTGCCACGAAATAAGCCAACATCTTTTTATTTAGCTGTAACTTCATACAGAGGTATTACACGTAAAATGAGTAATAGTGGACAGCAGTAATCCACTGCTAGTAAAATTTATTGCGTGCGCTCCTAGTTCTAACAAGTAGGGAATATATCTGATACTAGTAACTATATGTTTATTTACCCTGCTTTACGGAGGTTTCCTTAATTTGCTTCTCTGGAGAGAAGGAAAGAAAACCTCTGCAGGAATCTCCTCGATGCCATCCAGAACTTTGGACGACAAAATAACTCTTAACCGGTTTAAAACCCGCTATAACCAATTTGAATTTTAACGCTTGCCTAATGGCTGCTGAGTGGAAGTGACGTTGTATTGACGTCAAATCGCGCATTCGTGACAGACCATCGAGGAGATACATGCAGAGTTTCCTTTCCTTTTCACTAGAGAGGTAAATAAAGGACAACTGCCAAGTTAGGTAATTATTTTTATTGGCACAGATTACAATAATGACGGGTCAATCATAGTCTGAAAGCATCATGTGTGTGGTTACACACAGTTTTAGCATGTGACTACATGATATTGATTTCTTCAAAAAGGTATTTCGAATTCAATCCACACCCCAGTAAAGTTCATCAAAGCTACTGTGAAGCAATAACTGTGACTTTCTTTAAATTAGAAAGAAAACAATATTTTTTTAGGCAAACACGGAAAATGAAGAAATTGCGAAACATTTAATTTGATACTACCAATGTGTTCGACCCCCATAAAAAATTTAAGCTTGAATAAAAAATTCATTAAACCCCTTTTTAGAGCTTAACAGGACGCACTCTTCAGGCAGCGTCTAACGATCGCATTGTGTCTTAATAAAGAAAATCTGGCGACAGCAATAAAGGTATGTAATAGATATATGTTACAATGAATAACAGGATTCAGGAATAAGGTATATGGCATGTGTAATAATAGTAAAAGGAGTCCGTTTGTAAATTAGGATGCCCATAGGGAACTTAAGCAGGGACGACGACTAAGAGAGTCATCTACAAATTCAATATGACTTAAAAGAATTTAATATTTTCGTAGTTATTCAAAATGTTTGGTACGTCAGCTGTATGCCATTTTTCCAGGAATAAAATTGGAACGAACGGTGAGAATGTTTGAAGAAATGTTGACTCTTTTCGTTGAATGTTTACATCCTACATTTCACGTTTTTTTTTTAGCTTGAGCACTGTTAAAAATGATATAAAAATGTTAAAGGAACGTGAAGAGCATCGTTGTTTAAGGCTGTGAGCTACTCAATAGCGAATTAAGCATGAGCAAAACCTATTGACGCAAAAGGGGAAATTGTCGTCAATTAGCATCTCGTTCTAACAAAACGTGATCGAAACACTTACCACTCTGTGTACCCATTGCTGCAGTAAATACATGCCAGCGTCGCAATTAAAGACCAGCCCTTAAGCTCCATGAAATAACATGATCTCGCAGTTGGCCCTCTTTCAGTCGGCGTGATACTTTATTTAAAGTATTGCGTGCAGCGCGAATGCTGTTCATACCCGGATTTTCCAGGCCTTTTTAACGCTACTTGAATTCCTTTGAAAGACAACCATTCTCAAGAATAAAACGTCATGGAATTTCAACAGCGTAACTGAAAGGAATCTTTAATTTAAATCGCGTCATTTCAAAATAAATGCATGTGATTGTTGCTTTTGCTGAAACAGCTGATGTGCACCTGTAATTCAGCTCATCTAAAAATCAGAAGAGAAAGTACCTGTCGTGTTTATTTCATTAAGGTAACAGAGGGCCTTCGTTTCTTGAAGCAGTAATATCCGCTAAGACATTAAAAATTGAAACAAGTTGATTCCATAAGTTTCTTGTAACTAATAGACTGACCAATATACGGGTTGTAAACGCTTAAATTATTTGTATAAGAGACTTTATGTATCTGCGAGGGAAAACAAACTGACGGATATAAGACTGAGTTAAAATCCCGCATTTATTCGGATGTCGCTCCCAATACGGGGCAAGTTTGTTGCCAAGAAGGACTATGAACAAGATGTTAAAGTTCAAGTCTAGCTTAAGTCAGTTGTTGCGAATGTTCTGTAAATGTCCGATCGCCGGTTTTTCGGACTAATATTTTTGGACTTTAAAAATACCCATAAAATGACCGAGGCATACTAGAGTAATTTGTTATTAACTTATTGTTCCTTCCGTTATTGGTCACCAGAGCCTTGTGAAATTGTAAATTAGAGAAAGTTAAACATCTTAAGTGCCTGTGTGTTTGTAAGGAAACAGTAAGTATTTGCATCCCAATACACTTCAAACCAGATTCCATTTGCGAATGTTGTGTAAATGTCCGATCGCCGGTTTTTCGGACTAATATTTTTGGACTTAAAAAATACCCATAAAATGACCGAGGCATAATAGAGTACTTTATTATTAACTTATTATTCCTTCCGTTATTGGTCACCAGAGCCTTGTAAAATTGTAAATTAGAGAAAGTTAAACATCTTGAGTGCCTGTGTTTTTGTAAGGAAACAGTAAGTATTAGCATCCCAACACACTTCAAACCAGATTCCATTCCAGTCGCGAGATTACATCTTAAATTTAGAAGCAAGGGTGGCACAGTCGGTTAGTGCGCGGCCTTGGTGCATAAGGTCCCGAGTTCGATTCCCGGATCTCACATCCTTGTTTCGACTTCTTTCCATTCAGTGTAGCCTAGGTAACTTTAAATACCCTTAAAACGGAGCACTGATGGAAAGAGGGGGTAAAATGAGCGCACCGTCGGCTTCCTGGGAGAGTACTCTCTAGAGAGTAAAGGAACTTCCGACGTTAAATAACGTGTACCTTTACCTTTACCTTTAAACCTTTCAGATTCTTTGATGGAATCGACATGTACCTTCCGAGCATTCTAATGTATTTTTATGTATACATATGAATACGTTCACGAATTTTGAACTGGATGAAGAAAAATAATTCATAATGATTTACAGATCTGGAGATGTATTTGAAAAATAAATTCTCGTGCGTGTATGATCTAGAATATAAATGTATTGACACAATCAATTGTTGACTGAAACTTGCAATTGGGATAACTAATCAAGAGAGCTTTTATCCTGTCTTTATTAGGACTAGTGCTTTGTGTTGTGTATCACAATTCGATGTCTTCTCTGATTGCTCGTGCAGCTATGGGATACGAGTGGCAAAGCGATGATACTGTTTGAGAGATAGTTGTTTGTGCTTACCGTAATTTAGTTTAACCGATATTTACGATCCGTTTTACAAGTAATATTGAAGAAAGATTTTAAACTTTACATGTACCGAATCTAATGCAAATGAGAAAATTCTATTGTTTTCGCTCATTTGAATTAGATTCGGCACATGTAAAGTTCAACGTTTGAAACGGGCCTTATCCTCGGTTAATGAGGGAACAACTCTTCCACTCGTGCTCTCTGGAACTTGAATCATGCACCAAATTGAGTGATGCTCTGTACTGAGAAAAAAATCAATAATTAATTATCAAGAAATAAAATATCGTTTTAGTTATTACGAGCCACTTTCAAATACAGCAATAAAAACTTACCCATGTATAGTTACAAACGAACCGAAACCGTCAATGCCATGATCGATATGTTAGAACTACTAGTGATTAAAAAAGATCTAGTTCATAGGTATGTGTTATTAATCTCTTTTCAGTTGTCTGGAAAACGGTTTACAGCTGTTACCGCAAAGGAAATGAAAACGCTATCAGTGTTCTTGATTTGTGTAGCCATTTGTCAAATTGTCGACAAAACAAAGTCGCAACAATGTCCTGCATTTGGATCTGAGGAGTCCATCTTGGGATGGATGTTGCAAGGACACATCTATCAAACAATGATGGCCAATATTGGCCTTCATTGCCTTTCGGTCTGCCTCAAGGATGATCGATGCCAAAGCTTCAACTTTGTGATGTCTCTCCATATGTGCGAATTCAGTGATCGCACCAAGGAAGCCAGACCTGAAGATTTTATTCCTGATGCAGACAGATATTACTTCAGAAAATACATAAACAGAGGTAAGTGGAGTTTAACAACCTAGGTTTGTTGCATGGAAAAGACTGCTCAAAAAAAGATAAAGGAATAATACTAGTTTCTCAATTTCAGTCCCACTAGGCTCCATCTCTGACCTAGCAGCCACGTCCTGCAAGGAAATTAAGATGAGTGAAGGAAGATCACCCAACGGCAAATACTGGATGTCTTCAATAAAGCCAGGGATTCCAGTTCTTGCATTTTGCGATATGAAAACTGAAGGTGAGATCTGATAACCTCACACTTCTGTAATTAATCTTCTTCTCCATGTTCTTCTTCATCTCCATTAGCTATATCCTAACGTCAGGATTTATGTAAATCATCATCTTCATCTCCATCTCGAGCCTTGTCTTCATTTTCACCTACATCCACATCTTAAAGCTCATCCAATTACATCTTTATACCCCTTATATTTTTATCTGGCTCTATTTCCATTTCCATCCGCAGCTCCACCTGCAGCTGCCTCATCTTTTTAACTTCCTTTTTCTTCTCTTAACCTCATCCGTGTACCCTGTTCTCCTGCAATCCTTTCACTGTCTCGTTCTCTACCACTTTATCTTCTTCCACGTAATTCTGGTTCCATCGAAGCAAACCTACCACTGTCTTTTCGGTTGCCTTATCCTGTTGAATTTAAAGCAAAATAATGGGGCGGGTTTGGAGATGGACTACATGCTAATCGCGGTTAAAATTGTTCCTTTATGTTGTAGATGTTAACGAATGCACTGCTTCTTCACCTGTGTGTCATGTAAATGCTACATGCAACAACACTCTTGGTTCCTACAGGTGCACTTCGAAACCCGGATATGCTGGGGACGGAAAAACTTGCAAAGGTAATTTAAAGTCCACCAGAGATAGTTCAAACAAGCATTTTCTAAAATAAGAAGGTAGTAACTTTGCACGCAAATCTAGAGTAAGGGCTACAGTCAACGATTTTGAATATTACGTCTTTATAAAATAAACACGTTGAAACCCGGGTTAGAAATGTGTTTCTTAGGACTTGGTAAACTCAATACCTAGCTGGGATTAGATACCATGAGAACTTATTAAAAGTTATCTCACGGGTGACGGATGATAATTCAGACAACAATTTAAGTAATAGATAAAATATTCGCGTCCGACCTTTATGGGCATTTAAAACGGCGAGCCCCAGGCGAGCCGTTTTAAAGCCCATAAAGGAGTTTGGAAATACTTAGCATTGAATTTAGCAAATCATTTACATAAAGCTTTTGTAGTAGAAACATGGCTGCTCGTTTTCGGTCTCCAAAGTGTAAAGAAGAAGAAACCAGTCTAGTGTGGGAGCCTATTCGAAAGGAACACAATACAACACTAAATGGGGTAGAAAAGTCTTCGAGTAATGGCAGCAGCGACGGCAAAATAAAATGCAATGTCAGTAGTTGTTGGAGTGGCCTATCTCAAATGCGAAAATGCTCAAGATCTGACCTTTTCAGTAGAACACTTGTCGCCAAATACGCTAAACGTTTGGCTGAGCAATTTCGTTTGTGAAGAGGCCAAGCAAAATGGAGAGCGTTAGCCGCCCAATTCGTTTCATTTGTTAGTTTGTGCGATTAACTGTCGTTTACCTTAGACGGGAGGAGAGGATGCATTATACTTTCTTAACAAATCACGCAAAAGGCAAGTAAATTGTTACGTAATAGTTGTGATTGAAATTTCAAACTTGTGATTGATTAATGAACATTATATAATTTTACAGCCTCGTCTTCATTAAAGTTAAGCATACTAATTACGCGAGTTAGAGATTTTATAAAAGTTAATCATATTAATAATTCAACTAATTTACAATTTATCAACCCCAGCCTTTTCCCGCTACCTATTTAATCCCTCCCAGTGCTTTCAGACAGTTGAACTTTATCTGGATTTACACACCTATATATCTGACCTGAATAGTGCGTTTTTCTAGGCAGTCACCCTTATGAATTATTAGTGAAGTTTACAAAGTCTCTTAAAGTTGATTTTTTAAAATTCATTTTTAGATTTTGATGAATGCAGCGCTTCCCTTTCCGTTTGTCATGTAAACGCATTATGCAGCAATATCTTTGGCTCTTATCATTGCGCGTGCAAGCTGGGATACGCTGGTGATGGAAAAACATGCAAAGGTAAACTCCAGAAGAAAATACTAGATTACAGTTCACATAACCAGTCACAGAGCAGCCAGGTCGACAAGCAATTTTCACGATACTCCGGCTTAAGTTAAAATGATTGTTACGATTCAAGACCCGACCCGACCCAGAACCTGGTGTTTTGTTTGGGGATGATCTGCTGCTGTTACACTAGTCCTTTCGTACATTCACTAATAAACGTCATTTGTTATTAATGAAGTGTAAATTGGTTTCACGTGAAATACCTAGAAGGAACTTCTTAGAAGGAAATATTAGCAAATGTAACCAACTTTCCTCTTCCCGCACAAAAATACGCGGGTATACATTCGGGACCAAATCCAAAATAAACGCCATTTTAATAAGTAACCGGCAATTATATAACGCTATGTACAATTGTGCAGTGACAGTGTGGTATTGCTTCATGATTGGACGTAAGTGCTTCCATAATCTTCAACTGCGGTGCCCTCGGCATCTCTGCAGGATTTTGCCATACTGGCTTGGGGACTAGAGTGCTATCAGATCTCTCTGTGATTGTTGCATGCAGGTTTTGCGGATGGGGTTGCCTCTGGTTGGCCCGCATGTGCCTGCTGATTAACTGTTGTCTTGCTGGCCCTTCTTTTGGGGATTTCTGGAAAAATGTTGGTCAGAGAATGTGTACTGTGATCGGGCCTGTTCCTCGGGCCATTGCTAGAGATATATATGTCATTCTCTTTTCACGAACACCCGTGACTCTGCATCAGCGACAGGGATACTAACTGTGGGCCGGTATTTGACTTCGATGTCGTAATCAGAGCAAGAAAACAGCAAGCTTGGCAGACGAGCAGGAGCTTCGGCGAGTGCATTGTCGGTTTCAAATATGGTGTGTCTTCCTACTATATACGACTGGAACTTCTAAAGACCAAATGCTTATTTGTTTATTTTTCATTTATTTTTCGGCGTGGCGATGATTAATACTGAGCAAGATAATAGTTGAAAAGTGGTCTTTTGAACGATTTTTTAGTTCTCTTTTCACGTATAGATAAGGGATTATCATTCCAATAATAACATCCTATAACTGTTGGGCAGAATTTTCCTTTATTTATTCTAAAGCTACTAGGATTTACGTGTTGCGGGGATGCACTTCTTGTATCATAATTATATTGCTCAGATACCAAGGCTAACGTGAAATTAGATGGCTTTTTATCTACCAAGTGATCATAAATCAGTTGGCAGGTATTTAGCTTAACAATGTCAGGGAGCTCAGTTAGGCCAAGGTTTACATAATGAGGCGTAATATGATCTCGAAGTGGAACATCATTAATAACTCTTACAGCTTGGTTTTGCAGCTTTACCAATTGTGAGCTTCGTAATTATTACCCCACAGAATGCAGCCGTAGTTTAAATAGGGGTAGACAAGTGCGTAGTAGATACTAATCACGCGATGATATTTCACTTTTGCTGATTTTACTACTAATATGGTCAATGTGATCATGCCAAGATAAAGAGCAATCAATAACTAATTCTAAGTATTTAATGTTGTACGACTGCTCAAGGTATTGGTCCGCAATTTTTAGAGGAGGGTGTACGTTAGAATTAACTTTTTGTCTCGGTTGGAAAACTAGGTATTTTGTTTTACTCAAATTCAGAGTTAATATGTTAGAACAAAGCCATTCATAAATTGCTGGCAATTCAGAATTAATTAACTGTAGCAATGAATCTGGGTCCTTACCAGTCACAGTCAGCGAAGTATCATCGGCAAATATTCTTATGCAATAGTAGTGAGGTGCATTAATAATATCTTTTTATATAAACTAGAAAAATAACCGGACCCAAGATCGAACCTTGGGGTACTCCTGAGTTTATTTCTAGTAAGTCAGATTCAACGCAATATTAACAAACATAAACGTTAAGTTGTGATAATAGGATATAATGGTTGACCGTATCGAATGCTTTACTTAGGTCTAGAAATATGGAAATAGCATGATTTCCTTGGTCAAGGGCTTTTGTTATCTCATCTATAAGGTCTACCACCAGTCAACTGTGGTCATGCCAGATCAAAAGCCATATTGATTAGGTACCAAAATATCTTCATAGGTGAGATCAAATGATAATTGGTTAAGAATGCATCTTTCAAAAATTTTACTTAGTGCTGAAAGGACTGATATAGGACGATAATTATTGCATGAAGAACGAGAGCCTTGTTTAAGGATTGGTATAACTTTGGCAATTTTCAAGTTTCAGGAAATATGCCATGTTTAAGTGACAAATTTATGATATGTGTCAGCGGTCGAAATATTTCAAGTGCAGCAGAAGATAATAAGAGCGGATGTACGTTATCATAGCTACAAGATTTCTTTGTGTCAATACTTTCTAATAGTAGATAAACCTCGGTTTCATTTACTTGAGCGAAGCGAAATGTTGATTTTTTTCCTCTTCATATAGGTTGAGTAGTGGCGATCCGCTTTAGGCAATTTCGATGCTAGTTCAGTCGGAACATTGCAGAAGTACCTGTTAATAGCATTTGATATTGAAGATGGATGCTGGAGATCTTTATCCTTAACTTTCAGATTGTCAATGTTCCAGGATGGCCGCTTTTTATTGGTTATAAGGTTAACATTATCACACTTTTTTGTTTTTGTTTTTGCGGAGTCCTTAAGTACACTATCGTAGTGTAAGGTTCGTAAGTATCAATTGAGACAATCCTGTTTTGATAAATTTTACATTGCTTATGATAATAAATATTTTGAGTTGGCAACCATTTTTTATAGAGCTCGTTACTAACTTTGATTCATTTCCTCAATCCTTTCGTCACCCAGGGCTTGTCGGACTTATATTTTTATATTAATCGATTTAAGCGGTGCATGTGCATTGCTAATGCTATTGAAAGTATGAAGGAATCTAGTTAAGCTTTCGTTTACATCATAGCTCTTGTATACTGTTGTCCAATTATCATTCCTCAATGCTTTTTGAAAAGCAATGTTATCGAACCTTTTAAAATCTCTAATTTCAATTTTATTGGGGAAGGGACTTAGCGCAGGGTCATACGAAAGAGTAAAGACTGACAAATGATCAGCTATCTCTAGGGCAATGCTACCACTAGTACTTGAAGACACAAAGTTATGTAGAGCCAGGCACTGCATCTCTGAGTATCTGGACTCCGTGTCGGTTAACCATCTTGATGCCATGGATACCGAACTCTCCTTACCGCTTTTACCAATCTAGTGCAGCCGGACTCCCAATCCACTTTGTATTGGGCATAGATAGAGCTCTGCCCTGCTGGTTTTCTTCCTACTTAAAGTGGGCATTTTCCTTTGCGAGGGTGGCACTCAGCGATCTTGATGGAAACGGTCTAGATAGGTAAGTAGCCCAAGGATGGATAAGAGTTCCTTAGTGTTAGCTGGTGCAGATATTTTTCTAATTGATTCAAGCTTGTCAACTGCAGGGTGGATGCCTTTCTTTGCTTGTGTATGACCGCAAAATTTGACACTTTGTTATATGGATATTAATGACATTGCGGAGTTGACGCTCAGGTTGTCAGCATGTCTAAGAAAATCTTGTCTAAGAACGCCTTCCTCTCTGGAACCGATAAGAAAACCATCGTTAGGAATATTACTATAAATGTCATCCATTTGTTGATGGGAGACATCTTGGGGCACTATTATGCCAAAGAGGAGACATTTGAACCTGTATCGCCCGAAGGGCGTATTGAACGTGCAATTATAACATGCGAGACGCGTGAGCGAGTTCGCTGTGCAAGTACCAAGTTAAAAACTGGGAAAAAAAATCTCATGATATTGGGGAAGGATCTCGTCGATACTGTGGCTGCAGCGATGCTCACACCGAATGTACCAATTTAATTTCTTAGGGTCCAAGCATAGCCTGGCCTTCTTTTTCCCGTTTGA
Organism: Montipora capricornis; assembly: GCF_036669925.1. Classification (NCBI taxonomy): domain Eukaryota; kingdom Metazoa; phylum Cnidaria; class Anthozoa; order Scleractinia; family Acroporidae; genus Montipora; species Montipora capricornis. The sequence goes on from NC_090896.1 coordinate 40,878,455, forward strand.
TGTTTCTCTGATATTGCGAACAATGGTGTTGACCCAATCGGTAGGCCCAGTTACCTCTGTCATAATGTCTTCTGCGAGAATCTTGTCCAAATCGGCTTTGTGTAAAGTAAGAATATTTATCGGTAATGTACGGGAATAGAGGGCACTTATCTTGGGGTTTTATATCAGCTCTATGAGGTATTAAACACTTGGGAAACTGCCAATCTGTTCTTCGTATTCTTCTAGGCCTATGGATGCGGGCTGTACCAGGCTTGCAAGTCGGGGGGGATGTTTTTTTCCTCGTGTGGTGTTTGGGTACTTGAGAGCTCCTGGTTGTGTATAGTGATGATACCGAATTCTTGTGCAATCTGGCAACCGATCATAGATGGGTGACCAGGGGCCTGAGTTGTCTTTGAAGGTTACTTTGAGAACGATAGCGTCAAAGTTGCTGGTGGAGGCTCCTCTGCAGCCCTTTAGGACAGCAATGCAGGGTTTTATTTCAAGAGAAAAGCCAAGTCAGCAGATCATCCATAGTTAAAACACACGTGTCTGCACCTTCAGCAACCCTCATTTAGATATTGTGTTTATCATAAACTCAGACGGTGGTAATTAATGATCTTTCGGGGAATCAGGGTTGTGTAGTGGTCATCGATCGTGACTCCCACCTCTGTAACGAAATTTAAACTCTAGCCTCGGGACGTATGTAGGCTGAGTTTCAGTCGATCTCAACCTCACTCCTCAGGTCTCTCTCCGGGTACTCCGTTTTCCTCCCTCCTCAAAGTCAACTCCCAGTCAATCACATCTCGCTGGGTTTGCGGTGCTCTGAGATCACACATGGATTGTATGGCGGAGGCCAAGGGCGCACCCATATGCAATTGGTCCTATCTCGTTGAGCCTGTCGATCCTGAAAAGCCCTTTTGGGAGCGGTCAACTAAGCGCACATAAACTTCTACATTTACATTTACGAATGTAAGAATGATATATACATATGAAATGAAATGTTGGTAGAACCCACTGGGAACTCGGAAAAATCCGAGCCCCAGATGGGATTCGAACTCACGACCCTCCGTGATCTAGTCGGATGCTTTAAGCACAGAGCTACTGGAGACTCATGGGGAGCGCTGGTGAAATGTGAGTCTTTGACTCGAAATGCATCACGCAGCTACAGAGTCAAACAACGACTGACAGCATAGCTCATACCTTGTATAGCGCAAGTCATCTTAAAGCATATCTGAGATGCGGCCAACCAACCACCCATGCGAGCGAACGTGAAAATCTTATACACATATGAAATGAAATGTTGCTCGTCATAGAGTCTTCAGTTGCTCAGTTCTTAGAGCATCCGACTAGATCACGGAGGGTCGTGGGTTCGAATCCCATCTGGGGCTCGGATTTCTCCGAGTTACCAGTGGGTCCTATCAATATTTCATTTCATATTTACATGTACATTTACATTTACGATTGGGATAACGGCTAACGCTAAGCTAACTGAACTTTCACCGCGAAGTTGTGATGGTGTCGAGGACTACTGTAATTAGGTCGGAGTCGTCATCGCCGGCTTAATCGTGGGTCGTGTTCTCTTCGTTGCCCAACTGTAAGTGGATGATATGGCCTCTTTAGCCTCGGATTTGAACAATTTCGTCCACTTGTTTGAGTCGTGCACTCTCTGGAAATGGCCTATTTTGCTGCAGTACGTTCATGATTTGGTATACAGGCTGGTCACGTATCATATAATGCAGCCCTTGTGTTTGAATTTAAACCTCGACTTGTCTTGGGGCTGGAAGTAGAATGGTGGGCTTTATTTGGGATCGTCTACTCTTGAACAGTGAGGGGGAGGAGGTTGTGTTGGGAGTTGTATCAGGGTTTCTCTTACTCTGCAGAGACTGTACACTGTCTTTATTTTTTTTTAATTAAATGAGTTTTCTTGATAAATAGAATCCGTCCTAACGAAGTCTGTTTGCAAGCCTAATACCATTATATCTTCGAGCGTTTATTCCATCATGTGAATCTTCATAAAAACGAAATATTTCTATGCAATTCCAGAATACAGTCAATCGAACGCGCCCTAAACACGCGCGTTATTTCATCGGCTCAGGGTACATCTTGAGGTAATAATTGAGAGGATTTTTATAGTAACACTTGAAAAGAATCGGATAGGAAGAAAGTCGAGAGCATATGGAACACTGCCTTATATAGCTTATGGAAAATCACTCAACTTAAAACCTTGTCGACTCAAAACTCTTCTCGGTTTTTTGTTTTCAAGATAGTAATTTACATCCCTAGGTAAGGGGCCCTTTGTACGTTTTTATCTTGTTTTTTTTTTTTTTTTTTCCGATATATATATATTTTAATTTAATGCAGGGGGATAATTTGTACACCAAAATTATGCAATAATAAATGTAGGTCACCGTCCTCATTTAAGAGTAAAACACCATCGAACCTGTCTATCTCGATTATTATAGATCGAAACAACAAAATTTTCCACGTTCTCGGAATGCGCGGGCTTATTCGAAAGGAGTTATGGGTCATTATTCAAAACTTGTCTCACGTTTTTTGAGAACTGTCCCAGCGTGTATGATCCACTTACACATTTGACCAATTTATAAATATTGACACACCACATGCGCAGGAATCACCTTAAATGCTGGGTTATAGGCGCTGTCATCAATAAGGATGACAGCTTTAGTTAGGAATTCGTCTTGGGGCATGTAGCCTTGTTTCAAGCATCTCAGCTGGTACCGGGAAAGAATTTAATTGCTTTTGGGTCTTGCTATTTTAACACCAATTTAAAACTTTATCTAGCTTTCACCCCTTTTGAGGTACATACGTACTTAATTGACTACTCCTCATAGGGAAGTTTCAGGGCCCATGTAATCCAAGCAACAAAATAACAGAACAGAACAGCAAAACTGTCAAGAATCCCAACTGGCCGGAGGCAAAGCATTTAGTTATTTACAAGTGCAGTTCAAAAGTTGAGGCAGGGACTACCAGGATAAAATGTAACGAGACGTACAGGAGAGCGGTTTTGTAACCTGGGATCTATGGATCTCAAGCCGGGCAAGCGTCCTAACTAGTAGGTAGTAGTAAGGGTAAGGAAGTTAAGACCAGGATATTAAAACAGCGTTGGTGGGGATATGTAAAGTTCATATTTCTGGTGAAAACTTGAAAGCAAATGATCAAATGCTGCTCTTCTAAATGACATCATATTTTTGTTGAAGATTTTAACGAATGCAGTTCATCTCCTTCACCCTGTCACGTCTACGCAAAATGCAAAAATACCGAAGGGTCTTATGTGTTTTCATGTAAGGCTGGATACACTGGGAATGGAAAAACCTGTAGTGGTAAGGGAGTCCAAATAGCTGTCAGGACCACTTTTGGCCACTTTCCAAAGACAAATCCTGTTCCTTGGTGTATATAAAAGGAAAATATAAACTTACAAGGAAACTACTGTACGTCATAGCACATTATACTTTAAGATGATTAACATTTGTAGAAAACGTAGTTTATGCTTGAATGATTAAATGATTGAAAAGCCAGCTGCTTAAGATTAGGGTCAAGGCGATTAAAGAGAGTTGCGGTACAATAAACAAATCGAAAGTGGACTCTCTCAGCTGCGCCTCGTGAGTCCACAACATTTTGATGACGAATATCGTTGTCGATAGGAGTACAGACAACGCTGAACCACGTTTGATTTTTTTTTAACCACAATACAGTCGAACCTTTCTAATACGGACACCAAGGGGACAGAGCAAAGTGTCCCTATTAGAGAGGTGTCCGGTGTCTAGAGGTCAAGAATATTACGTCACTTTAAAGGCTCCAATGATGGCATTAAGCGTTCTTTAAGTCAAACCTGACCCAAACAAGTCTTTGAGGTGCATTTAAATTGTTTAATGGACAGTACAAATCATTACCATACAAGCTGTACAATTCCAAAAACGTATGACAAACTATAATACAGTTTCGGAACAGTAACAAGTGTAGCGGACACCAACATACAGTAGAGTATTTAATGAAAGTTCTTTGTTATTGATTCATATTGTGTTAGAGAAGTCTGTAATGTTCTTCTGGACAGCATTCGCCAGTCGTTTTTTGACGAACAACGACTGAGCTTTTGAAATAATCTTGCATAACTCATCAGCCAAATTTCATTCACCTTATGCAGTAAAAAAAAAAATCAGAAACATGGTTAAGTTTTGAGGAAGCCTCACTATATGACTTCACTTTTAGCGGCTCTAGCGCTTGAAGATCATCCAGCTCCAAGATCTCTTCATCCTTACTGCCTGCACCTTCATTGTCACCATTGAGTCTGATGACAGACTTGATAGGAACCTTTCCTCTCAGTTTTCACCTAACTCTTGACAGACTGGAAGAAGACTTTCGTTTGCAATAGCTTCGTGTGCTGACACAGCAGTGTCACCACATGACTCGTTCAGTAACATCTCAACCTGAGAAACCTCATCTTCCAGGTCTGCAAATGGGTCCTCGTCATCAGGCGGTTCTACAGCTTCAACTGCATTTCTCCCTTTGTCTAGCACTCCAGCATTAGGGAAACACTTAATTATAGTGGATGGCTCTAAGGCTTCCCAGGCCTGGCCTATCCATCTGATGGCATGTAGTAGGTTTACAGACTTGCACACATCTCCAGCTGTTTCACAGTCATCAATTAGGCTGATCACGTGAGTCAACATCGGCTTTGCGTACTTTACCATGAAGGATTGGATGATCCCCAAATCTAAAGGCTGGAGCCTCGAGGTGTAATTCGGCGGAAAATACACAATTAATGTTCGGATATTTGCCTTTCATGTCGTATGGGTGACAAGGTGCATTATTGAGTAGCAAGGGGACACTTCGACTTCCACGCAGACACCTCCGATTCAGGAGGATATCGAATTCCATCCAAGTCTTTTTTTTTGATGAAAGGAAGTGCATGGAAGGTTCGAAAGATCTTTGATGCTTTTAAAACAACGGGGATTTGCTGACTTTCCGAATACTATCGGTTTCTCTTTACCCCCTGCGGTATTTACAAAGAACGCACATGTAATCCTCTCCTTGGATTGTTTGCCACCTCTGCACTGCTTTGCTGGTTCAGAAAGGGACTTTTTTGGTAACGCACGGTAGAATGTTCCTGTCGTGGGGGCTGTAACCTGCGAATATTACTGGTAACCGCTCTTCCCAAGACTGAACTGTTTCCTCGCGTACTTGATTCCCTTAATGTTGTATCGGATCTTGAATTTCTCTAGCCATCCATTTGAAGCTTTAAACGTTTGCTCCATGCCCATTTGAGCGGCTACTGCTCAGGCTTTCTGCTGCAAAATTGATCCCGAAAGAGGAAATTCAATGTTCTTACTTCTAGCCTTTCTGAACCACTCCAACATTGCCAAGTCGATGTCTTGAAATCTGCATGTTCTAGCTCTCTTGCTGGCCGCATTTCCACAAGCCGTGAATTTATCGAGCAGGTTTTGTTGATCGCAGGGATGGATTGGATCTGCGTTTTACCACATTGAAACTTATCTGCAATTGGTCACAGTGCTGTCGCTGGATTTTTGTTTTTCAATATATATTAGTTCTACCTTTCCTTGCGGCAAAGTCAATTCTTTACGTTTCGCCATTGCATACCATTCACGACACTGAAGTGAGGAAATTCATTCTGTAATCATGTTTCGTTGAAGAGCTAATTTCGATTCACGCTTTTAAATTTTGGGAACCAATCAGAAACCATCGGTACCACAACTACAATTAGCGGAACGGAAACAACAGAAGGATAGTTTTTGCATTTCAAGTATTAAACACCTCAGTGGCTTTCCTTCAGTTTTTCGGTCTGAAAACCATTCAACGAGATATGGCTAGCACTCCGGTCATTAAGCGTTCTATCATGGTTAATTAAGAGGGTTTCATGTCTGCAAGGGGTGGTGTACTCCTCACAACGGAGAAAGTCTACAACTTCAACCAGAACCTGAGAACCCGAAAGACACAAATGCAGTCAGCGTATTCAAGGATAGCCGAGTTGTAGGGCACAAGCCTTTGATGTTGATCAATACGAAAGAGGGCTTGGGACTTATAAGACATTTTCTTGTAAAGCCAGGGACCAATGGAGTTGTCAACGTATGTGGGAAGGCAGTTAATCGGGGCGGAGGATTAGCCATGGAGATCCCATGTGAATATATTTTCCCCGGACCGCACAAACTCAAAAAGCGTTTGGAAAAGTGCTTGGACCTTACAGAAAACTCAGCTGTCCGCAGGGGCACCCAACGAGAATGTAGTTCAAAACCACCTAGACATAGGATCGTTAAACGTATTTTAGTATTTAAACGGTAGATATAGGCATATTTTTATCCCCTAAAAATTTTTCATCTGTTCGGATTTCCTAGCTGAAAGTCTAGTGATCCGAAAATTATAGGGATCAAAACTTACCTTTTCGAAAATTTCAGCCAGAAACAAGTCTCCTGAAAATTCTAGGTGACCTTTTTAGGGTAAAAAATCCGTTAAAAATGGGCAATTAATACCATTTTTTAGATGTTCGAAAATCCTAGGACAGGCAGGCAAACAACAAATTTTACAACAAATGTTCCGAAAATTCTACATCTCAAATCGTCTTCCGAACAGATATTTTCCGAAAATTGACGTTGGGTGCCCCTGTGTCCGTAAAGACAGTCTTTCAAGTGAGGATTTCTAGAGGAAAGAGATAGAAAAAGGAAAGCAACAACTGGAGAATCTTCAAAGAATAAGAAATCTAGATGATAAATGGCAATGACATGTCGATATACAATTGTTCCTGATTGAAACAAATGATACTGTTATCGTATGAACAATGAGACAATTGATTACATTTTAATGTGTCCTTGGACAAACAGGAAATCGTGTTAAATAAGAACTGTCATCATTGGAGTGTTCGCAATACAGAGGTTAAGCCTGTATGAATTTTCTCTTTGGGGCCAAGAATTAGTGTCTGTCGTCCGTATTATAGAGGATCCGTATTATGGAGGTTATTTTTACAAAGAGTGTATTTGATTTCAAGGATTATACGAGCGGTGCGTGTATCTATTTTAAGTACGAGTTGTAAATAAAAGGAAGAATTACTTCGGCTCTACTGGGAAAAGAAAATATTGCGGAAATATTGTCACTTATATGCAGAAAATAATGAAAGAAACAGCATCTCCCTTTGTACCTATTTGATGATGTTGTATCTCTCTGACAGACCTCAACGAATGCAACTCATCTCCTACGCCCTGTCATGCCAAAGCCAAATGCAAAAATAATCAAGGATCTTATTTGTGCTCATGTGACGCTGGATACACAGGCGATGGAAAAACATGTACTGGTAAGATTGTCCTTGTTGATATGATACCTTAGTTCAGTCTCCATCTCCATCTTTATCCCCAAGTCAGAGTTCACCTATATTTTCATTAGTGAAATAATACTTCTTATCTAAAACAATTATTTTGCATCTCTATTCCTTCTACTCATATTTCAAACCTACTTGGTTAGTTCCAGGAACTATTTCGGTGTCTCAAACTCTGCACAATGAACCTACAATTGTAAAATTTCGTTACTTAAGCATTAGATTAGAGTCAAGGCAATTAAAGAGAATTGCACTACAATGAACAAATCGAAAGTGGACTCTCCTAGATGCGTCTTGTGAGTCCACAACATTTTGATGACGAATATCGTTGTGGATACGAGTACAGACAACGCTGAACCACGTTTGATTTATTTTTTTACCACAATATTTGGTTTCAAGGATTATACCTGCAGCGCGGGTATCTATTTTAAGTACGAGTTGTAGATGAAAGAAACAATTACTTCGGCTCTACTGGAAAAAAAATATTGTCACTTATATGCAGAAAATAATGAAAGAAAAAGGATCTCCCCTTGTACCTATTTGATGATGTTGTATCTCTCTGACAGACCTCAACGAATGCAACTCATCTCCTACGCCCTGTCATGCCAAAGCCAAATGCAAAAATAATCAAGGATCTTATTTGTGCTCATGTGACGCTGGATACACAGGCGATGGAAAAGCATGTACTGGTAAGATTATCCTTGATGATATGATACCTTAGTTCAGTCTCCATCTCCATCATTATCTCCACGTCAGAGTTCACCTATATTTTCATTAGTAAAATAATACTTTTTATCTAAAACAATTATTTTGCATTTCTATTCCTTCTACTCATATTTCAAACCTACTTGGTTAGTTCCAGGAACTATTTCGGTGTCTGAAACTCTGCACAATGAACCTAAAATTGTAACATTTCGTTACTTAAGCATTAGATTAAAGTCAAGGCAATTAAAGAGAATTGCACTACTATAAACAAATCGAAAGTGGACTCTCTTAGCTGCGTCTTGTGAGTCCACAACATTTTGATGACGAATATCGTTGTGGATAAGAGTACAGACAACGCTGAACCACGTTGGTTTGTTTTTTTACCACAATATTTGGTTTCAAGGATTATACGAGCAGCTCGTGTATCTATTTTAAGTACGAGTTGCATATAAAAGAAAGAATTACTTCGGCTCCACTGGAAAAAGAAAATATTGTCACTTATATGCAGAAAATAATGAAAGAAACAGCATCTCCCTTTGTACCTATTTGATGATGTTGTATCTCTCTGACAGACCTCAACGAATGCAACTCATCTCCTACGCCCTGTCATTCCAAAGCCAAATGCACAAATAATCAAGGATCTTATTTGTGCTCATGTGACGCTGGATACACAGGCGATGGAAGAACATGTACTGGTAAGATTATCCTCGTTGATATGATACCTTAGTTCAGTCTCCATCTGCATGTTCATCCCCACGTCAGAGTTCACCTATATTTTCATTAGTGAAATAATACTTCTTATCTAAAACAATTATTTTGCATCTTTATTCCTTCTGCTTATATTTCAAACCTACTTGGTTAGTTCCAGGAACTATTTCGGTGTCTCAAACTCTGCACAATGAACGTACAATTGTAAAATTTCGTTACTTAAGCATTATATTAGAGTCAAGGCAATTAAAGAGAATTGTACTACAATAAACAAATCGAAAGTGGACTCTCTCAGCTGCGTCTTGTGAGTCCACAACATTTTGATGACGAATATCCTTGTGGATGAGAGTACAGACAACGCTGAACCACGTTTGATTTTTTTTTTATCACAATATTTGGTTTCAAGGATTATACGAGCAGCGCGGGTATCTATTTTAAGTACGAGTTGTAGATGAAAGAAACAATTACTTCGGCTCTACTGGAAAAAAAAAAATATTGTCACTTATATGCAGAAAATAATGAAAGAAAAAGCATCTCCCTTTGTACCTATTTGATGATGTTGTATCTGTCTGACAGACCTCAACGAATGCAACTCATCTCCTACGCCCTGTCATGCCAAAGCCAAATGCAAAAATAATCAAGGATCTTATTTGTGCTCATGTGACGCTGGATACACAGGCGATGGAAAAACATGTACTGGTAAGATTATCCTTGATGATATGATACCTTAGTTCAGTCTCCATCTCCATCATTATCTCCACGTCAGAGTTCACCTATATTTTCATTAGTGAAATAATACTTCTTATCTAAAACAATTATTTTGCATTTCTATTCCTTCTACTCATATTTCAAACCTACTTGGTTAGTTCCAGGAACTATTTCGGTGTCTCAAACTCTGCACAATGAACCTACAATTGTAAAATTTCGTTACTTAAGCATTAGATTAGAGTCAAGGCAATTAAAGAGAATTGCACTACAATAAACAAATCAAAAGTGGACTCTCCTAGATGCGTCTTGTGCGTCCACAACATTTTGATGACGAATATCGTTGTGGATACGAGTACAGACAACGGTGAACCACGTTTGATTTGTCTTTTTATATGCAGAAAATAATGAAGGAAAAAGTATCTCCCTTTGTACCTATTTGATGATGTTGTATCTCTCTGACAGACCTCAACGAATGCAACTCATCTCCTACGCCCTGTCATGCCAAAGCCAAATGCAAAAATAATCAAGGATCTTATTTGTGCTCATGTGACGCTGGATACACAGGCGATGGAAAAACATGTACTGGTAAGGTTATCCTTGTTGATATGATACCTTAGTTCAGTCTTTATCTCCATCTTTATCCCCACGTCAGAGTTCATCTATATTTTCTTTTTCATCTCCATCATCATCATCTTCATCTGTTCATTCAACTCAATACGGCATTCGTTGTCTCCGTAACACTTGTCCCAAACTTTGGAATTCCTTATCCATTGATCTTTAGGAAATCAAGCAGTTTTCCAGTTTTCGTCAATATATCAAAAATTCTTTGATTGATGTGGTTATAATACTATTATTGATTCATAATGTTTTAAGATAATTTTATCCTTGACTGCTATTTAATTAATGAAGTAATATTTATTATCTAAAACAATTATTTTGCATCTCTATTCCTTCTACTCATATTTCTGAACCTACATTGTAAAATTTCTTTACTTAAGCACTAATTTTTCTTAATTATTATTTCTTTTACCCTTCGAGCAGAGTCTCTTTCGATCTTCCTAGATAAGTCGGGAACAAGAGGAAAGTAGTCTCTGCTCGCCGCCTTCACACTGTTTGATTTGCCGCTCATCCAAAGAATTGGATGAGTCAGTCCAGTTTCGACTTGTCAAACCTGTTTTTTTAATTTTTGCGCATGATCAATCGCCACGCGTCATCAATATTTAGAAAATTTACAACAGCGTGTTAATTTTAACTGTTAGATTTTCCATGAGCTTTTCCTATGTATCGGTTACAGAAACTAGTCTGACAGAAACCTATAAATATTTCAGTAAAAAAAATGAAATGGCATTTTAAGAGTATGGACTATCATGAGTTTCCAGTGAAATATTCCTTGATTGTCGTGTGTTTGCCAGAGTTGATGGAAAATATCCCGACTGTTTGTTTTCGTTTTGTGGTTTTGTGGCTAAAGGTCACGCGTGGCTGACACCGAATGCATTTAAATTTTTAACGCATGCTCAATACGAAATGTGCAGGCGGCTAGCAGAGTCTACTTTCCTCTTCCCGACTTTTCTAGGAAGATCGAAAGAGACTCTGCTCGCAGGGTATATTTCTGTGCGAGTTTTAATAAAACTGACTTGACTTGACATCTCGAGCCCCGTCTTCATTTTCATCTACATTTACATCTTAATCCTCTCTCCAATGTGTATTAGAATTCCTTCTTCTCCCATTTCCGTCGTCCTTATCTAGATGTTTATGACTTTTATCTTGGCCATATTTCCGTCTTGATCTGCATCGCCATCCTCCTCGTCTTTTTAATTTCATTTATCTTCCCTTAACCTCATCCAAAATTCCGTTTTTTTCCTGCAATCCCCTTAACGGTCTCTTTCCCTACCACTTTCTCTTCTTTTAAGTTTTCCAGGTTCTATGTAAACCAAAAGTACCTATTCCTTTCAATTTTGCTTTCCTTATCCTGTTGGACTAAAGCAAAACTCAGGGGGCGGGTTGGAGATCGTGTACATTCGCGGTTGACGTTGTTTCTTAATGTTGCCGATGTTCATAAATGCACTGCTTCTTCACCTGTGTGTCATGTAAATGATGCATGCAATGACACTTCGGTGCACGCGCAACCCGGATACGCTAGGACGGACAAATCTGCAGACGTAATACTGCAGACGTAATAGCCCAATTTCTATATATTAATATTTAGTCGAAAACAAAAGGCATTATCTCGAGGCTCTGGGGAATAAACTCATACAAATCCTTCTTTTTATTCCCCAGAGGCTAGAGATGATGCCTTTTCAAGTTGACTGAAGTTTAATTTCTACACTCAATCATAACGACATTACCATCTACTTAGAAAGCTGAGTGCTCTCTGAGAGAGCCAAGGTGTGAAGAAAAACCCACGGATATCAAGAGGAGATCTAAATGTCATTTTGTTATGTGAACACCTGGTGAAACGCCTCTCTATACACGCCTTCTATGAGTAAGGATGAGGAAATGTTCATCCTTTGAGACTAGCATAAAACTAATTGGTAGTGAAACTATGATGTCAGAGATGGTTTCTTATTAAAATTGAAAAGCAGTTTTCCTAAACGTTATGGTATTGATGTTGTATTTTGGTTTTAGATTTCAACGAATGCAATGCACCAATCTCGCCCTGCCACGTCAAAGCCACCTGCAAGAATAACGATGGATCTTATGTGTGTTTGTGTATGGCTGGATACACTGGAAACGGAAAAACCTGTACTGGTAATAACACCTTTGTCACTTTCGGTCATGTGATTGAAAGCTAGACTCTTTGAGAGGCTACCCAATTGGCTTGGGATTGGCTCCTGGACTAGCAGCTAATTTTTTTTTTCTTTTTTTTTTTTCTTTGCTTCTTGTCTTTTCCCGTCTGTCCCACCCTCCTCCCTCAATGTCACACCTTAGAGGGATTTTCTTTCTTCTCATTCAATCAAACAACCGGGGACTGGATCAAGAGTAAGGCTGATAATACAGACTACATTTAATGGATTCTTAATATTGTTTCATTTTTGTTGTAGATGTTGATGAATGCGCTGCGTCCTCTCGTGTCTGTCCCATAAAAGCCTCATGCACCAATACACCTGGCTCTTACCGATGCACTTGCCTTCCGGGATACTCTGGTAACGGGAAAAATTAAACATAATCATTTGCAAGTTAAATATGAGGCGTCTCTGCAAAGTTATTACAGTGCGACGCGCCTTACCGCGGCCACCTGACAAAATTTTTAAAGATTGTACGCCAATGAGGATGTGTGAATTTGGTTGACAGTCACACCTCCTCGCAAAGTTCGCACAGTTGTAAGTTGAACACCGTTGCATGGGTTGCTGGGTTGACGTATTTATACGTAATTGTCAAATGTGGAAGTTTATTGGGTGGCCACGGTAAGGCGCGTTGCACTGTAAGGACATTTGTCAAGAAGTTACCAGAATTTTAACTGCAATTTTACTTCGTGCATTTAAAACGACTTATGCAATGTCTGTGCACAAGTTTGTTTTAAGTGTAATACCTGTGAGCATCGTTTCATTCTTGTAAACCGTATGATGATTTTAGCAAAAAAAATGGCCATATTCTAGACTACCGGGACAATTACCGGCACATAAATTGCGTGTTTTGATATACTTCTATGGAAAAGCTTGCTAAGACTTGCATCACAGACTTTATTCCCGAAGTCAAGTTACTCATTGACAAAACTCGCGCATTCTTCACTGAATATGTTAAACTGTTACTATGTATCACGTTTTATTGCCTGTAATATTCAAGAGATTTTCTGAAAACCCCTCTAGAAATCAAATGCTCCAAAAACGAATAAATGCCGATTATATCTCGGAAGAAAAAATGTTACGTCACTCGTAATATATGGGCACAGTTTGATGGGGAGGGGGGGGGGGGGGGTCGCTTCTTGCCCTTCCTGTTTTTCGACATAGTGCAAGTAAAGCGCGGAAAGTAACCACCATTAATTGTGTCTTTGAAAGAATAAACTTCGCTTTGGGAGAGTTTTTAACCCACATTACAAACAAGTCTAAAACGCGAGAAATGGAAGAATGATAAAGGATATTTAAGTAACTTATGATTATTTTTATAAAAAGTCACCAACTCTGATATAATCATAGGGAACTCTCCTTGGGAAGCTTCAGTGTATGCCAATAGGCAACGCCCAATCGTACTTTCTGTTTAATTAACCTTGTACTTTCAGGTTCCTCTCCAACTGCTTAAATTGCATAGTTCACTGTGTTAATAAGTTTGAATAACTTATAACTTGCTTAATTCAGTATTGCTTTGTCCTTTTTATGCAGCATTTAAGGCTGTCTTCACAAATCTTGGAGCAACTGGAAGACTGGGTCCAAGTTCGCTGGGTGGCTACTACAGTGGTCAGGATCACGATGGCCAGGTTACACTGGTCAGCGGTATACAACATTGGGTTGTTCCTTACACTTGTGACTACAAAATAGAAGCAGTTGGAGCTGCAGGGGGGTACGATCGATACAGTAATAGTCGTCAGTACCGAGGAAGAGGTGCCAGAATGATAGGAATCTTTAGGTTGGTGAAAGGAGAAACAATCAAAATACTTGTTGGTCAAGAAGGCGGCATTAACAGAGCACGTTCCTCTGCCGGGGGTGGTGGTGGAACATTTGTGGTAAGAGGAAGCAACACTCCTTTGATTATAGCTGGAGGAGGAGGAGGCGGTGAAACAGTGAAATCAAGGCATACTGGATGTGACGCATCTACATCTACATCGGGGAGAGCTGGGTACAGGTCATGGTCAGGAGGAAGTGGTGGACACGGTGCGACAACTGCTGACAACAGTAATTCAGGTAACATTACTATGCTTTCTTTCAGTTTGTGAGTTAGCCATGTAAGATTATTCCAAATCCGCAACAAAACTTTGTTTCGATCGTGTCTTCGGTAAAAGAAAAAAAATCTGATCTTGTGTTTGTCTTCCCTCTCAGATGATTTTAGTGATTATTATTTTTACGTAAATGGGATGTTGACAAGTTGAACCGCAATAATACCAAAGGAAGGCTGTTGAAGTGATTTTCTTTTTCTCACCTTTTCACACACCTTTTCAAGTTTTCCAAGCTGATTATCATTTCTGAGAGAATAAAATTAGCATGTCATCCAAAAGACCTGAATTGAAAGTCGATGATGGAAGAACCACTGGCATATATTGGTTGTCTTCACCTCTATTAAAGCCTTGTTTATGTTTAGGTGTCCTGATTACAAGAAGTTAACGTGATCCAATCGAAAACCAGTACCTGGTCAGTGGTCAACAAAAAAAACAAAAACAGTTGACCTCGATGAGCTCTAAACTTGAGCCCGCGGTATGGCCAAGTGATAACGGTCAGCTGATACCTTGTTTTGATAGGTGTCAATTGACCATACCATGGATGTCTAATATCAAAGATGTACGCTGTAAACGGCCGCCATGTTGGGCGTATTGATTATTATTATTATTGTTATTATTATTATTATTATAATTGTTATTATTATAATTATTATTATCATTATCATTATCATTATCATTATCATTATTATTATTACTATTATTATTATTATTATCATTATCAATATCATTATTATTATTATTACTATTATTATTATTATTATTATTATTATTATTATTATTATTAACGAACGAAATGTATGAAATGAATCATGTAATGAACTGCGCATATGAATCAAGTTAAGCTATGACATTATTAACCTGCGATCAGGCGTACTTTTCTTTAGACACTGCGTAAAAGGTACGCCTGATACAATTCTTAGCGAGTTGTCTGCCGGTAGTCCAGAATCCAGACTTTACTCTGATTGGCCGAAAAACAATAGAGCTCTTGGAGCCTCTCTCCGATTGCCTGCAGAGTTGCAAAAAAATCGGTAAACTGATGAAAACTGATGAAATTATGGCCGCCTATATGGATTTGAACAGGAATGATGTTTAGGCTCCGTTAACACCTGTTGTTGTTGCATAATCTGGTTTCATTCGTTTCCTCTAATAAATGTCTGGGAGTAGTCCTTTTAGATGAAAGGGTGACTTTTTAGACTCATACTGAACATGTTTGTAAAAAGGCATGCGCTGGTGTAGGACCTTTTAAAATTAAATCCTTCGTCCCGCTTAGCACCCTTGTAACTTTAATACATACTCTACTAACTATGCTTATGATAAATCACTTATACAACCTTCGATTACTGTTGGCCTTTGTGGGATACTTGCGGTAAACAATTGAAAGATTCAAAACCAAGCAGGAAGGGTTATTACGGGTTCTTCATATGATATTAGTTTTGTTGATGTGTTGAGTAATTTGAAATAGAAAACCCTTGAAACTGGACGCTGCCACATGAAGGCGTCACCTATGTGCAAAATCCTCAAAGACCAATCTGCTCCCAACCTGAGACTCCTTTATAAACCTCAATGAAATTAACATTAATTGTAATCTCAGGAATCTTGAGACTGACCTAACACTTCCAAGGACAAAGACAAATTTCTTAAAATGCAGCTTTAAGTACATGTATAGTAGTGCAATGCTCTGAATAATCTTCCTCATGAGGAAAAAGCCGCTCACTCACTTTCGTATTTTAAACGTTATCTTGCCTCTCTGCCTTTTGCTGGATCACGCTGACTACCTGTGTTGTTATCACTTGTCTGATGACCTATTTTTTTATTCTTGTGACTTGTTAAGGTATACAGTAAGTCTTTACATACGCCCCACTTGGAAACCAGCGGTAACGTTGTTCAATGTGGCGAGCGTAGCTAAATAAAGCTCTACTACTACTACTACTACTACTACTACCACTACCACTACCACTACCACTACCACTACCACTACCACTACCACTACCACTACCACTACCACTACCACTACCACTACCACTACCACTACCACTACCACTACCACTACCACTACCACTACCACTACCACTACCACTACCACTACCACTACCACTACCACTACCACTACCACTACTATTCAAGTTCAACAAAGCGATTTTAGGGTCAGAGTTTGAGAACCTTGGCGGTACACACCTATAAATTTCTCTTGCATGGTGTTTGCAGAATCTATCGATAGCTCTTTTATCACACTTGATCGACAAAATCGAATTCAAAGGAGACTTAGTTCTTAGAACAGACGAAGATCATTCGAGGGATCTTTTTTTTGCGAATTAAGTCTGAGGACGCGGTAATTAGAAGGAGGGACATGTTAATCACTTCTCAAAAACTTGACCCTTATGTTTAGATTCACGCACGTAGCGAAAATTTCAATCAGAAAAGCCAGCCAGATAAATTAAAAGTATTACATAACTTCAAGAACAAAGCAGTTTTCCCGTATCTTTACACCGCTGTAACATTTTCATGGCTAGACTGCAGAATACCCGGCCACTTAATTTGCAATGAATAGTGTCCGTTTTTTTTTTTGCCTCGTGCTTCAAAGGATGCCGCTAGAGAATGTTTCGAAAAATGGTACTGAACGTTCTGTACTCAAAAAAAGTATATGGGAATGTGCCGTATCATATATTTGACAGAAAAACGGGTTGTTCCGGTTGAAAAACAAATGAAACGGTCTATTTTCTCTGGCAACTGTAATTGTGGACAAATGGTACAGTAATTTCCGGGCATTCCGGTCAAAGCGAGGAAAAGGAAATACCTCAAAAGTTACTACCTTTTTTTCCGAAAACATTCCACAGGGATGAACTGTTCCATTTGAATTCTCTCCGGAATTACCAAAAATTCCATTGAAATGGAAAGCAAGAAAGCATTATAGTGCATATGGGAACACGTGATGGAAATAATTAAGCTTCTGCATAAAGTACAAAATTAATCGTCATAGGGTATACAGTTTACAGTGATCAAACACCTCTGAGGTGACAACAGTAAATAAACAAGCCTTTGCACAAACAATTACCAACAATTTTGATCAACAACTAAAACTAAAATTACATGCACAGTAATCTCTTTCACGACATTTTCCGTTTGACTGATAATCTTTACACCCTCTCTCTTCAGTTTAGAACAACAGCAAAAATCTTACTAATTAAAAAGTCAAGCCAGCCATAGTTAATAGAGGGAAATGGTTTTGCGAAACACTACAAATTTCTTTGTTGTAGGTTTTTGTTCTCTTTTTTGGCCCTGACCGTGCATTTAAAACACAATAGTTGTTTAGTCCGTACTGAGGAACTAACCAACAGAAACGTGTTGATTACGTAATTCATGCACATTGTATAAGCGCAAAACAAAAGATTCTGCACGGTCGTGGACTTTCCAACCTAAATCTTGGCATCTTTGTTTGCTCCTTTGATGCTTGCCGAGCCTCCAAACCATTCCCCTCTATTAGCTATAAGCCAGCTAAAGATTAGTAAAGGCTCGTTATCAAGGCTAAAAGGCTTAAAACTGGAGATTTAGCGACTTTGAACAAGTTCTTTTACCTTTTGAAGTCAATTTGTAATAGCATGACGCCCTTTTTGAGCAAACTCGAAAG
This sequence comes from Montipora capricornis, assembly GCF_036669925.1. Taxonomy (NCBI): domain Eukaryota; kingdom Metazoa; phylum Cnidaria; class Anthozoa; order Scleractinia; family Acroporidae; genus Montipora; species Montipora capricornis. The sequence continues at coordinate 40,896,386 of NC_090896.1, forward strand.
TTAATGAAAAAAATATAAACAATGACGTCAGTAAAGATTCCCCTATAAACCAGGGCCCGGTTGTTTGAAAACCGATTAACTTAATCCAGGATTAGCGTAAACTTTTGTTTCACTTTCTTTTGCTTACTTTTGTTTTTCAAGATTGACTTCTTCTTATGCAATTTTTTTGCCGAATTTCCGTGTTGAACAGCATTTGGGAGTAGAGAAATAAACACCCTGCGAGCAGAGCCTCCTTTTGTCTTTTTCTTTACTGAGGAGGATAAAAGTAGGCTCTGCCCGAATCGCGTCAACTCTTTGAAGCCACCGCAGCCCGAACTTCTGGACTAGTCAATCTTGTTTTCTCTCGTCAAACCGGTTTTTCCAGTGCGAGCGTCGGTTTAGTGACAAAATCGATGGTTATAATTGAGCCCGCTGTACCATGAAAAACCAAGAGGGTGGCGAGAATGAGACCCAGTTTGTAAGAACGCGATGCAAACTAAAGTAATTAGTCAAAAGGCCCTGTAAAGCCGGATAAAGGTAATGGGGTTGTTGTTTTAGATCGTGCTGATTACGACCAAGGCATCCTGAAAATCATCAGTGACACTTCCAAATTTCGACCCATCAAGGAAGATCCTACCCTCTTGAGAGAAGGCAGGTTACAACGACTTCTCCGAAAATTAAAGAAAAACGGTCACCTTGACAGTGATGTGTATAACAGCATTTATCCCAGAGGTTCACAGCCAGCAAGAATTTATGGCTTACCAAAGATGCACAAGGAACGTGGACACAACTCCATCCCGCCATTCCGCCCCATTGTGTCATCTATTGGAACTTACAACTACAACCTGGCCAAATACCTGTGTAATTTGCTAACACCGCATATTCCTACTGAACCTTCCTCCTATGACACTTTTAACTTTGTCCAGGATATTCATTGTTTATCTATGAATGGCAAATTCATTGTTTCTTTTTACATAGTGAGTCTCTTTACTAACATACCTCTTGAAGAATGTATTGACCTGGCGGTCAAGTACATTTCTGATGGCGATCCTGATATTAATTTAAGGTAATTCCCTTGAAATTGTTCTACTATCAAACTTTTTTGGAAACTTGGCATAATTAACATTCATGATATGAACATTAAAAAAATTCAATAAAAAAATGAGGTCACCGTGCTTGTTTACGTGTCAGCAGGCTCTTAAAATGGGGTATTTTTACTGTTTTCGAGTTAAAAATTCGAATCACCTTCTTACAAATTTAAGTCTTGGCTACTTCAAAGACACAAAATTTATTTTGAAATAAAGGTTCTTTTATTTACATAAGCAGTAATGCTTCATTTACGCCGACTTTGATACCCTGGTTGTGGGAATAGTGCACTTTTTGGGACAGTTCCGTGGTTAGCTTGAAGTCCTCGCCTTGGGTAAAATACACCCAGTACAAAACTGTTTTCCAAAAAAAATTCATGTTCAACTATCAAACTTTTTTTCTTCTTCAAATATGTTCTTTATTAGACTGTTCTTAGCAAATACCTGAAAAAAAAAATCGGGGGTCACCGTGCTCGTTTGAGAGAAAAGAAGCATTTATTTCGCTATCGGGTTTAGTTTGAGCGAAATCTGTTACGTTTTGTATGCGCACGTGCTCATGTGCGCGCGCTAATGCTGCGAAAATCGTGCCCAGTAGGGATGCGCAATGCAATACTAAGGAATTACCTTAAGCAACACCGAACTTAAGAGCCTTTTTTCCGTAGCTACCGCTCAGACCCACTTTTTATTTAAGGGTTCTTTCTACGACCAGATAGATGGTGTAGCAATGGGCTCCCCCCTCGCTCCTGTTCTTTCTAATTTATTTATGGGTCATCATGAAAAATTATGGTTAGAAAATTTCCAGGACTCTGAGATATTGTTTTACCGACGTTATGTTGATGATACATTTTGTTTATTTCATTCGGAGAATCAAGCGCTATTATTTTTCAACTACATTAACGCCAGGCACCCTAACATCAGATTCACTGTGGAAAAGGAAACAGATCATAAGATACCTTTCTTAGATGTTTTGATCAACAATGGCATTCATTTTCCTGTCACAAGTGTTTACCGTAAGAAAACCTTTACGGGCCTAATTTACATAAGCTTAGTAGTTTGTTTTAGGCCTCCTCGCCACCAATGTAATTCAATAATTTTTCTTTCCATCCTCTCTTTTTTCATTGTTCATATTTGTATTTTAATTTCTTTTTTCTGTGGCAAATAAAAAATAAATGTAAAAATTAAAAAAAATTAAGTATTTTTCGTTTTGCGTGTAAATCACAAATAAAAAATGTGAACATTTTAAATAGAGTTTTCCATTTTCTACATTCAAGTTTTACTGAAAAGTAGAATTGAAGGAAGTGATAACTGATTCTGAAAGCCAACCGTTGTAAATTAGTGTTTTATCTCTCGCTCTATTTATAAATTCTTTCAGCTTTACGGTGTTCTTCATTGAAAGTTTCTCTTCTTCTTCTTCCTCAGCTTCTCTCGAGGCTGTCTTTGCTTAAATTTCTCAAATTTTGTTGCCTCTTCTTTCGTGCTCTTTACGGCTCTTTAAATCTTTATCCCGCTTCTCTTCGCTAAGATGATTTTCCGCCAGAAAAACGCGGTTTGCCAAATGCAATGCTGCCACGCGATTTCCCGCTAAGCAAAATTGCCCGAACACTCCGGTCCCCATTTGCTGTCCTGCCTCCCCACCTCCACCCCGACAGTCCGTACGCACGAGTGCACGCTGACGTCATAAGCAACATTTCTCACATGGATAGATTTCCCAAAAAATCTTACCCATGGTGCTCCGCAATCGTGGCCGGTTGATTCTGGAATCGCACGTTTTAGTTTTCTTACAGTGTTAATCGACCTCAAGCGTTTTGATAAACCAATCTCACATTTAATAAAAGCAATTTTAAATTTAGTTACATTAATTTATAGTGGGAACGGGCACTAACAAAAAGAGGTGTAATATTTTTGCGTTTATCGCTGTTCTAGCGTGCTTAATCGACAAAACTTCGTCAAGTCAGATTTTAGACATTTTAACAATTCCTGTTTCTTACTATTCATTTGGTCACTTATATCTGCGATTACATAATCCAGATCAAGGACATCTCAATAAAGCAATGACATTAAACCGCGCAACAGCCGTGTTATTCATTACCTTATTCAAGAGAGAGAGGAAAAAAAACAACAACAACAACAACAATCCCTTGTAGTGTATACTGATGAAGTGATTTGTTCTCTCCCCGCTAGCATCAATTGCCTTATGCTAAAGCTGCTCCGTTTGTAAACGGACACTCATCTATCTGGGGCCCTAGACATCTTAAATTCTGTGTACAACTATACTTAAAATTGGGGGCAGCTTTAGTGTCCACATTATTACCCTGTGGTCACATTCGCGCTAGAACCTTGCTCGCTTGGCCAATATTTGGTTAACTAGCACATTCCTAGGTGGTGACAGGTGTGTCCGAGCAGGGCGGCACGGCGTTGTTTCCTCGTTTAATAAAGAGGCAGAGTAGCTTAGAACTTCACAGGATCCGCAGTTCAGCTCAAGAGCACTCTACAGTGCAGTGCTCTTGAACTGTGCTTGGTAAACAAATCACGAAGGCTGACCAATAAGGAAGAGGGTTGTAATTTACTTCATTTCCCTTTGTTTTCAGGTGGTGGTGGGGGTGGCTTCTACTCCAGCGGAAGAAGTTCAAAGCAGTTTGGAGGTAGCATGGGAAATGGCGGCGAAGGTGGCAAGGGGTTTCTTCAAGGAGGAGTGGGTGGACGAGCACGGCTCAACAATGCTATTGGAGGATTTGGAGGAGGTGGTGGTGCCTATGGAAATGGAGGTGGTGCGGGAGGTGGTGGAGGTTATTCTGGGGGAAGTAGCGGAGACAATGAGCACGATTCATGTGGGGGAGGAGGTGGATCTTACAACGCTGGAAAAAATCAGCAAAATGAATGCTGTTACAATACAGCTGGACATGGTCGGGTGACCATAACTTTAACGTAACTCATCAGGTTAAATTGAAGAGTTCTTTTCAATGATCATTTGAGACTTGACGTGCAGTTGCCTCCTGATTTCATTATTAGTTTGTGCTCACAAAGTAAGCGACTTTGTTTAGTGTTGAGTAGCCTTTGCCTAGAGCTATGTAATGGGAACATCTCGCAAGGTTGTAGTTATTGAGAGGACTGTTTTCTTTTGTGACCGTGCTAGACTCATACCGTATCCCTGCTTACTCTGGACACGAACCTGACACTGATTGGAATCCCGTGTTATATCCGCAACGTCCTCTCGCAATCTGTGGACAGCATTTAATTTCATATCGAGCCAACGATTCTGACCTCCTATTGTATTTTAGCATTTTAATGGAGAGCTTTGCGTCCTCAATAAATATTTTCCTGCTTTAAGAGCTCTGATAAGCGCTTTCCTAAAAAATTAACTTCGTTCAAGGGAGGAGTAACGTTTCTTTAATGCGGTAGCAGCCAAAAAAGTAATAAACTTCATCACTAAGTGCCGCCGAAGTATTTCTCTTGCTATAAACCAAGGAAACAAGCGCCTTTTTGTTCCCTCGGTCACACGCAATGATAGGTTCATGTAGACTTTATATCCGCAATGTCAAAGTAGTAGCTTTACTTTGCATAGTCTTTTCTTATTTTTGTATTTCAGTCTAAAATAATTTTTAAATCACTAACTGTTTCTTATGTAAATTTGTGCATTTTAGCCTTAGTAGGCTGCTTATGTGAGTATTTTAAGTTAACCCTATGACTTCCACCAGTGATCGGTACGTAAATTCTCCTCACGATTTCGATAAATGTCAGTCAGACAGGTGTTGAGAATGAAGAATATTGTCAGCTTAAAAGGTGTGATCTTGAACTAACACCAAATTCTCATGACTACCCAACAAAGAAATCAATGATATTAGTTAGGAGAATAAAGGTTTCGATCGTGGGAAGGAAAGAGTTAAATAAACTATCTTTTTATCTCCTTTACGTTTTTCATTCGTGTATTAGTTCTCCTATTTCATGGAGCTCCCTTTATTTGGAGAACCTATAACGTTGTATGGTTGAGGTTATTCATTCACTCTTCGGCTCGTGAAAGTCTTGTTGGTATGAAGTTTTCAACGCTTCGTAGCAGTCTGCATATGAAAAAGGTTTACGGTGTTGACAACTTGCTTGCATAATTTTTATTTCTTTCATATATGAGTGCAATGAAATTGTCATTCGTAGCTAGTTGCTAAAATTTTGTTGCGTTTATGTAGCTTTAAGGGTGTCATGAAAACAACGAACAATGAAACAGATAGTAATTATGGCAATGATTGTTTTACCTGCAAATGAGGTTTGTTTGCAATGGATGAGCATGACCGGACTCATTGTCATTTTGGTCGATCGCATGCATTTGGTAGGCGAATACAGAATCCTCAAAAATAATCTTATAATAAGCTGTTTTCCCAATCCCGTAATGCCATACGTTTTGAGGGCGTCTTTAAATAAATAAAATGCAAGTTATTTACTCTTGGGGCTGTATCATGCTTCAGTGAACTATTGTTTTAATGCAAATAACCTCCCATAATGAACTGTATTATGGGATTTGCGAATATTGAATGAGAAATTTAATAAGTTACATGCCATCTCCAAAGAGACCTTATTCACGATGGCCTCCATGTTCAATTTGCTAATATCATGCAAATTAGCTACACACTTTAAGGGGGCAAACAACACATGTTGAGGTTATAAAAGGTTATAACGAACAGATGATTCGTTTCACGTTCATTGAATGTTTATCACTTAAGTAGTAAACAGAATGATTACACAAGTTACTTCGATGTTTTTTTTTCAGTGAAAAATGAGCAGACAAAGAAGTAGAAAATTAAAATGTCAAAGCAATCAAATATGTAAAATTATTATAAAAGGTACTTAATTCTAAATTCTAAAATGTACTTTTAGCAATGTTATTTCAATATTTCGACGAGCCAATTTTCCGCAATTTGCCTTTTTTCCAATGTTTGCCCCCCAGCATAACACATGGCTAGTTTGCATGACCATTTGAAAACCAACATGGCGGCTTCGGGAATAAGGCCTATTTATCAGCAACCTAAATCTTAAGTAGTAGATAAAATATCAGCGGGAGATCTGTAAGGGTGTTTACAATGGCGAGCCGATGGCGAGCCATTGTAAACGTTCATACAGATCTCACGCGATTGTTTTATCGTACTTGTGAAATGGAACAATGGATTGTTTTGCGATTTAGTAATTGAATAGTCACTGATGAAGCGTGATTATGGCGACAGGCCGTTTTCGTTTTCCGAAAACCGAAAAGGAAGAAATGGCCTTGCTGTTTGAAGTAGTATCTAAAAATACGAAATGGGGAGTGAACGTTTTTACTGCCTGGCAAAACACGAGAATGAACAAAACAGTGCAACTGGAACACAAGGAAGAAACGGATTTGAGTCTTCCGATCTCGAGGACCTATATAGTACAACTTGAGCACATCTCTGCAGAGAGTTTTAACTTCTGGCTTGACAAACTTATTTGTGAAGTAGCGATATAAAATGACGAACGGTACCCTGCTAAGATGCTTCACCCGCTTGAATGATTGCGTTATTAACCGGAATTTAGCAGATGTTCATTGGGAAATGGCGTTCAACATACTAGGGAAAAGTGATACAAGATTAAACGACATTCTAGGATGTTTCAGGAAATTTGTGTTGCATGTGGTACCGGTCAGATGCCTTACCACTCGGCCACTGAACCAACCCCGCCATTCAGCCGAATTGGAAGGACCTTTAAATGGCAAGCTCTGAGGAGAATCGCACATTTTCTGCAGTGAGGATCGCGTCACTATGCTCAAGTTGATCAGCGATTCACAGTAAATTTCCCCCTATATATGAAATGATTGTGTAAGTTTGATATATATATATATATATATATTATATATTATATTATATATATATATTATATATATATATATATATATAGCTTGAATATCTGTAATGGTTGACCAAACGATAAACTCCCAACAGAAGGATCCAAAAGGATGCACGTTGTCTCCTCAGTTAGTATTTAAAGTTGCATATAAACTGGAGAGGAAGACAAAACTTCTCGAAGGTCCAGGAAATTTAATAAAAACGTTTCGGCCCTTCGGCCTTCCTCAGTTAAAATTTTAACAACTCTCTCTCTCTCTCTCTCTCTCTCTCTCTCTCTCTCTCTCTCTCTCTCTCTCTCTCTCTCTCTCTCTCTCTCTATATATATATATATAATAATCAATACAATGATTCTTTGTAGATTAAATGTTCGTTACAAGTACGTAAAATTCAAACGAACCAACAATATTATAGAGAACACAACTGAAATAACGGTAAAAGTTTAAAAGTGTAATGCTAAACTCACATGATCAGCTTGTTTGTTGAGTTTAGGTTTCAACCTGAACTCAACTATCATTGTATTGATAGTTATATATATATATATAAGAATTATCTTATAAAAATTTTAATGTTACACTCACTATGGCTGAAGATGATGTTTGAAACATCGAAACATGTTCCGAAAATTCAAAAGTATGGTTGTATTTTTTAAAATATTAAAACATTAAAAAAAAAAAAAGGGATGAAACCCGCCTCATGCAGGGTATCCATCAATTGCCTAAATGTGAATCACCCCTCTTATGGGGAAAAACATCTAACTGGTGAACATCCAACCAAATGCGTACTAAACGGGAACACCACTCTAAATGAGTAACTTGCGGGGCGTAAATGGAGGCCACCCGAAGAGGGCAAACCTTAGTGATAAAAGAAAAAAAACCTAACCTAATCAGTGCTTTAGGCCCATTGAACCCAAAAACAAACAATCTTTCAACTTTCACCTGGCAGTAAATTAAGATTTAACGAAAATCTAAACGCAAGGCAAGCATCGTAAACATTGCGCACCCACTGAAAACTGACGGTCTTCTCTTATACGAGACTTTTTGCCGCGGACTTAGCCTTTCAATAAAAGGTCACGTATCCTGGGTAGAGGGAGGAAGTACTTAACATATGGCCGGAACGAGCGTGAGCCGGAACGCAAGAAAAAAACCAGAAAACGGCTGAAGGTTATTCTAGAATAATCAGAGTGCCACAGCCACGGCAAGCTTCAAGATGGCGCACACACTGAACCACCAAATTCACTGGATAGCACAGCCAGTTGTCCCCGCGATTCCATTCCTGAGGCAAGACATCGACGCCATAAGTTCCTGGTGAAGCATACGTAGATTTAAAAAAGGCGTAGTTTGAGCGTTGTAGTGGGACGCGAAGCGATCAATTGTGTGAGGCCCCTCTGAGCGTCTAACAAACGAACAACAGAAGGATGCAAGGACCAATTGCAATCGTCTGGATCTACGAACAGACTCAACAAATCGGCTCTGTCGCTAAGAGGTCGAGGAATCCACTGGGCTTACAAAAAGGCTGCGTTCTCTAAGCACAGGTGAAAATTTTCAATGGCCAGAGTCTAAAGATGGCCTTTGGATCTAGCCAATGAGACTGCGAGCGGCGCTTCGGCTTTTGGTCTTAACAATTACCCATTTAGACTGAGGCAGGGTTGCGTATGAGCCAATACGTAGAGCATAGCTTTGAGCTCACCAAGCATGGAACTCTGGGCGGCGTCTTTGGGCGTCAGTTCACCTTTTTACTGATTCTTCACATCCCAGACAACTTTCTACCTCCTTCAGCTTACAGTTTCTCATCTTGGTGCAACCTCGTTCCCAGGGTCTCTCATCTTAAGGCCTGGGGCGAGCCGGGCGTTAAAATGAGAGACCCTGGGAACGAGGTTGATTTTGGCGCAATATTATGATGCCACAATTACAAGTGATGTTAGCTTTTGGGCACATTTGATTGTGTGCCTGGGTCTCACTTCTTTTCACACACGTTTGGCACTGAGAACATGTTCCTTCAATTTTTTGGCACAACACAGTCACGTGCTGCTGGATTGCAGGCAGTGGCACATCATTGTTGCAACCTTTACAAGTTACTTTCACTTCAGCGAGTAACTGTTCTGCAAATATATTTCGGCAGAATCCGTTCCTCGGCTGCCTGCACATATGACAATTCCGCGACCCATTTTGCTCGAGCCTTTCCGCGCAGTGTCCACAAACGGTATGGCCACATGGGTTACAGATCTTCAGGTTTACCAAGGGATACGCACTTCGTGAAAAAAAAAAACGAAAAAAACAATTTCTCTGGGTCAATATAAGTTCCAAGGAGCAAGTAAAGAACGAAGATATTGTAACTTACCATATTTCACATGTGAACTCTTTTGGAATGTTAGTTACATTAACACATTCAAAATAATTTTGGATGGACGACATGTTTGATCCGACACTCTTGTGGGCGGTGTGACAATGCTTCAACTTTGCGCCCCAGATAAAAAAAATCACTCCTTGTTTGGGACAAATGTGCATGCAAACGATATTTAATACTCTGCTTGTGTTGTCATTTCCGGCGATGATTAATGCACTAAACGAGCCAGCTGTAATTTCTACCTTCACCGTAAAAGAATGAATCCTCTAGCTATGTCAAATCTTGCAAACGGTCCTGTAAGCGATCTAATACAGTGGCTTCAAGCAGAACGTCCCCTTAGATGTGTGCCCTTCAACCGACCTATGGATTTGAGTGACAGGAATCAAGGGCATGTCGACGGATACATATGGTTAGTTCATTCACCAATTTTCTTACAATGCATAGTACATAGTGTAGGGCGCATAAGTGTTATCGTGTATGAAGTAGACAATTTGTTTCGAAGTATACATACGGGCAAGGTCTATTGAAGTTACGATTATGAATTTCATTTTTTGGGGAACTTGATCAAGTGATACAATTGTGTACTAAATCTCTGTTAATTGTCATAATCTGTTTTCATTTCATTCTGTTTTCATGTTCTGAGTGTCGCAAGCGCAAGTCCCTTCGACGCACTGGAAGCGTTTTTGGAGAGCTTCCTAGAGTTCCTCTCGGTAAACTGTTACTATTACTGTATCTTTGGAGCGAACGTGAATTGCGTTCAACTGCAGCAAGTATGTTAAGTTTAACCAGAAACACAGTGCGAAACGTGTACGCTGTCTTGACAGAGGCACTACTGTGGCAAAGACTTGCCAGATTATTCCCATAGGCGGAAGAGTTTACATCCTAAAAAGTGATGAAAGTCAATTTAAGCACAAGTCAAAGGTAATTTATGTCATCTGGATCCCTACAATTACTAGTAGGGAGAAGGGGAGTATCAGCAGCGATATCAATCCTCCACGTGCACTTCGCTCTGCTAATAAAAATTTACTTATCGTTCCTAAAACACTCAACAAGACATACGGTGATAGAGCTTTCTACGCTGCCGCCCCCAAACTATGGAACAATTTGCCACAAGCAATTAGAGACTGCAACTCCATTACTTCATTTAAGTCAAATTTAAAAACTCATTTGTTTCGTAAACATTACAAGTTATAAACGTATCTTGTAGTTTATATATACACATTATTTTTACTTATATACATTAGTTTTAGAATTTTTTATGACCTGATAGTTTGTAAAGTATTGAAACTTGTTAAATACTTATTAAATTATTATTATTATTATTATTATCACAATTTTCAGTCGCGTTTTTAACACGATTATAGATTTAATAAAAACTTTTTTTTACGTCATAAACTGCTTACGCTTACTACTATCCTACATTCTTCGGTTGTATGCAAGGTATGTTTTAATGGATATCATTTTCTGCTTTGTTTATTTCACAGTATCAAAGAGGCCGCAGAGCAAGAAACGGCCATTGGTGGGTATTTAGCGTTTTGTGCACGGAATACACCCTTTGTAGGGGATATTTTCAGGTGGTGCAACGACGAGATAGAGCAACATTTTGTTGGATCTTACAAAGAATTCTGCTTTCAGGTACAGAGGTGCACACTGATGATTGGGCCGCCTACCGAAACTTGCAACTACACGTTGCCAACGTTTCTGTCCTTAGGGCGGTAGTTCACCAGGACAACTTTGTAGATCCTTTAACAGGAATACACACCCAAGAAGTTGAGTCTGCATGGGCAAGACTGAAGTATTACATTAAAAGAGAAAAACGTATCAGAGGTGGAGAAATTCAATATTTCCTTAATGAACAGATGTGGAGAGACTGGAGAGGTGAAGGAAATGTAAACATTAAATTGCGGTTGCAAATAGCTCGCTACAATCCCCTTTAACGGTTCGAGGGAGTTTTCAGTATCATGATATAGATGGCATAATTTTTGAAAACTAAAGGGGTTATGTCACGATATATTGACTTCACTGAAGATTGTTAAAGAATGTCTTTATTTCAATGCAGACATAAAGTTATGATGATGTTTGTCACAAGATATCTGAGACAGACTATTGCTGCAGAAGTCTATCCAATGTCTTCTGTTGAAATTTTGGCAAAAAAATTTACTATATAAAAATTACTCGCACATCCCATTTCACATTGGCAGAAATATTTTGTGCACAAGTAATGTGAGGTAATCGGGAATTCCTTCTGTGTTTTTTTTTTTTTTTTAATCAGAAAACAGAAAAATCATTGTAAAAACATAGCCCCTTATTAGAGAGTAGAAATTACATTGTGTTCAGTTGTCAAGCGCGTTCACGTGAAAGTGTTTCAAGGAATTTTATGAATACAACACGCAAATTTATTGTGCATAGATCCTGTAAAACCATTTGCGAAACAGGGATCAGTTTCTTCCAAAATGCTAGTCTTTTATCGTGAAACAATTGTATGAAGTTTCATTTCACAAAATGACTTCCCGTTAAAGTTTATTGCCCAGTCAATAGTTTTATTGAATGCTAACTGTTGTAAGTAGAGACTAAGGCTACTTCCACTTTCACAAAAATTGAAGTACAAACCGATTTGCTAGGGGCATTCCATTGTAATTCTCTAAGGGCGCGTTTTTTTATCCAAAATTCTGGAATAAGAATGACCAGAATGAAAAATGTGCGCGTTTTTCTATGCGGCATTCCTATTCCGGAATGGATAGAACGCCATTACACCATTCTGCTCCGAGGGGCAGAATGAACAGAATGTTGCGAATGAAAATCCAAGATGGCACACGGCGGAATGAGCGCTGCAGATTTAAATACGCCTCTACCGAGATGCAACTTGTTTTGCCTGGCACTTTTCTCAACAGCAACGGTGAATTAGTTCTTTTCTGATTTTAAAGCAATCCATTTTTAACTTTTATACTTCTGGAACTCGACAACTGAGGCCGGAATAAAACTCAACAGCTATTACACCTTCGGACATCTGCTTCCCTAATTTTCCGGTTAAACATGAAACGTTAGTGATGTATTGCTGTCTTTGTTAATTTAAACACAGGCAAATTATTTCTTAACTGTCAGGCTACCGAGATGCAACTTGTTTTGCCTGGCACTTTTCTCAACAGCAACGGTGAATTAGTTCTGTTCTCATTTTAAAGCAAACCATTTTGAAGTTTTATACTTCTGGAACTCGATAACTGAGGAATAAAACTCAACAGCTATATTACCGTGACCTTCGAGCATCTGCTTCCCTAATTCTCCGGTTAAACATGAAACGTCAAGGGCACCCAACGTCAATTTTCGGAAGATATCTGTTCGGAAGACGATTTCAGATTTAGAATTTTCGGAACATTTGTTCTGAAATTTCTTGCTTGCCTGCCTGTCCTAGGATTCTCGAACATCTAAAAAACGAAATAATTGCCCATTTTTAACGGATTTTTACCCTTAAAAGGTCACCTACAATTTTCGGGAGCCCTTTTTCTGGCTGAAATTTTCGAAAAGGTATTTTTTGATCCCTGTAATTTTCGGATCACTAGACTTTCAGCTAGGAAGTTCGAACAGATCAAAAAATTTTAGGGGATAAAGATATGCCTATATCTACCGTTTAAAAACCAAAATACGTTTAACAATGCTATGTTTAAGTGGTTTTGAACTATATTCTCGTTGGGTGCCCCTGAAACGTTGGTGATGTATTGGTGTATTTGTTAATTTAAACACAGGCAAACCATCTCTTAACTTTCAGGCTACCGAGATGCAACTTGTTTTGCCTAGCATGCACTTTTCTCAACAGCAACGGTGAATTGGTTCTTTTCTGATTTTAAAGCAAACCATTCTTAAGTGTTATACTTCTGGAACTCGATAACTGAGGCCGGAATAAAACTCAACAGCTATTACACCTTCGAATACCTGCTTCCCAAATTCTTTGGTTAAACATGAAACGTTAGTAATGTATTGGTGTCTTTGTTAATTTAAACACAGGCAAATTATTTCTTAACTGTCAGGCTACCGAGATGCAACTTCTTTTGCCTGGCACTTTTCTTAACCGCAACGGTGAAATAGTTCTTTTCTGATTTTAAAGCAATCCATTTTTAACTTTTATACTTCTGGAACTCGATAACTGAGGCCGGAATAAAACTCAACATCTATTACACCTTCGAACATCTGCTTCCCTTATTCTTTGGTTAAACATGAAACGTTAGTGATGAATTGGTGTCTTTGTTAATTTGAACACAGGCAAATTATTTCTTAACTGTCAGGCTACCGAGATGCAACTTGTTTTGCCTGGCATATACTTTTCTCAAAAGCCACGGTGAATTGGTTCTTTTCTGATTTTAAAGCAAACCAATCTTAAGTTTTATACTTGTGGGACTCGATAACTGAGGCCGGAATAAAACTCAACAGCTATTACACCTTCGAACATGTGCTTCCCTAATTTTCCGGTTAAACATGAAACGTTAGTGATGTATTAGTATATTTGTCGATTTAAACACAGGCAAATTATTTCTTAACTGTCAGGCAACCGAGATGCAACTCTCTTTTGCCTGGCATATACTTTTCTCAACAGCAACGATGAAAAAGTTCTTTTCTGATTTTAAAGCAATCCATTTTTAAGTTTTATACTTGTGGAACTCGATAACTGAGGCCGGAATAAAACTCAACAGCTGTTACACCTTCGTATATCTGCTTCCCTAATTCTTTGGTTAAACATGAAACGTTAGTGATGTATTGGTGTCTTTGTTAATTTAAACACAAGCAAATTATTTCTTAACTGTCAGGCTACCAAGATGCAATTTGTTTTGCATGGCACTTTTCTTAACCGCAACGGTGAATTAGTCCTTTTCTGATTTTAAAGCAATCCATTTTTAACTTTTATACTTCTGGAACTCGATAACTGAGGCCGGAATAAAGCTCAAAAGCTATTACACCTTCGAACATCTGCTTCCCTAATTCTTTGGTTAAATATGAAACCTTAGTGATGTATTGGTGTCTTTGTTAATTTAAACACAGTCAAATTATTTCTTAACTGTCAGGCTACCGAGATGCAAGTTGTTTTGCCTGGCACTTTTCTTAACCGCAACGGTGAATTAGTTCTTTTCTGATTTTAAAGTAATCCATTTTTAACTTTTATACTCCTGGAACTCGACAACTGAGGCCGGAATAAAACTCAACAGCTATTACACCTTCGAAAAACATCTGCTTCCCTAATTCTTTGGTTAAACATGAAACGTTAGTGATGCATTGGTGTCTTTGTTAATTTAAACACAGGCAAATTATTTCTTAACTTTCAGGGTACCGAGATGCAATTTGTTTTTCCTGGCATATACGTTTCTCAACAGCAACGGTGAATTAGTTCTTTTCTGATTTTGAACCAAACCATTCTTAAGTGTTATACTTGTGGGACTCGATAACTGAGGCCGGAATAAAACTCAACAGCTATTACACCTTCGAACATCTGCTTCCCTAATTCTTTGGTTAAACATGAAACGTTAGTGATGTAATAGTATATTTGTCGATTTAAACACAGCAAATTATTTCTTAACTGTCAGGCTACCGAGATGCACCTTCTTTTGCCTGGCATATACTTTTCTCAACAGCAACGGTGAATTAGTTCTTTTCTGATTTTAAAGCAATCCATTTTTAAGTTTTATACTTCTGGAACTCTATAACTGAGGCCGGAATAAAACTAAACAGCTATTACACCTTCGAACGTCTGCTTCCCTAATTCTTTGGTTAAACATGAAACGTTAGTGATGTATTGGTGTCTTTGTTAATTTAAACACAAGCAAATTATTTCTTAACTGTCAGGCCACCGAGATGCAACTTGTTTTGCCTGGCATATACTTTTCTCAACAGCAACGGTGAATTAGTTGTTTTCTGATTTTAAAGCAAACTATTCTTAAGTGTTATACTTGTGGGACTCGATAACTGAGGCCAGAATAAAACTCAACAGCTATTACACCTTCGAACATGTACTTCCCTAATTTTCCGGTTAAACATGAAACGTTAGTGATGTATTAGGATATTTGTCGATTTACACACAGGCAAATTATTTCTTAACTGTCAGGCTACCGAGATGCAACTTGTTTTGCCTGGCATATACTTTTCTTAACCGCAACGGTGAATTAGTTCTTTTCTGATTTTAAAGCAATCCATTTTTAAGTTTTATACTTCTGGAACTCGATAACTGAGGCCGGAATAAAACTCAACGCCACTGTCGATGCGCGCAAACGAACTGAAATAGATTTGTGTTCCCCACAAAATTCATCTCGCCCCTAAATATGGTCATTCAATAAAAATTAACTACTTTTTTCTGCTTAATTAACGTAAGTTCACAATACAATCTGACCGACCCTGAATGCTTTAACACTTTTCTGAAAACGAAACACCTTTTGTGTTATGCTTTTAGCCTTCGTTGACGGATATCTACACCGTCAGGAGACGTCCAGCCGAGAATTCCTGAGTCGGCTTGAGCTCTTCATGAAACGTCTTGAGTGTCTCTGTGTTTGCAAGGAGATTGTAAGTATTAGCATCCCAATGTACTTCAACCAGATTCAATTTTAGTCCTGAGATAACATATTAAGCGTTTCAGATTCTTTGATGGAATCAACATGTTGTTCCTTCCGAGTATTCTAATGTTATTGGACTATTGGAAATGTCAGGTGGTGAGGGATTTAGATAGACTACGAGCATTCCCTTTGTTTTCTTATAGTCCGTCGAGAGCGGAGCGAAAAAAACAGGCCGCGCGAAAGTTGGCCGCGCGAAAGCTGGTGTCTGTTTTCGCCTTCCGCCCAGACACCAGCTTTCGCGCAACCAACTTTCGCGCGGCCTGTTTTTTTCGCTCCGCTCTCGACGGACTATAAGAAAACAAAGGAAGTGCTCGTAGTCTAGGATTTAGAAAAAAACACATGTATTTGTGAAGATAGTGGAAGCGGTGAGGCCGGCTAAAAATTTTGACGGGTCGTGACGACTCGTTTAGTTCGTGACGAGCCGTCATTTGAAAAAGTCGACCCGACTATTGGAAATGTCAGGTGGTGAGGGACATAGAAAAAAATTGTGTATTTGTGAAGACAGTGGAGGCGGTGAGGCCGGCTGGAAATGTTGAGGGGTCGTGACCAGCCGTTTCCTGAAAGGTCGAACTGATTGTTGGAAATGTCAGGTGGTGAGAGACTTAAATAAGATCGTGTTTGTGAAGATACTGGAGGCTTTGAGGCTGGCTGAAAATGTTGACGGGTTGCGACGACCCGTCTACTTCGTGACAGGCCGTCATTCGAGGTGGTGATGTCAATCCACCGGGACACAGTTGTTTCGTTATTCATACTTATGTTAATTTGCGATTTTAAAGACACAGGATAGTAAAAAGTACAGCGGGTGTGAGCTTACAGTTGTGGCTGGAAACGAATTTGGCAAGACTGTGTTGTAGGTTTGTTATTGTATTTGGTCCCCTGCGAGTGATGGTAATTTTTGCCATTTTAGTTTTTGATATTCCCAGGTACACCCTTTTTTTTCTTTTTTTTTTTTTTACAAAAAGTTTGCCAAAAAACGTTCACAAATGTCTCAAAACTCAAATGCAAATTTCATCGAATGAGGCGCACGGTTTCAGTTCGTTTACAGCGAGTTTTGATCCCTTTTCGCTGAAATTTGGCAAGAATGTTGCCCGATAATGTGTCAAAAAACCCGTGTCGGGGAGTGTTTATTTGTTTCCTCCTTCGAAAGTAATGAGTATTTAA
>NC_090896.1:40918383-40925883 GCF_036669925.1 Montipora capricornis
AATATATGAAGCCGGACTGACCCACTTGCAGAAATCTCTCCTCAGGCAACCAGTATCTCGCCAGCCTGGTCTCTCATATAAACATAGCAAAAATTTTATAAGGACACAGGGTATAAGCCGAGCCAGCCGGATAAAGCAGGCAAGCTGGGCTAATCGGGCTGGCTCACTTCACATAAACAGGCCTTTAACCATATGTTCACACTATGCAAGATATCTTTGTTCCGCCAAGAAAACCAAACCCGGGATAGGGCTTTTGTTCACACTCAAGCACTGTGATTTCGGCGCCATTTCTGGAAAGGAGCCAAGCTGCGCCTTACCGATTTCGAAGGGTAGCCTCGCATATAGTCTACGTAGCTGGCGGTTTTTTGATGTGTGTTTTTTTTCTTCTTTTGTGGTTCGCAAAGTAAGAATTACAGCCGAGCGATACGCTTAACCAAGGTCGCAAAAGAAAACGATGAGAGAGGGGCGTGTGTAAAAATGATAAATGGCATAGCAAGAAATCAGAAATGCAAGTGCGGGTGAGAAAATACAAAAAAAGTGGGTTAACATTTTGTAATTTTTTATATTTTTTTAGCGATTTGTACTAAGTGTCGAAAGAACCTGACGAAACAAGCACATACCCCTGAAAGCAGCCTGCCACAATCCGATTTTGACGAACTTACAGAGCATCTAGGTGAGCTTAGTCTGGTAAGTATGACATTCTATGATTTACGTCAACAAACTACAAAGATCTTTCCTTGTAAAGTAGGGAGTTTACGAAGCAGAACGCGATGCAGCCTAAAACGTCACCCGAAGTAGTTTGTTCACAAAGTGCGTCACTGGGCATGCTTGGCGCTAAACGACAACTCGTCTTCTTCACGTTCAGAGCACGAGGTTTGCACTTGCAGCGTTTCGAGAAAACGTGAGTAGTTTCTCCGCAATTTGACCTAGAATTCAATTTACTTTTTCTTCTTTACAAGCAAAGCTGTTTTCCTAAGTCCGTAAAAATGTCATTTGTTGTAAAAAAAATACTAAAAAAACATTTTAATTTGCCTACTGTAGGTCAATTGTTTACCGTGCTATGATGAATGAACAACACGCAGACCCGCCGAGTTCGATACAAAAGTCTAGAACTGGCAAGTAAGTCTAATTTTTGTTTATTAGAAGATTCAATTTCCCGTCCTGCTTAACTATAAGGTTAAAGTGAGTTTAAAGTTTATCTTCGTTGAAAACAAACTAAAACAGATTGCTTTTTTTTTTTTCACGCAGTAATGTGATGTACTGGACAAGCGAGCACGATATCCTGTTATGCAGAGAGGTTGTTTCCGACAATCCGTACAAAACAAGAAAGGGTTCGTCGCAAAGAAGCGAAATTTGGGATAGAATAGCCAAAACTTTGAATACCTGTCCCAAGCCTGTCTTTGCTGTGGACAAAAGGTCCGTGAGGGATCATGTGGGTATTTTAATTAACCGAATCAAAAAGAAATTGAGAGCTGAGGAAAGGAGCTCGGGCATCGCGCCGCCCGAGCCCACAGAACTTGAAAACTTGGTGGAAGAAATTTTAGCGCTCGAAGAAACAGCTGATGCAGAAATGAAAGAGGACGACGAATGTGTGAAAGGAAAGGCTTAGAAAGAGAGGGAAAAGGCCACAGATATGAGACTTAAAGCACTGGAGAAAGTGTCGGAGACGATGAAGAGACATTCCGATGAAAATGATCAGCAAAAAGTAAAGAATAGAGAACGGAGATTTGGCAGCGAGAACATGTTATTCCTGTCCATATAAGCGGAAAAAGACCAGTACCTTATAATTGAGGAACTTCAACTGAAATAAGAGCAACACGATTTGGTTATAAAACGTCTACAGGCGAGGATTGACCAGCAACATCAGTTTCAACAACAACAAAGTGAAATGATGCGGCTGATGCAAGAGCAACAACAACAGCAGCAGCAGCAACTCTGATCTTAGCATCACAACAACTGATGCTGAGGCAGCAACAAGATCAAACTAAAGCACTGATGAGTAGCTGATCTTAGCATCACAACAACTGATGCTGAGGCAGCAACAAGATCAAACTAAAGCACTGATGAGTTTGTTGGAAAAACTTGTGAATAAATAGCCACCTAATTTACTTTAAATTCACAAGTAATGCTGGTAGAACTGTCGTTTGATTTTTAACTGGGAAATTGCAAGCCAGTTTTTATATTTTATTAAATTTTGTGCTTTTTTGATAAGTGTCACGACAAACGTTTTCTGTCAGCGATCAGTGGTTGTATTTCAACAGTGGCACCGCATTTTTCTTGTGCCGAGGATCCCGCCTTTCCTTATTTCCTTTAATTGTTATCTCATTGGATGACAGACTCGTTGCCTTAAAATTCCCTTTTATATTTGACATATTCGAAATATGTTCTGGCTAGAAGAGTTGAATAAATTGGTGAAAATTTATATTCTAGATCTGTTGCGTAAAATACAATAAAATTCTGTATTTTCAGTCTGCTATAAAAGCAACTAGTGATACTTCATTTATTTGAAAACATATTTTAAAAAAATCCCTAGGGAATCTAGGGGAGGGAGTATGTAGAGGGCTGATGAGGCAAACCTTTTTCCAAGAATAATTGTAGGCCAAATATTAAGGTCACATTTCTAAAATGAAAATCTCTCTTGCATGTGGGTTTAACAGTACTCGTCTAGATTAAAATCAATGTAACTATTAAGATACAATCAAGGTGTATTTAAAGAATCGTGAGTCTTTTTAGTCCGTAGGCTGTTGTTGTTAATAACTAAAATGAGTAACACTGCACAAAAAAACGGATTTACACCAAATTTGCACAGAGCAAATATAATGAAAACATACATTTACTCTAGAGAAAACCTGTAGCAAACATGGTAAATGCCGCATTTGCTGCTATATTCACACAGGTGTGAAAATATGGTGCAAATGTGGCATTTACCACGTTTGCTACAGGTTTGCTCTAGAGTAAACAAATGTTTGCATTATATTTGCGCTGTGCAAATTTAGTGAAAATACATTTTTTCGTGCAGTGTAATAACTGCAGAATACCCCCATTAAGGATCCTGAGTCTTGTGCACAAACTCTTTGGTAGTTTGGAAATGCCGGGAATGCACTGTAGCAATGAAATGAGCTGAAATTGGGGATATGACATTCTGCAATCTAGTCAAAATAGAATTACGAACAAGTAAGTAGCCGAACACCGATTATATATAAAGGTCATGAATTTGGGTCTCTCTGTATTGCATTCGTCTTCAGAAACCTAATTAAAATAGTCCTGGATTTGGGGCGGATCTATTCCAAAAAACTTCGAAGTACTTGATTGATAAAGACAACTGTGAGCGTTTCTTAAGAGCGCACACACAATGTACATTTTGCCAACAGGACTTAAGCCGATTTTTAAGTTTTTCTTGAAATCTAGGAATGCAAAGTAGTTCACGATGTCCCCAAATAGCCATTCTACCGAAACTCTGACTTGGCTCATGGCCTTGTTGAACAGTTCTTCTGCTGATGTCAAATTAGCGCCTTTGAAGGGCCCTTGTAAATGAACACGCAAAGGGTACGCAGGGTCGCCGTAAACGCATAAGGGTGTCCCATCCGGTGCAAACGAGTACTGCGATAATTCTTGCAGAAGTCCTGAGTCAACTAGCATACCACTATCGTGTCTCCTGCCCTCGACTGGACCAAACAGACTTGCGATAAGCCCATTTGGTGTAACTACGGACTGAAACTTTATCCCATGCACCCTCTTATGTCCGTTATAGAGAATTCTCTGGTTTTGATCTGGCTTACATAGGGGTCTCACTGTTCCATCTATGAAACCCCAACAATTTTCGAGTGGAGCTCCCTTATCATGTATAGTGGCAGCAAAATGACGGAGACGGTCCCTGGAAAGCCATGGCTGACATAACTGTGTGAGTAGGTGGCTATATTCATTGAATACATAGTCCATCAAATGGTTTGTAATCATGCAAAGTTGTGGAACAGGTCTCCCGAATCGAGGTACCATATCTGCAAACCGACACGGGTAGGCAAAACGCTTCAACAACGCACTTAAAGCCTCCATTCCGTCCACAAGAACGCCATTGGGGCATTTCATTATGTCTGGAATATCAAGAACTTCTCCAAGTAAATAAATATCGTTCGTAAAAAAGCGAAACTCAGCCTTACACTCATCATCTGTCATAGAATCAAGATCGAAACGACCATACTTCCAGTAAGGAAATTCGAGATTTCCAGAGGAATTTAAATGGTACAACATGTCGAACTCTGTATCATCAATGCTACCATCTTGATATGCAAACAATAAAGCTTCCCTTGCCTCTCTGAATGTTGCCATTGTATAAAGTATAACTGATACCAGCCATAAAACGAAAGTGTATTTGGCAGAGTTTGAAGGATTTGCGCTGCTCTGTCTCTGGGCTGTCGTCGCGTTCGCATCCTTAACTTTGTTTTTCCCGCTTTCGTGACGGCGTTCTCGCCCCGGGCCCTTCTCGGTTTCGGTGTTTCAAAACTGCGTCGCGTCCTCGTTCGTAAAGTGCCCAATATTAGAAACCGTACGCAGCTAGTTTGAATCCAATTTTGAGTACGTTCAAACTGTTTTATGTTTGTACTGACAACAACGAAACTGGAAGAAGAAGTATCTTGGGGTCTTACTTCAGACTTTTGAATTTTTTTTTTTAATTTTGTGAAATTTCAGGCAGAAACTGCAGCAGCCCAAGTAATTTATGTTGATGAAAGAAGAGAGAGTATATTCATCCCTGAATCGGATTTGGAAGGTTCTGATTTTGAGAACACACCGCATAGAAGCCAAGTAGACACGGCAAAAGAGCCTTTAAAAAAGTTAAACGATTTTTTAGCCTCTCGTGATGTTAGCCCTGTTCGACATAAGTTGTCCGTTCCATGGGAAAGTGCTAACGAGCGCACAAAGAGAAGGTACAGCCGTAAAGCAAAACAAAGTGTTCAAGAGGTTCTTGAAGTAATTGCTCCAGGACAAAGTGATAAATTATTGACCACATTAGGTGAAAGCTTACCATCTGAGAGAACACAAGCCGAAGAAGAAATTTTAGAAGCCTTAGCAGAAAGCTATTTAAACGCAACTCACTGGAGCACGAGAAGACAAATTTTGTCCATCTTGGCAGATAAACTATCGCTTAAGGAACTGACGCATTACATTCCCGAGGTGACGCCTTACAGATTTAACATCGCGCGGCATCATAGACTGTTACATGGTAGAGATGCGATCGTACATACTGATATCACTAGGCGTATGAAGGTTGATTTCGCTAAAGTTGATCATTTTCTCGACTTTATTACAAGTTCCCATATAGTACAAGACATGCCATTTGGAGAAAAGATGCTGAAACTTTCAACAGGGGAGGTGATTAAAACACCTAACGTCGTACGGATGCTAATACCAGAACGGATAACACAACAGTATTTTCAGTTTTGTACCGAGACCACTTCGGTCTGCCAAGCAATATCTGCGGTCTGATTACAAGGTAAGGCTGTCTTAATTAATATTTGGTTATTCTTTTAGTAGATTATTAACTTTGTACTTTGGCTGGATTGATGCTAAATTTAAGCGAATTGGTCATAAACATGAAAGTCAACTTTCTCTGGCTGCATTGTACTAACTAGTATTGAGGCTAAACCTCGAAACATTGATTAAGCGGAAGCTATCTTCAATTTGCGCCCTTTAAGCGGTTCGGACAAGCTTTAATAAGTTTCAAACTTCTTTTACTACTTTTAAAAGATTTTACCCTAAAGCAGCTGATATTAATAACGAAAAATCATAGTAAAAATTATGATGATAGTGATAACTATGATGATGATGACGATAATAATCTTTCACATTTTAGGTGCACGTTACACACGAGCGTTTCAGGTGGGCAACTTAATGACGACGATCACTGCTTTCATCTGTCAGAGCTAACTTTGAAAAAATATGCCTGCGCATTGAAGCGCACGGCGCGCGCTGTGGCGGGAAATTCAATTAAAGAAAATAAAGCCCTTCAAATGTTTCTACATGTATTGCCAATGGCTTCCCAAAAAAATGTTACGTCTGTTGTTGCAAATCGTCGTCGCGCTGGTATAGCGTTGTTAAGAATATTGTGGAAGACGTGAAAAAATGTTTTAATGTGGAAACATCGTGCGACGATGCGTGTTTGTGTGCCTCTTGTCGGAGAAATTTGACCAGATGGCAACGAAGTTGCGACGAAGAGAAAGAAAAATATTTTGTAAAAGCCCAATCTCGAGGAAAGGCATTTGTCAACAAAACAACCCTAGCTCAACAGGACCGGAGGCTTGCCGTAACAAATATCACCGAAACAAAAACAGCCCCAAAATCGTTTCTGCTGTGTTTACCGGAGGTCGTGCTGTTGGATATTTTTAGATATGTTGGCATCGTAGATATTTGTAACTTGAGACTGACTTGCCAGTATGTAAACATAATTTGCGCGTCCAACTATTTGTGGAAATTTCTGTTAGAACGTGACTTTCGGGAAGCAATTCTACTTTTAGACGATAAGTTGTTATCAGCGTCTTCAGTAGCGTACAGATTTTTGTACTCGGCTACGCTCTCGTCGAAAAAAAAGGAAATGAGCCACCGCAAGCAAATACGTGAACTGGAACGTCAGTTTCGCGAAAGCGAGAGCAAATTTTTGGTGGAAAACGCGGAGTTACAACAACGCGTCGACAGTCTACAATCAAAGCTGTTTACCCTGCAAACTGACCGATATCCTAACACCCCAGTGAGCAAACTTCAAGAACAGGTAACCCGTAACTCGTAATGAATTAATTTAAATCACCCGAAAACCCGTTCGCCCGGAACCGTGGATGTGAAGAACGTCGAGAAATACGTATTGGCTCGTCTGCTGCTTTTGGCTCGGCAGTAGATTTATAGAACGAAAATTACATGCCAATTAGACGATAACAGGTGGCTAAATTCGGTGTTTGAAATCCACTTTTACTACGGCCGAACGGGTTTTCGTTTGAAACGACCGGATTCACTTGTCTGAAAATGGTTGCAGAAAATCGCATACTATGAATCATCGGATGCTCTTTACAGTTCATAAAAGAAACCTGTTTCTGAGGTAACAGTTGAAATCCCACGGTCTTATGTTCTGCTCTACGTAGGGCTAGGAATTTGTCAGGTTTGCCGGTTTTTTGTGGTATTCCCTCGGGCGTTCGCATATTAACCTTCTCTTCATAAAGATATTCAAAACATATTTTAAAACTCACCAAAGCGTAGCAAAAATGTCCTGAGCGTTTAATTCAATTCGTTAATATCACTCAGTCTATGAAGTACACAAATAATTTTCCTTTCAAGTGACAATGAAAATGTGAACTGCCTGGCCACACTTGAACAGAACTAAGAAGTAACACTGAAACAACTCAACCAGTACAATGCAGGTTTCATGAAATTTGATTTTTTGTTTTCCAGCTTTTGGGTGGCTGAGAGGAGGTAGGACAGTGAGAAATAGTTTTCTCTGACCAATATCTTGGCATGCTT
>NC_090896.1:40930883-40943383 GCF_036669925.1 Montipora capricornis
GAGAAATTGCCACTAACTGGTTTGGCACCTAAGTTAACATTAAACATTTACATGTAAGGCATTCTTATTTTGATAGCCATTAAGTAACGTACGGAAATAAGAAAATGTAGTTGTCTGCACAGGACCATAGTAGCACCCTAGAGTCTAATGTTATGCAGTGCTTCTTCATTGGTATTATAATTATGTAAATATTGTAAATGATAAATATACAATATATGCATTTTTAACTAATTACCACAGAATACCACAGTATTGTTTAACCTTATTGTAGGATGTTTACATTACGTGTACAGCTATGAAGCTCTATGAACCTAGTGTCCTTGTTTACTGCAGTTGTTACTGCTATTTTAAAATTATATTAATATCAGCATTAAATAAGAGATACAAACTATAGACAATTAAATGAAATTGTTAGTTGAAATAAGCATGTAAATTGTTCTATATTGTCATCTTATTAAAACCTGAAGGCAGTTGTATCATGGCGCAAAAGACTGTTTTTAATATGGAAAAATTAGGTGTCATGCAAATGTGTATAAAAAGATCTCATTGGAGGCTTTATAGCACATTTTTGTCTGGGAATAAAATTGCACTTTTTATTTTGATCAACATTGTACAAGTAATCTTAACAAGTTGAACAAATCCCAGTGAAGTACCGATAACATTCCCTTGAGTGAGGAAAGTAATTTGCAATTACTTAAGTTTTTCATTCCTTTGCTTGTAGTGCAACATGCCTTGGTGCAGCCACCCAACAAACTTTTTTACAAGTTTAATAGCCAACCAGAGAGCCTTTCCAATGTTAAAAACACCACCACGAAACTGTTAATCTTATTTGTAAACAAAGTTATGGTGTTTGCGGCAAGATACAGAGCCAACAAACTGGTGAAAAAGTTTGTTGGGTAGTTACACTAAGTGCGTCGAGCTATAAAGATTGGCATAAAAATACTTGCACCACTTTCTCAACAAATCAGATATAAAACCAAAACCAAGTTTTTCAGAGTTTTGTACTGGCTATGGGTAATTGCTTTAACTTATGAATGGTTGTATGGCTTGTAAGGGGCCAATTATTTTGGGAGAGAACACAATAACCCACAGTTACAGCTGTGTGGATCAGTTGTTTACAAATTTATTGTCATTTGACAAATAAAATTTCATAAATTTATTTTCAATTTTTGGTTAATTTCTTTATCATTTCTCTTTCCAGTCTTTCCTTTAACTCTTCCCTTCTTCTCAATTCTTCTTCCTCTTGTTTTCGTTTTTCCTCTGGGCTTCTGAAATGTATTAATTTTTGAAGACCAAAAATTCCTTAAGTGTTTCCTTTTCTAATGATAAAATCAAATCTGGAAAACTGAATTGGCGAAAGCAAGGTACATGTACCTTTTCTCCTCCTCGTTTTCTTCTGGCCAAACAACACCTCTCGGTTTTGAAAATTTCGGACGACGAACTTTGCTTCTTCAAACATAGAAAAACGAATATATTTAGCTAGCAACTGAAGCCAATTGCCTTGAAAATAACATTTATTAAAAGCAAAACAAAACAAAACCCGACAATTAAATGCACTACCTTTGTTTTGGCATTCCGCAAGTTAATTAAGAAACAAAACAAGTCGTAACCATTGAGCCGGAAAATTTAAAACACGGAGGGGAAAATTCCCGCGCTTTTTGAGGACGCGACCGGTCGACACAGCATCAAATAAAGAGCGGGAAATTTGTGGTCAAAAAAATGTCTGACAAAAGGAGAACACTTGATCGAAATATTCGCAAATGACAGCTCGAGAATCTGTTGATCAATTTAACTTACAGTGAAGTTCGACACATTTAAATATGACAGTGAAGAATGAACAATCTACCCCTAGCCCTTGACGTTGTCCTGTCAAGAATTTAATATCGTAAATAGAGTACCATGACCTTTGAGTTAACCGTTTAATGCTCATAGGTCCGTTGTTAAATAATCGTCATAATATTTCATCAATGAAACAAATAAACTACACAAAAAAATAAAAACTAACCTGAGGCAACTGTCAAAGTTCTCCGCTAGGTTGGTGGAAAGCGCCAACAGTCAGTACCGCCGTATCTAGTGTGTTATACGAAACCATAACGCGATAAAACCTCGAAGTCGTCTTGCAAATACTGACAAAAAAATCCACTCTCATACAATCGAGATTGGTGCAAACTGAAACCAGGTGTGTAATCTTCTTTTGAGTGCATGGGCTAATGGACAGCATTCCTTGATGAGCGGAGCTAGGAGAATGAGAAACGAGTGTCGTTCTGGACGGATCCTTCCTGTCACCTTCCATAAAATCTACTTCTGAACCATTTCACTGGTGAAAAAGATCCAATATAAACATTTCCACTCGACAAACGCACTCTGTTGAAAACAATAAGACTTTTCAACGTAAAATTGGACTGAGGCAACCCTATCAATTTTGAGCGATTGCGAACAACACGTAGACAAAGACTGTCAGGCGCGAAATCATGCTTCGGTAAAACGTCGAGAAGAAACTGCTAACTATTAAAGTTTTCAATACAACAGGAAAAACAGAACTTACCAGTATATCGGGCTGTTTCCGACGATGACCTTTTCAGCACATTCGACACACATACCGTCGAAAGTTATAAGAAATAGCCAAAAAAATGCGGGGACGTAACCGCACAACGAAAAACTTTGCTCCCACGTGATGGAACGAAAAACACAATTACGACCAGCGGACTCATCTCAAAATCTACCGCTGCAACGTTATAGCGCGGGCTTTAAGTGGATCTGGCAGCCCAAGAATGAAACGCTCGTGTACAATGGAATCAGAAGTTGCAGATCACTGTTTAACGTTTTCCCTAAGTGATCCTAAAAATAGTTGTTTTCAAGGAAAGTGTAACCATAACCACGATGAGGTCTGCTACGAATGCAATAAATTAACCGGGGTGCTGTCTACCATAAAAGAAGCGTGCGCAGAACTTCAATCTGAAGAAGAAAGAGATGACAGTATCTGTTTAGTGGCTCAAGCTGAAAAGGACATTTTGGCATGGAAAGCTCACCAACTGCGAACAGTTAACCAGGATCAAGCAAAACATGACGTGTTAGATGTCATATGTCGGAGTTCAGCATTATTAGTTATGGACTGGGCGATGAAATTCTTACCGCGAAAGTTTCGCGAATCACAGTGTGACTGGTTCGCCAAACGTGGTATTCCATGGCACATCACAGTGGCTTTTACAAGATCAGAAGCAAATGCCCCGCTTGAGAAGCTCACTTTTGTCCACCTGTTTCAGAGTTGCTCTCAGGATAGCGTTGCAGTAACCGCCATTTTACAAGATGTTATCGAGATGTTAAAGGAGCGTCGGCCACAACTGCAAAAAGTGTATTGCAAACAGGACAACGCAGGATGTTATCATTGTGGGTCAACAATTGTAGGAAGCAGGTTGAACAGTCTTTCTGATGTCAAGGTGGAGAGGTTCGACTTTTCAGATCCACAAGGGGGCAAGGGAGAAGCCGACCGCCAGGCCGCAACAATTAAAGGACCTGTCCATGTGTACTTAAACGAGGGGCAAGATGTGAACAACGCGGCACAGATGAAAAAAGCCATTGAATCAAATGGCGGTATTCCTGGCGTTATTGTGAAGTATGTAAAGCCTCCCGAACTATCTGCTGGCAAAAACGTGATCAAATGGGACGGAATTAGTACGCTTAATAACTTTCAGCTTTGTCCAAATGGTATCACAACATGGAAGGCTTATAACATCGGGCCCGGAAAGCTGGTAACATTGAAGGACATTCAAACCGATGGTATCTTTTCTGCTACACTTGAAGTTTTGGAGCCTCCTGATACCCGCTCTCAGCAGTCAAGCTTTAGAAAAATCAATCCTAGAAAGGAAGTGCAGCAAAAATCTTTGTCCGAACAACGGCTGAGTAGTCCTGACCAGCAAGAGACAGCAGGACAAGACATGGATGTAGAAAAAGAGAAAGAGGAAGTAAGCGGCCTTTTTACCTGCCCAGAAGATGGGTGTATTCAGACATTCCAGCGGTCCTCAAGTTGCAAGCACATTTAGACGAAGGAAAGCACAAGCGCGCGCTAGAAAAAGAAACACTGTTTGACAAAGCCAGAAAAGGATACGCTGCGAGAATAACTGGAGAGCAAACGAAAGTTCCAACTTTTGGTTTCTACACGACATCAAAAATCTCAGTTGATAAACTACATTCCACACTTGAGATGGGATAGGCTCTTAAAACAACAAGGAGTAGAACCCAGTTTACAGAAGAACAAAGAAAGTTCCTCACAGAACAGTTTCTCATCGGGGAGGAGTGTGGTAAAAAGGCAGATCCACAACAGGTATCGCAAGAAATGCGAAGAGTGAGGGACGAAAAGGCTGCTCGTATTTTCAGTGGAAAGGATATTCTTTCGCCACAGCAGGTGGCAGGATTCTTCTCAAAACTGGCAGCAAGGATTCGAAAAACGTCAGCAACATCGAACGAAGAAAGTGGAAGTGAAGACGAAGGGCAGTGTGCAGTCGAGGCAGAGGCCTTACATTCGCACCTAAAGGAAGTTGTCAGCGAAGAAATTGCTTTACGTCACCCCATTGTCGCCCTTTCCCGTAACATTTGCAGTTTGGTTCATACAGAGAAATTATCTACCTTAACAGTTGCAGTGCTAAGGGACATTTGTGACGATATTGGCTTAAACGTGGATGATATCACGGAAAAACGAAAAAAGCCACTAATAAGTCGTATCACGCAGGTCGTTAAGGAGTGCTCTTGTGCTCGAGTGTAATCGACTAGAACAATCGAGCTAAGAAATTGTAAGCTTGTATCCTGTTATAACACCAACTTCGTTCCCAGGGTTCTCTCCTACTGGGTAGGAGAGAACCCTGGGAACGAGGTTGTTATAATACGTGATTATAACTTAAGTTTTCAGGGACCACGGGTCAGGCAAAATGCAATGCCCTAATGCATCAATCAATTCCCCCTGCACCTTGTCCCCCCCCCCCCCCCCGCCTGCGGGCCACTGTGGGATATCTCCCCCCTTGTCGGTCCCGGGGGTAGGGCATTAGCAAATTTTGCCTTGCCCGGAGGTCGGCCATTGGCCAACCCCGGACCACCCCGGAGGTCAGCCCGCGGGGACTGTACGCAGCTGCAATTGATGCATAAGTTCACAGCTCAGATAAAGATACTGTACTCTTAATGCCCACTCGTTTAACCGGAATTTCCTTGCTTCTGAACAATGAACAACAAGAACAAATACAAGATAAGGCAAAGAATTGCGAACCAATTTTGTTTTTCAGCAGAGGCTTTGTACATATTAGCAGATTGCGTGGTTTTTGACCAGCCAAAAAAACTGACAGCAGCTCTGGTGACGAAAAAGAAGTTAGTCACCCCAACTTTTTCTTTTAACGAAGGATTGATATGTGAAAGCCAGTAGATTTTCAAAGGCATGCATTTTCTCCGTCATTTCTAAAAAAATGATGGTATTAGTTTCGGTTTGATATTTCTAGATATATGTGTGATTATAGTTAAAGTTGAGATCATTTAATTTACCCACATAAATTTATACCTATGATTTAGACCTTTTTAGTTAATGATTCAATCTGTTAAGTCAGGAAAGTTTCTTAAAATGCCGAAAAGGATTTTGAGTAGAATTTCATATCCTGTTCATTTGTCACACATATTGCGTGACAAATGGAATATTATTATACGAGATGGGGGATGGAGAGTTAAAAGTGCCCATGGAATGAGACTTATCAAAACTAAAATTGAAACGGATGAGTATTGAAAGCTCAAGCGAAGGGTACACAAGTGAGACTCAGTGAAGCGCGTCAAAGTCCAAACGTTGCCCGAGTCACAGCACGGAGTCACTTTTAGTCTTTGCAGACTACGATTGTAGACAGTAATCGCCGAAGTATGGTGCGTTTCTTGCTGCTTTTTCTTGACATTGGACTTGATTACAGGTAAATTTGGTTGATCTTAAAGCTTATGGGAGATTCTTTAGTCAAAAGAAGTGAAAAAATATGTACCGTTCGATGCCGTAGTGGTGACTTCCGTTTCGCCTGTTTCGGTAATGTAAGATATTCCAAGATAGCGGAAGGTGGAATTGTGCTCACTTTAAGAAGTATTTGTGAAAAAAGTACGAAAGATCCCAAAAATATAAGCTTGTAGAAAGTTAAAACTATCCTTTCAAAGAATACCAAAAGTTTTCTGGTGTGATTCGTTGCGTACCGCGGCCATTTCTGACATGTTGTTTTGACCAGCCATTGCACCAAATTCGAGAAGGATGTTGGCGTGCTTCTTTAAAAAATCATATATTTTTTGTGAACATCGTTAGCGAGTTGTTTTGGGAATCAGTGGACTGAAATAGCTTTAGATTAACTGGACATCCGTGAAGACGTCTTAAAACAATCGTGAAAGTTGGCAATTTTCAAGGTTATTACGACGAAAAATACCGTTTGCAGATAAAATCAAATTTCTTTGAAACGAAACAATATTTAGCCAAATAAACCTTGATTTCATATGTATATACGAACAAGATGTTCACAAGTTGCCGTTTTTTCACTAAATTCACCAAATAGAGTAGATACCAGGCAGGTTGGAAGGCCAAAATTTGACATAATTTGCTATAATGGTGATTCCATTTTTGCCTCAACATGTTTACTTGAATTAAAGCTGCCAGACCATTTTCCCAACTATGCTTCTTTTGTCTCAGCTATGAGGACAGTTATAGCTTGACCATTAATATTAAATGTTGCTAACATGAATCAATAGTATAGAAAGACACCAAAAGAACTTTTAAGGTGTTGCCTTATTCATGTGCTGGCTGTGGGGAAATGAGTACAATGTTTTAGTTTGCAGATATTGAAATTATGTAAATGAGAAAGACCATGCTTTCAGGTGCAAGACCACCTGGACACTCTGGAGAAGTGTAAAGGTAGTCTCACACCTAAAAGCACAGTCTTTCTTCCTTTCAAGTACTTTCAGCTGTTCTGCTGAATAATAATTTTGTTTACTAGTTGCACTACCTTTAGAAAGGTGATTTTGATAACTTAAAAAAGCCAATATCTACATGTCTTAGTGCTGTCAAGTCGTTTAGAGATCTTCTTTACATGGCAAGTTCTGTTAAATTACGTCTTATCAGGAACAAAAGATAACACAAAGGATTCACAGGTTTTTTTATGGAACTTAAACTACTGTTGTGTTCATCCAAGTTAACAGTGACAGTACGTGTGTTGAAACTACCTTGATGTTAACACATACTTTTTGATACCAAATACAACATTATTGTAACACTTACTTAAAGATACAAAATACAATGGAAACTGTTGTGTTTGTTGTTCAATAAAGAGAAACCTTACTGGAGTGTAATGTATTGGTGGTTTGAGAAAATCCTCTTTGGGTTTCATAGCACCTTTAAGAAGTAAAATTAGCAAGTTTGTTTTGGAGTTGAAAGCAGTAGTTACTGGCCATAATGTGTCATTGAAACCTTACGTACATGTACAAGTGTCAGTTGACTTGCCAACCATACTATTGATTTTCACTGGAAAAAGTAATAATTGTAACTACTTACAAGCGAATTTTGTATAACTGCTGGTTTTGCAATGTGGTTCTTTCTAAGAAGTCAATTGTATTGAGTACTTTCAAACATTAAGATTTTACTGCTTCATTTGTTTTAGCATGACATATGTTTCTCAGCTAGACATATATGATTGTAAGAAGTTAAGACAGTCAGTCAGTCAGTTAAGATAGTCAAGTTTTCCGTTATTGCGATGCTTCCTTGTTAGCTTGTGATACAAAGTCAGATACATTTTGCAAAGCTCGAACTGCATTTTCCAAACGAATAGTCAAGTTTTCCGTTATTGCGATGTCATTCGTTGACCGATGTTGCTCATATTCACTCAATAACTCATCTAAATCTGTAAAAAATAAACTCCATTGGCTATTTATATCATTTTAATCAGCTTGTGTTACTTCACGATCACTGCCGTCCGCCATCTTGCTGAGCGACAAATTTAATTCTCCCCAGACTCTCTCGGTAGAAACGGGCCAGCTCGGACCCAATTTGTTGACACGAATTTTGAGTTGTTGACACGAATTTTAAGTCGTTGAAAATTGGTAGGTAGTTGAAAATTGGATATGAGCAAGTGTTTATCCAGCAGCAAAGAAACTTTTTTGCGTTGAATTTTGCTGTTGATTTTAAGACTGATTACAATGTTGAAATTGTGAAGTTGATGGAGTTGATGTTGAGAGAAAATTGTGGAATTAAAAATAAAGTTGTTGAAGTTGACAGGTAAACATTGTTGACGTTGACATAGATTTGTTGAGTTAGGTATCAAGTTGTTGGTTTTGATATGAATTTTTAGTGTTGAATTTGGGTAACTATCACGGGACGAAAAATTGGATTTGCTGCACATTTGATGTTTGGCAAAGCTTAAGTCAAATCTGGAATCGCTTTTGACTTTCCCTTTGACGCACGTCCAACGTACGGACACATCCCTTCCCAATTTGCTTATGCCTTTGACCATGGTAAAGGTCAAGTCAAATTCGTAACAACTTTGACTTCACATTTGACGCGCGTTAAATGTGAAGTCAAATCTGAAGAAGCTTTGTGCGTTCCTTTGTTACTTGACAAAGGCGAAGACAAATACGACAGCATCTTTGACTTCAAGTTTGACTATCGTCAAATGTGAAGTCAAATCTTAACAGGCTTATCTACTTTGTTGATACTTGCATTGCCAAAGGAAAGACACAAAACCAAGGCAACGCTTTTGGGAGATTAAACGATTCGGCAAATACGGAACACTGACCGTCGTAGAGTGTAAGTTCGCTTTCCTCCTTTACCCCCTCGGTGACATTTCCCCCATATCCCCTATCACGAACACGTACACATTCAATCTATTGCTTGAAAAACGTCTACCAGTTGCAAAACGTAGCCTGAGTTCACATTCTTGTCGATTTTCGCTTTTCCAAAATTCAATGAGCACTAGTGCCAAAATTCCGTCGACCTCAGCAAAGGAATGCTCCCCCCAACCCTACCTCTCTACAAGGTCCGAAGGAAAGACACTGGGGAGAGGGTTGATTCAAGAATTCCTTTTATGAGATATACAAAAGAGCGGGAAAATGTACCCGGTTCCGAAACGTTCGTCGGTAGCTTGTTCTACTTGTCGTTTTTTATTCTTTCGATATACTTGGAGCATCTTACTTTTGTGAAAACGTACAGCCGGGTAAAAATTATGTTTTGTGAGAGATAAAGGTCTCAGCCAGGGGATAATGAAGGTATGCAAGACCGGACACTGAACATACCACTCAAAACGGTATCGAAAATGTACTAGAGACAATACGAGCAAGGTCAAAGAAAGCGATGGGAACGGGAGAAGCCAGTGGAAAAAAAAAGAAGTTGGGTACGTATGCGTTATGACATTTAGAAGTATTCTATTTGGTTCACCTAACTCAAAAGCCAATCTAAAAATTATTCGTCTTTTTCATTCACTTTTCATCTCACAGTTCACAACAAAGCCGCTATGCTTCATACACGTAAGTCATCCTATTTGCTGAGTGTAAGTTTATAACGATTGAAGGATTATCACTTCGTGATTAGTTTCTACTATTATATAATGGAAGTAAAAGAGACAGATAATTTCCCAGCACGTTACACTGGAGTTCAAAAACAAAGGTAGGGAAACTGGAAAAGAAAAAAAAACAGTCACTGTTTAGTAATGAAACAGTGCAAGAATTTCCCGCCACTCTGGCTGTATAGCACAATACAGAGGACTTGCATTGCTGTTCAGAATAAGATAACTTCCCAGAACATGTCTAACACCATCTTACATTTTTCTGTAATAGATCTCTGAAAGCTCTCTGTGCCAGATGCCTATTGCAGATCATTTGACTGAAAGTCTCAGAGTATCTGTTTCATTATTGGTTTTATTCCAGCCAGCTTTGAAAGAAATGATTCCCAAGTGCATGGTGAGTCTGCAATGGGTAAAAAAATAATAAACCACAAGAGCTTTGTTATAATAAAATGGATCTAGTTGCAAATAATCCTTTACCAAGCTTGCTGATCCAAGAAGGAATCAGGAAGATCATAACTTTTCACAATGAAATTTAAGACCATTTCGAATTTATACATCTTATACCTCTTTACCTCTATATATTATTTTTTTTTTTTTTTTTTTTTTTTTAGCTTTAGCTTTATTTGATTTACCACAAAATACAAATAACGATAAAACAAAACAGTTACACAAACGCAAATGAAAGTGGCGAGGAAGCCCAAAAAGAAACCATGAGGCTTATAGACATTGGGCTCCCTCAGAGTAAAAATAAAGTTAACATTAACGGTAAGGCCTGGATCGAAAGTAAAATACAATGAAGGTAAGTATAAATTAACTAATTACATAGACTGAGTTGACAGAATATAAAGTATGATACAAGTAACAACAAGAATGAAAATAATATCAAACATGAGAAGAAATATAACTATTTACTACAAGATTTATAACTAATAATTCATATATAATTTTTTTTTCAATTTCGTTTTGAATAAGTAGAGAGAATTAGATTCTTTAATATCAATTTCTATAGAGTTATAATAAGTAGGTCCTTGGAAACTGACAGAAAATTTACGAAAGTTTGTTCTACAAGAAGGAAGGTGAAAATCGTTCGCATGTCTAGTGGCATAGCTATGGACTTGTTTGTTTAAAGAAAAATAATTGTTGAACTTTGAAGGCAAAAGAGAATGGTTAAGAGCAAACATAAGTTTACCCAATTCTAGCTGTCTAATATCGGAAAGTTTTAGTAGTTCTAATTCTTTGAAAATAGGGTCTGAATGAGAATCGAAAGTTGATTTAGAAATAATTCTGATAACTCGCTTTTGCAAAGAGACAAGACGGCGGAGATTGGTTTTGTACGTAGATCCCCAGACAATAATACAATAATGAAGATAAGGATAAACTAAACAATAATAAAGAGTTTTTAGACAGGGTTTAGGTAGAAAAAATCTTGCTCTATTAATGACACCTATTGATTTCGAGATTTTACGAGCTACTTGAGAAATGTGCGGTTTCCAAGACAGATGTTCATCAAGGACTACACCGAGGAAGACCGTTTCCTTAACCTGTTCGATTCTCTGGTCATTTATGCATATTTGCATTGGAAAATGATACCTTTTCTGTCTAGGCTTAAATAACATAAAGTTTGTTTTCTTCAGGTTTAAGGAGAGTTTGTTTGCCTTAAACCAAGTGGATAATTTATTAAGTTCGGAATTGAGTGATGCTGCCAGGTATACAGGATCTTTATGGGACATAAATAAATTAGTATCATCAGCGAATAAAATCAGCTCGACGAGCGTCGATACGTTATTTAAATCATTAATATAGAGCAAGAAAAACAAGGGGCCTAAAATGGATCCCTGGGGGACGCCACAGCAGATAGTTTGAGGAGAGGAATATTGACCGTTAAATTGAACGAATTGCAACCTGTTGGAGAGGTAGCTTCTAACCCAGTCCAGAGCCACGCCACGTACACCATAGTGTTCGAGTTTGTCAAGCAGAATATTATGATCGACGGTATCAAAGGCCTTAGAAAGATCAAGGAAAACGCCAACGGCATGTTCATTGCGATCAAGAGCAAGAGAGATTTTTTCGTGTAGGTCAATCAATGCTAACAAAGTTGAATGATTTTTCCTGAAGCCAAATTGATTATCACATAGAATTTCTAGTTTACTTAAATAATTATAAAGACGGTTATAAACAACCTTTTCAAGAAACTTAGAAAAGCTAGGGAGAATCGAGATCGGTCTATAGTTCGAAAAGAGTGATCGATCACCAGCTTTAAAGAGTGGTATCACGCGAGCAATTTTCATTTGGTCGGGAACAATGCCATGAGAGATAGATAAATTGATTATATGAGCTAAAGGATCGGCTATAATATGAATTGACTGTTTTATGATGGAAATGGGAATTCTATCATGGCCAGCTGCCTTACCTGGTCGAAAAGCATTGGAAATTTCCGATACCTCATTTGGAGTCACTGGATCAAAAAACACCGATTGACAAAAGTGACCAGAGAGAAAACTTCTTTGAGAGACAGACGAGTGACTTTCTTTGTATAGATTATGTCAGATACTAGAAATATAACTACAGAATCTATTAGCGATGTCTACTGGATCCGTAATTTCTTGGTTGTCAACTTTAAAGATGGAATTGATTTTAAACGCTTTCTTTTTTGTCTTAATAATTTCGTTTAGAACCCTCCATGTAGCTTTGGCATTTGATTTAGAAGCATCGATTTTCTTTTCGTAATATATACGTTTAGCGATTCTTAATGAGTGATTCAATTTGTTTTTGTAATTTTTATAACGAATTTCATAATGCAAAGATTGATTATTGAGATACTGTCTATACAACTTATTTTTCGTTCTTATCGACTTCAGAAGTCCTTTCGATAACCAAGGCTTTCTCAGGTAATTGCTCACCTTAGTTTTTTTTAAAGGAAAACATGAGTCATATGCCGTAGAGTAATGTTTGAAA
>NC_090896.1:40945883-40968383 GCF_036669925.1 Montipora capricornis
AATTCATAAAGCCAGTAACCCCTCAATAGTACAAATTAAGTAGTAAATACAGAAATATTGGAAATATTCAGTACCATGGACAAAGGCAAACAAGGATACATCATAAGAAGTAAGATTATTCAAAAAATAATTTTATTATTTTTTTAAAACATGGTTGAAAATAATTGTGTTTTTAGGTTAGCCAATTATGTTTCAGGCAGGAGTACATTGAAACTTTGAAGAAGAAAACAGCAGAGATTCAATCACAACACTACTGCCATTGCTTGAGGAGCATCTGCATCTAAGAATGCAAGGCTATTTCTTAATTAAAGCACCCACATTTTTTGCAAACAATAGAGTACATGTCTGCAGTCATCACTTATTGGCAGCAGTGTGTACCCTAATTAGATTAGTGCCTTCGTCTTTTCATGAAGTACAGATGTGCACATGTCATATCACTATGCATTAATAAAGCACTACTCAATATGTGCATGGTATCAACTTAAATCTTTCTGTACGAGAAATTAAGACCTCTTTTTATTCCCAAAGATGCAATGACAAAAACAGATCTGAGCAGGAATGCAGAACATTATTTTACACATGCCAAGATGTCATGAGGTAATAGCCATTCTTACAGTAGTACCCCATTGATTACTTACACATGCATGTGTTATATTAACTAAAGAACCACTTACGCCTAGCATAACTAAAAAATGAGATGCACAATAGGCCATTTTACATTTGTTTGCTCAGCGACCAAGCCTATGAATAGCTGCGAGGCTGCCGGTGACCTTGCATTGATACAGACCTCACTGCTTTTATCGTGTAAATTGTGTTGTTGTAACGCTAATTAGTCCATATTAGCATTACAAAAGCATGAAGGTTTGTATCAAAACAGGGTCACCGGCAGCCTCGCTTCCATTGTTAGGCCTGGTAACTTAGCCACAACTGTAAAATGGTCTATTTGCTTTCCCCATGAAATCCTCTCCCTCCATCTACTAGCAATAAGATAATCATAGGTTATGCAAATTGAATTAAATACTGCACTTCAAGAAAACACCAAGCAGCCTTTACTAAAATTAGAGTCCTAGTTAGAAGGCATATACTATTGTTATTAGCACACTCGTCTTCCCCCTGGGCAATTTGGATTAAAAGGGTTAAGGGTTTTATCTTCAGGGCCTGTTGGTAGAACAAAAAGTTGAAGAAGGGAGATTGTCAGCTAGTAGTGTAAAATGAATGCAAACATGTGTCTATAAGAAGACAATCGTTACTAATTCTCTCATGCCTATAGTAGAATACATTTTATTTGGTTCCTGTTTTGCCGGGTTCCCATTGGTGAAGACTTTGAAAACTAAAGAAATTAATACACTGAATTTGTAAAATCAATTTAACTACCCGACATGACAACTGTTAGGTAGAAAACCCCACCCTTTACCCTTGGAAAAGGTTTGCGGTTTAGTGATTAAGAATGACATCATATTGTCCTCGATCCAGCGCTTTTTTTATACTGACCATCATCAATATAAATCCACTTAAAATGAGAATTGAATTTCTGATAGTAGCAGCATTAGTTTTAAATGAAATCTTCACAGCTGAGCTGCTAAACGAAAATGATAGATTTGTACTAGCAAAATATTCTGCACTTTTGCGTACAGTATAAATTACCTTTGTTGAAGGGGGGCATCTTGGGTTATTTGCAGCGCAGATTCCCCAATATTTTCGCAGGGAGTGTCGCCAGATGCAACGTTCACTGCGCATAACAAATTTTGCGTTCCACCACAGGTAGCCCAAGCTCGATATATGCGTATCTGTACTGTACTTTTTTATGCAAGAGCAGAAATATAGGGGTTTGTACGGGGAAAACGGCTTTTCTCAAAATTTAAAAAGTATTTACGATTTAAAATAAAAAAAAGAGCTTACCTCGCTTCAGTCTTCTGTTTATTTGTCTTTGGTACGGTTTCTGGGTCCATTAAGATCTATTTAGGTGGTTTTTAGTTCCTCCTCTTTTCCCTCTCTATAGAAGAGGGACCGAAAACCACCTAAACCGCTCTTAATCGAAACAAGAAACTGAAGCAAAGACAAAGAAACACAATACTGAAGCGAGGGAAACTATTTCTTATTTTAAAACGTAAATTTATACATATATGTTTTTTACTTTTGCGAAAAACCATTGTCCCATACAAATCTTAAAGTTCCTACGCGTACATAATATAGTACAGATACACATATATCGAGCTTGCGCTATCTATGATAGGAGACAGAACCTTAATGGTTTACTGATACTCTCGATTTGTTTGTGTCTTTTCCTTTGAGTGGTTAAGGAAGGAATTTGCATCATGGAAAATTAGCTCAATTAGTCCG
Organism: Montipora capricornis; assembly: GCF_036669925.1. Lineage (NCBI taxonomy): Eukaryota > Metazoa > Cnidaria > Anthozoa > Scleractinia > Acroporidae > Montipora > Montipora capricornis. Next base: position 40,948,224 of record NC_090896.1, read on the forward strand.
TTCGATTCCAAAATAGAATCCTTTTAGATCAAAAGAAAGACACTAACATAAGTTACCGTTCCTTTCTTTGTTGTAATAGGGCATCAATAGCCCATAAAGATCATACGTAATAGCTCAGAAAGCGCTGGAACCCGTTCCCTGAAAAAAAAATGCTGATAAATATCGAACATACAACCAGCAGTACTTGCCTGGTAAGGGCCGTTCAGGATTTAGTGGATCGGGGAAAGGTTTATTAGGTTTATTTTGGGTACCCTGCGGGCTAGTCTTGACTAAAAGGTCGAGGGCTCACAGGCCGGGTTAGTTTTGGTTGACTGTAAACCAATGAATTCTCGACGACCACAGCATCTTCTCTGCTGTGGCTGCTCTGATTAAACAGCGACCAATGGTCTTTACAATTCACATAAACGTAGAAAAGACTGATTGAGAATGTCCTGAACTTCCTTCTTGGCCCTAATCTGCCACTCTTTTTTTCGCCGTCGTCGTCTGTTTTTTATATATCTGAAATGCATACAGAGACACTACAAATGCTGGGAAATGTGAGTAAAGTGCAGAAAGGTGGAAATTCAGCATGGTGAAGTTATTTTGCCTTTTCCTTTCATTTCACAGAAAGTGTCACGATAAAAGAGGCCATTAAAATCAAGCAAGAAATTGTGCTGAAGTCTTAATTCGTAAATGTCATCAGACAACTCCGCGACTGGTGATAGTGGTGATAGCGAAGAGCTTGAAAACGAAGAAGAAAGGAAGAGGAAAAGGAAGTTCATGACAAAGGCTGCCTTGGTGGTCAACCCAGCTCGACATGTTGATGAGATCTTTGGACGGAAAATCGTTGCGTAGAAGATCCGCCTAGGTGGCCTCATAGGACAAGATAACAACAACCAGAAAACTTGTCAGAGCAGCGTATTGCCCCTCAAGACGCCCCACAGTGGGCAATCCGCGTTGTTCCGCAGTGCTTAAAACTTGGTAACAGCGTTAACCCAGTATTACAGATTAAGAGAGTTTGACCAAGGAAACTTGACCGTCATACCGCCCAAAACGCTGTTGATAATCTATTGGAAATCTTTAGTTGACGCACTTGCTAACTATAACAACTAAAAGCCATGCTAATGCATATATAGAAAATGTCTGGTTGTCTTGACCTCTATGCACAAATAACCATTCTTTGGAAAAAATGTGTTCTGTGCAAAAAATGCAGTAGAATAGCAGCAGAATTTCACTGTTTTTTTAAAGAGGACTTTCTCGGCTTTTGAAGTGGATTTAGGTGACTTCAAAAGTTCAACTTAGAAGCCCATCAGCATACTACCAGGAATCCTGCCTGATACCTGATACCTGATTGACGTGCTGCTAAACCATTTATTGGGTGACCGATTGTGTGAGTTGGAGAGTTGCATTTTATATTACTCATAAAACAATGGCCGTCTCATTTGAAGAAAACCAATTTTTTGCATCAAGAATATCAATAGTTCGTTGTTGAAGAAGTCTTAACTTCTATCGAGGAAATAGAACAATTAGAACTTACATTTATTTCCCGGCATGTAATAAAAATGGGAAAGCCAAAGTCTCTTCACTTCACACTGTCACCGCAAGACTTTAATCAAGCAGAAAAAAAAATGAAATCAATGATTACAATTGGTGCAAAATCTAGTTAGTATGCTGGTGGCCGTCGATTGAGTGGCACAAGGAGTTAAAACTAATTTTGGCGGATTTTCGCATGAAATAGCGTTTACTAGAAGTTTATTTTGTTAATTTCAAGTCGGTGTGGCTAAAGCTGTTTTCCACAATGAACTACAACATAAATATAACTTATTAGCGTGCCTCAAAGTTAAAACGCTGTTTCATGGGAAGTTCCTTTCGGTTTTGACTTGTTGTTGGTGAGTAAGAAAAAAATCAAGATTATATCAGTTTTTTTTTATTCAAAGTTTTCAGTAGTTCCATTTACCCTGTCACTTATGTCCACTACTCTTGATATTGTGTCAGTTACATGATACTTCCAAGAGAGGTGTCATGATTGTTTGTCATAAATTAACTTAACTAATTCTACGGTGACAGTGATTTTACTTGTTATGCAACAAAGTTGTTGATAACACGGCGCTTGTTGTGCGTGTAGTGTAAATATTACAGGTATAAATAAATTGAAGCCTTGAGAGAAGTGAAGCACTGGAATTGAAAAAAATTAATTCTCATCCTTCGATTTATTTATACCCTTTTACATTTACATTTTGGATGTATACTACCACTTAAAAATGCGCAACAAAATCGATTCCTAGAGATATTACAGAATGTAAGGTGTGAGATTCTTGGTTTTGCCAAGAGTATGAATTCCTTTGAATAAAAAATGGAAAAACACAGTTTTTCGTCGTATCTGCATTTCAGTCTGTCTCTCATATGGCATAACACGGGGGTGGATGGCAAATTAATTTGACTACGGTGGTTTCAGAAATGCCACTCTAGACATATTTCAGATATTTGAAAAACATTTCAATTGAGACTCAAGTACATTTATGATGGACAGTTGTTTGAGTTGAACGGTGTCTTTGTTACGGCTAGAAAAATTCAGAAGTTTCCGTCCTACCGTCCTGATTAAGGAAAAGTAGTCCAGAGATCTGAGTTTTCAATTCAGCGCTTCAAGCCAACAGCTATAAATACACCCCAAGACATCTTTGGCTACACCTTTGCTAAATCTTTGACTTGAATCTCAAACATGTTTGACTACACCTTTGTCAAATCTTTAACCTGAATCTCAGACATGTTTGACCACGCCTTTGTCAAGCCTTTGAACTGAATCTCAGACATCTTTGACAACACTTTTGCCAAGGCTTTGAATTGAAGCTGAGACATCTTTGACGACACCTTTGTGATGGTAACAACGGGTTGTCAAATAACCCCTTTGGCGCTTGTCAAAGGTTGGGTGTAAAACTGTAGTAAAAACGGCCTTTACCACCTGAGACCCCCCTGCAAAGGCAACCGCAAAGATAATATTTGACGCGCGTCAAAGGCATGTAAAGCTGTAACAAACGCGGTCTTTATCGCGCCTTTGACAAGACATTTGACGCTATGTAAATCCAATTTTTCGTCCCGTGTATTCAAGAGAGTTCTTAGCCTGTCTCTAACTACGATCAAGTTGCAAAGTGATGATTATACTTGAGAGAAAGTTGTTTGTGCGTACCGTAATTCAGTTTATTACACATAACATGAGACTAATTTTATTCCATAAAGCTCATTTCTACAAATCTTAGACCTTATTCATAACGGGCGGTCACATTAATAATTCTTTGGTCCACGTCCAAATTAGCCTACCACGCCCCTTTTTAGAGCAAGAATTCTTTTCAATTCACTGTATGGTATCGAGGCTTGGTAGGCTAATTTGCACTTCGACAAAAGAATTATAAAATGACCGCCATTTATGAATAAGGTCTATACGCTTTATTTTCACATGTGGAAAAGGCTTATACAGCAAATCAGAATGCTATTTCACGTGTGGAAGTATAACCAATCAACGATAGCGTAAAGGCTTTTTCAAGCCAATCACTCGTGCATCTTGCGCAAATCGTACGTTGTTATTCAATTAAATTAAATTTGCATTTGGTTTATTGTTAGTGAGTTTTTGTTTCTAATTTGCGTTCAAAAAACTGTTTCAATGAAAATTTTCGTCTTATGTGTAATAAACAGCTCACAACTCGTGAATAATTCCCGTACGCCGCACTTTCTATGGCATAAACTATATTTAACCGATATTTACGATCCATTTTACAAGCAATATTGAAGAAAGACTTACCGATATCTCATTCTCGGTTCATGAGCACTGCAAGTCGGACTTTCCAGTTGCGAGGATTTCAAGATGGAAAGTCCGACTTGCAGTGTAAAATTAAAGAAACGCTATTAATCAGTGATTTAAAACCCTCTCTTAATGAAAACATTATTAGGGAGAAGCTTTTTCTTTATTAACTTCTTCCGGAAGTATCAACTACCGGAAGTTACGATTTTGTTATCACACTTTTTAGCCAGTCACCAGTGCCTCGCTCTAGTTTTTAAAATTTTGTGTAACAGTTTTAACCGTCACTTCTGATGATGTATGTTGCAACATACGAAACGTGAAGTATAAAATGAAAATGTTTGTAACCGCTATTTGTTTTCTTTTCCTGCTGAAATTGAAATGGCCAAAAGGACAGAAGTATTTATGACGTTGCATTATCAAATTGACTGATGAGCTGAATTGAGAAAAGAAAAAATCAATAATTAATTACCTGGAAACAAATATTGTTTCAGTTATTATCGAGTCACTTTCGAAGGCAGCAATAAAAACTTACCGGGTTATGTTACCCATACCAAATAGATAGCAAGGAACCGAAACCATCAATGCACTTATATGTCAGAACTGCTAGTGATTAGAAAAAGATTCAGTTTATAGGTCTGCATTGTTAATCTCTTTTTAGTTGTCGCAAAAGAAATGAAAACGCCGTCATTGCTCTTCATTTGTGTTGCCATTTGTGAAATTGTCGATAAAACAAAGTCTCAACAATGTCCTGCATTTGGATCTGAGGAGTCCATCTTGGGATGGATGTTGCAAGGGCACATCTATCAAACAATGATGGCCAATATTGGTCTTGATTGCCTTGCTGTCTGCCTGAAGGATGATCGATGCCAAAGCTTCAACTTTGTGATGTCTCTCCATAAGTGCGAATTCAGTGATCGCACCAAGGAAGCCAGACCTGAGGATTTTATTCCAGATGCAGACAGATATTACTTCAGAAAATACATAAACAGAGGTAAGTGGACTTTAACAAGCTAGGTTTGTTGCATGGAAAAGACTGCTCAAACAAGAATAAAGAAATAATACCAGTTTCTCAATTTCAGTCCCACTAGGCTCCATCTCTGAACTAGCAGCCGAGTCCTGCAAGGAAATTAAGTTGAGTGAAGGAAGATCACCCAACGGCAAATACTGGATGTCTTCAATAAAGCCAGGGATTCCAGTTCTTGCATTTTGCGATATGAAAACTGAAGGTGAGATCTGATAACTTCACACTTCTGTAATTAATCTTCTTCTCCATGTTTTTCTTCATCTCCATTAGCTATATCCTAACGTCAGGATTTATGTAAATCATCATCTTCATCTCCATTTCGAACCCCATCTTCATTCAGTTCACCTACATCGATGATCCACATCTTAAAGCTCATCCAATTACATATTTATAGCCCTTATATTTTTATCTGGCTCTATTTCCATCTTCATCTGCATCTCCATCTGCCTCATCTTTTTAACTTCCCTTTTCTTCTCTCAACCTCATCCGTGTACCCTTTTTCTCCTGCAATCCTTTAACTGTCTCGTTCTCCACCACTTTATCTTATTCCACGTTTTCCTGGTTCCCTCGAAGCAAAACTACCTCTGCCTTTTCGGTTGCCTTATCCTGTTGGACTTGAAGCAAAATTATGCAGCGGGTTTGGAGATGGACTACATGCTAATCGCGGTTAAAGTTGTTCCTTTATGTTGTAGATGTTAATGAATGCACTGCTTCTTCACCTGTGTGTCATGTAAATGCTACATGCAACAACACCCTTGGCTCCTACCAGTGCACTTGCAAACCCGGATACGCTGGAGACGGAAACACTTGCAAAGGTAATTTAAAGACCAACCGAGGCAGTTCAAACAAGCATTTTCGAAAAATAAGAAGGTAGTAGCTTTGCACGCAAATCTAGAGTAAGGGTTACAGTCAACGATTTTGAATATTACGTCATTATAAAATAAACACAGTGAAAGCCGTGTCAGAAATGCATTTTGGTCAAAACAATAGCTAGCTAGGGTTAGATGCCATGCCATGCCATGCCACCGGCTGGGAGGTCGGTATAGGGAAAAACTCTTCCTTTAGGTCTTGAATACTCAAGGCGGTGGGCACAAGTTTTCCCTCTACGGACCGACCTAAGCCGATGAATAAGATATTTATTATTTCTGCTTTTTTCTTTCTTTATTTTTTTCTTTCTGAAAATGATCATGGCATTTCTACGTGCTCTACGTGGCACTATCACAATTGTAATTATCTTAGGGCCTGTTCGCACTACACCGAAATGTTTAGGTTGGTGTTTGCAAAAAAAAATGAAGATTTTGTGATACCGATTTTGTGTTTTCGTAATAGCGTTCGCACTGGAGACGTGCCATTTATTTGAGTAACCACAGATGTCGTTTGCCGTTGATGGTTATATGTCAAAGAACAATAGATTTTCTCGCTCGAAAAAATATTGTAGGCCTCTAAAGCTAGTTGACGGCACCTTTGAAGTTTGGTGGCACAAGCATGCGAAAATTTTTCGTGGGTCGCAAACATCGTTCGCATTGAAAATGGTCTCGCGTTGACAGTTCTTTTTTGAAAACAAACAAAATTTTGCGTAGTGCGAACAAGGTTTTATAACTGGAAAAAGCGCGCACATTCGTAGTTAAAGCTCAGAGAAAAATGATAGGTTGATAATAAAACAGAACTTCAAATATCTCTTGGTGCAATAAATATAAAAACAAACAGTTATAGTGTATAGCAAGCTTACAGAAATGAGACAAGAAAACTAAACAATATTTAAAAAATCGTACAAACAGAAGAATAGTGTTCTACGTATTAAAGTGCTTTGTCTTGTTAAAATTGAAACGAAAGCAACACATCGCAACGCTGTGGTTTTTCGGTCGTTGATTTTATTGAACTGTCCTTTGAGCTCAGGTTTTCGGTTGAGATCCGTCAGGGGCACCCAACGAGAATATAGTTCAAAACCACTTAAACATAGCATTGTAAAACGTATTTTTGTATTTAAAAGGTAGATATCGGCCTATTTTTCTCCCCTAATAATTTTTAATCTGTTCGGATTTCCTAGCTGAAAGTCAAGTGATCCGAAAAGTTATAGGGATCAAAACGTACCTTTTCGAAAATTTCAGCCAGAAAAAAGGCTTCCCAAAAAAATAGGTGACCTTTTTAGGGTAAAAATCCTTTTAAAATGGGCAATTATACCTTTTTTTAGGGGCTCGAAGATCCTAGGACAGGCAGGCAGGCAAGAAATGTTACAATAAATGTTCCGAAAATTCTAGATATCAAATCGTCTTCCGAACAGATATTTTCCGAAAATTGACGTTGGGTGCCCTTGATCCGTTATTTTCTTTGGAGTTCTATTTTATAATGTCGTTCCATTTTGCTTCATTTAAGAAACTTGAAATACGGATTCGTAGCTTAAATAGTCAAACAAACAAATAGCAAGGCTTTGGAGTTTCCAAGAAGTAATGTCAATGCCAACAAGCTTTTCTTGTGTAGTCTTTTACGTTTTGCACTACTTTGTGAAGGAAAAAGGGAAATTAAAAAGATGAGGCAGATGGAGATGCAGATGAAGATGGAAATAGAGCCAGATAAAAATATAAGGGCTATAAAGATGTAATTGGATGAGCTTTAAGATGTGGATCATCGATGTAGGTGAACTGAATGAAGATGGGGTTTGAGATGGAGATGACGATGATAATTTACATAAATCCTAACGTTAGGATATAGCCAATGGAGACGAAGAAGAGGACATGACGGAGGACAAAGATAAATACTTGAAATAAGAAAATATGAAGGCAGAGAATGAGATGTTCGAGTATTTTTCATTACTTAAGTTTTTTTCCCCTCCGGTTTTAAGAACTTTCATTTCATTTTCAACAAGACAAAGCATTTAAATACGTAGAACACTATCCTTCTGTTTGTCCGATTTTTTCAATATTGTTAAGTTGCTTGGCTCATTTCTCTAAGCTTGCTATACACTATAACTGTTTTTTTATATATTTATTGCACAAAGAGATATTTGAAAATCTGTTTCATTATTAATTTATCATTTTTCTCTAAGCCTTACGAACAGCGCTTTTTTCAGTTATAAGTTAATTTCAAATGTGAAAGTGCGGCGTATACGTACCCTGCGAGCAGAGTCAGGAAGATCGAAAGAGACTCTGCTCGCAGTGTATGCATCGTAGAGCGCGTAGGAAGTATGCAAATATAAATATGTTATTCACCGGCTTAGGTCGGTCCGTATAGGGAAAAACTGTGGCTTCGGCCTCAAGACCTCGTGGACAGTTTTTCCATATACAGACCTCCCAGCCGGTGAATAACATAGTTGTATTGTAAGCTGTGCATGTGGTGTAAGTAGTGTAGGTGTAAGTAGTCTGAGTAGCAAATATATTGTATGTGTATAAAATAAAATAAAATTGTTTTTAGTGTGATACATGTGAGCATCGTTTCATTCTTGTGAACCGTATGATGATTTTAGCAAGAAAAATGGCCATATTCTAGACTACCGGGACACTTATCTGCATATAAATTGCGTGTTTTGATATACTTTTATGGAAAAGCTTACTAAATTTCATCCGAGAAAAAGGAAGACTTGCATCACAGACTTTATTCCCGAAGTCAAGTTACTCATTGACAAAACTCGCGCATTCTTCACTGAATATGTTACACTGTTACTATGTATCACGTTTTATTGCCTGTAATATTAAAGAGATTTTCTGAAAACCCCTCTAGAAATCAAATGCTCCAAAAACGAATAAATGCCGATTATATCTCGGAAGAAAAAATGTTACGTCACTCGTAATATATGGGCACAGTTTGATGGGGAGGGGGGGGGGATCGCTTCTTGCCCTTCCTGTTTTTCGACATAGTGCAAGTAAAGCGCGGAAAGTAACCACCATTAATTGTGTCTTTGAAAGAATAAACTTCGCTTTGGGAGAGTTTTTAACCCACATTACAAACAAGTCTAAAACGCGAGAAATGGAAGAATGATAAAGGATATTTAAGTAACTTATGATTATTTTTATAAAAAGTCACCAACTCTGATATAATCATAGGGAACTCTCCTTGGGAAGCTTCAGTGTATGCCAATAGGCAACGCCCAATCGTACTTTCTGTTTAATTAACCTTGTACTTTCAGGTTCCTCTCCAACTGCTTAAATTGCATAGTTCACTGTGTTAATAAGTTTGAATAACTTATAACTTGCTTAATTCAGTATTGCTTTGTCCTTTTTATGGAGCATTTAAGGCTGTCTTCACAAATCTTGGAGCAACTGGAAGACTGGGTCCAAGTTCGCTGGGTGGCTACTACAGTGGTCAGGATCACGATGGCCAGGTTACACTGGTCAGCGGTATACAACATTGGGTTGTTCCTTACACTTGTGACTACAAAATAGAAGCAGTTGGAGCTGCAGGGGGGTACGATCGATACAGTAATAGTCGTCAGTACCGAGGAAGAGGTGCCAGAATGATAGGGATCTTTAGCTTGGTGAAAGGAGAAACAATCAAAATACTTGTTGGTCAAGAAGGCGGGATTAACAAAGCGAGTCAGAGTGCTGGGGGTGGTGGTGGAACATTCGTGGTAAGAGGAAGCAACATTCCTTTGATTATAGCTGGAGGAGGAGGAGGCGGTGAATCAGTGCAATCAAGGCATACTGGATGTGACGCATCTACATCTACATCGGGGAGAGCTGGGTACAAGTCATGGTCAGGAGGAAGTGGTGGACACGGTGCGACAACTGCTGACCACAGTAATTCAGGTAACATTACTGTACATTATTTCAGTTTGTCAGTTAGCAATGTAAGATTATCCCAAATCCGCAACAAAACTTTGTTTCGATCGTGTCTTCGGTAAAAGAAAATAAAAATCTGATCTTGTGTTTGTCTTCCCTCTCAGATGATTTTAGTGATTATCATTGGCGTAAATGGGATGTTGACAAGTTGAACCGCAATAATATTAAAGGAGACCTTTTCACACACCTTTTCAAGTTTAAAAGTTTTCCGAACTGATTATCATTACTGAGAAAATAAAATTAGCATGTCATCCAAAAGACCTGAATTGAAAATCGATGATGGAAGAACCACTGGCATATATTGGTTGTCTTCACCTCATACTCTTCTAACTATGCTTTAGATAAATCACTTATACAACCTTCGATTACTGTTGGCCTTTGTGGGATACTTGCGGTAAACAATTGAAAGATTCAAAACCAAGCAGGAAGGGTTATTACGGGTTCTTCATATGATATTAGTTCTGTTGATGTGTTGAATAATTTGAAATAGAAAACCCTTGAAACTGGACGTTGCCACATGAAGGCGTCACCTATGTGCAAAATCCTCAAAGAGCAATCTGCTCCCCACCTGAGACTCCTTTAATCTCAGGAATCTTGAGACTGACCTAACACTTCCAAGGACAAAGACAAATTTCTTAAAATAAAGCTTTAAGTATAGTACTGTCAGTGGTGCAATGCCCTGGAATAATCTTCCCCATGAGGCAAAAGCCACACAATCACTTTCGGAATTTAAACTTCTAATCTTGCCTTTTTGCCTTTTGCTGGATCACGCTGGCTCCCAGTGTTATTATCACTTTTCTCATGACCTTATTCTTGTGACTTGTTAATGTATATAGTAAGTCTTTACATACGCCACACTTGGAAACCAGCTGTAACGTTGTTCAATGTGGCGAGCGTAGCTAAATTAAGCTCTACTACTACCACTACCACTACCACTACCACTACCACTACCACTACCACTACTTCTTCTCTTGCATGGTGTTTGCAGAATCTATCGATAGCTGTTTTATCACGCTTGATCGACAAAATCGAATTCAAAGGAGACTTTTAGTTAGTTCTTAGAACAGACAAAGATCATTTGAGGGATCTTTTTTTTTGCGAATTCAGTCTGAGGACGCGGTAATTAGAAGAAGGGACATGTTAATCACTTCTCAAAAACTTGACCCTTACGTTAAGATTCACGCGCGTACAAATTCTATAACGCACGTAGCGAAAACTTCAATCAGAAAAGCCAGCCAGATAATTAAAAGTATTACATAATTTCAAGAACAAAGCAGTTTTCCCGTTTTGATGGCTAGATTGCAGAATACCCGGTCACTTAATTTGCAACGAATAGCGTCCGTTTTTTTTTTGCCTCGTTCTTCAAAGGATGCCGCTACAAGAAGAAGATATAGAGCGCTTACCATTTGAATGAAATTTTCGATAAGAATGTTTCGACAAATGGTACTGCACGTTCTGTACTTAGAAAAAGTATATGGGAATGTGCCGTATCATATATTTGCCAGAAAAACGGGTTGTTCCGGTTGAAAAACAAATGAAACGGTCTATTTTCTGTGGCATTTGTAACTGTGGACAAGTCGGGTACAGAAATTTCCGGGCATACCGGTCAAAGCGAGAAAAAGGGAATACCTCGAAAGGTATTACCTTTTCTGAAAGCATTCCAGCGGGATGAACCGTTCCATTTCAATTCTCCCCTGAATTACCAAAAATTCCATTCAAATGGTAAACGCTCATAGATTTAGCCAAGCCTAAAAGCGGCGCTCCCGTTTCTAACCCAAGAAAGCATTAACGTGCATATGGGAACACATGATGGAAATAATTAAGCTTCTGCATAAAGTACAAAATTAATCGTCATTAGGGTATACAGTTTACAGTGATAAAACACCTCTGAGGTGACAGCAGTGAATAAACAAGCCTTGTGCACAAACAATTACCAACAGTTTTAAGCAACAACTAAAACTAAAATGACACGCACAGTAATCTCTTTCACGACATTTTCCGTTTGACTGATAATCTTTACACCCTCTCTCTTCAGTTTAGAACAGCAGCAAAAATCTTACTAATTAAAAAGTAAAGCCAGCCATAGCTAATAGAGGGGAATGGTTATGAAACACTACAGATTTCTTTGTTGTACGTTTTTGTTCTCTTTTTTGGCCTTGACCGTGCATAATCTCTTGCCGTGCACAAAACACAGTAGTTGTTTACTCCGTACTGAGGAACTAACCAATAGAAACGTGTTGATTACGTAGTTCATGCATATTGTATAAGCACAAAACAAAAGATTCTGCACGGTCGTGGACTTTCCAACCTAAATCTTGGCATCTTTGTTTGCTCCTTTAATGATTTAGCGACTTTGAACAAGTTTTTTTTACTTTTTGAAGTCAATTTGTAATAGCATGACGCCCTTTTGAGCAAACTCGAAAGTTAACTAAACAAAATATAAACAATGACGTCAGTAAAGATTTCCCTATAAGCCAGGGCCCGGTTGTTCGAAAACCGAATTAACTTAATCCAGGATTAGCGTAAACTTTTGTTTCACTTTCTTTTCCTTACTTTTGTTTTTCCAGATTGACTTCTTCTTATGCAATTTTTTTGCCGAATTTCCGTGTCGAACAGCATTTGGGAGTAGAGAAGTAAATTCCTTGGTTAATTTTTAATCTTGGATTTGCGTTAAACGGCTTTTGAACAACCGGGCCCAGAAGTCGTAGTACTCTTTTCCTTCATCCGTTTTAACTCTCATGAAAGGCCGCGCTTTAGCCACATACACTTGAACACCCTTAAACGCAAATTTCTTTCCGATAAGCCCCTTCGAACTTCTGGAAAGTTTTGCTTAAATAAGTTACTGATCTCATTTTAGGTTTCGTTTGCTTTTACTGTACTTGACTCTTTATGACCACATTACTTTTTTCGGGTTTCATTAACTCAGGTCGAAAAGTGAATGTGAATGGCAGTTGATATTGATGTCTTTAGGTTTGTCCACAAGTATAGGCAAAGTAGACCTGGTGACGGTGTAGGACTATATCTTTCTAATGATATGAGTTTAAAGAGCGAGAGGATTTTTGTTTCAGTGATGTTGACATCACTAAATCATTGTTTATTGAGGTGTTAAGACCAGCGGTTAAAAATATAATTGTTTGCATTGTTTACCGACCACTCAACCAAAGTGTTGACGAATTCTTGACCAAAATCAATGAATCGTTAGGCAAAATCTCTATGGAAAATAAGATATGTTTTTTATTGGGCGATTTCAACATTAATTTAATGAACTACCAACACCATCATTCTACGGGCCAATTTCTTGATGAAATGTATTCTAATATGTTACTCCCTCTGATTACACGTCCCACACGTATCACCCCTAACACGGCTATTTGAATAATATCTTTGTTCGTTCGAGAAGTGGTTTATCGTTTACTGACATCTCAGATCACCCTTCTGTTTTTTTCTTTTCATTTGGACAACACTCTAGGACATCATTCTAGACAAGATCCCATTTTTGTCCGAGATAAGAACCCGATTAATCTGTCCAAGTTTGTTGAAAAACTTGAGGGTGTTGTGTGGTCTTCACTCGCAGGTTATAATGATCCACATACTGCATACACCAGTTTTCTTTAAAAAATTACCGAAATATACAATGATTGTTTTCCTGTTAGGAAATTGATTCCAAAGAAGAGATCTATTAAAAAACCGTGGTTAACTAAAGCTCTTCTCAAGTCGATTAAAAGGAAAAACAATTCCTTCATAAACCGACACAGAATAACAATTTACTCTGTAAGTCTTACAAAAACAAATTAAATCACATTTTGAGATCGGCTAGACGATTATATTATGAGAAGAAATTAGAATATGCAAAATCAAATACCCATGCTACTTGGAATCGGAAGAAATCAAAGCCTAAAGTAAACTCAATATTCACATCTGATGGTCAAGAAATATCTGATCCAGTTATCATCGCGAATAAATTTTGCAAGTATTTCTCCAGTATTGGTCCTAACCTTGCAAAAGAAATACAATCTCATCCTTTTTCTCATAAAGACTTTCTTCCAGGGTCTTTTGCAGAATCTACCTTTTTCAATCCGGCAACAAAAGAAGAAATCATTGCTATTGCATTTGCATCCAACAAAGCTGCGGGTTATGATAACATTCCAATGTCCCTCATAAAGGAATCTATCCAATTAATCTCTGAACCTTTGGCTCACATTATTAACTTGTCAATTGCTCATGGCATTGTACCTGATCAAATGAGGATAGCACGGGTAATACCTTTATTCAAAGCTGATGCGTTGTTGACCTGTTTCAGTTCTACCTAGTTTTTCCAAGTTTCTTGAGAGAAAAATTCACAACCGTTTAAATGATTATCTAACTAATTTAAATGTCCTTTGTGATGAGCAATATGACTTCAGGAAAAATCACTCCCCTACACTTTCTTTGATTGATTTGCATGATAAGATTTCCTCTGCTTTAGATCGTGCTGATATAGCTGTTGGTATTTTCCTTGACCTCTCAAAAGCATTCGATACAGTTAATCGTAATATTTTATTTCACAAGCTTGAACACTATGGTATACGTAGACTGGCCTTAAAATGGGTAAAAAGCTATTTTTCTAACAGATTACAATTTGGAGATTTCAAAGGTCATGTTTCTTCTCGCTTTAATATATCCTGTGGGGTTCCTCAGGGCTCTATTCTAGGGCCTTTATTTTTTCTTCTTTACATTAATGATATAGTCAATGCATCGACCGCACTACAACTGATTTTATTCGCGGACGATACCAACGTTTTTCTGTCTGGTAAAGATCCTGAATATTTGGTTAATCAGCTGAATATCGAGTTAAATATGTTGTCAGTATGGTTTAGGGTTAATAAGCTTTCACTGAATCTTAAAAAGGTCAAGTTCATAGTGTTCAAACCAAACCAAATGTAGAAGTTATAATTTTCAAATTTTGATAAATGAACAACAAATTGATCAAGTTAAAAGAAACAGTTTTCTTGGGTGTAATCATCGACGAGAACCTAACCTGGAAGACTGAGATCTCTCATGTGGCTAACAAAGTGTCGAATCAATTGGAATGATACACAAATCGAGTTTTTATTTATCTCCATACTCTTTACGTGTACTGTACTATTCACTTGTTTATCCTTACTTCTTTTACTGTAACATAGTTTGGGCTTCCACGTATAACACTAACCTTGTTCGTCCAGAAAATTTACCGAGAAAAGAATGGTGTGAATCATGGATAAATCTCATTTTAATGCTCATCTGACCCTATATTTAAGAAACTTGGAATCCTAAAATTCCATGATCTTAACTTGTTACAACTAGTTAATTCATGTTCTCCTATCAAAATGGAATTCCTCCACCCAAGGTAGCTCGCAAATTTACTCTACACAGTCAAATTCACACATATTAAATGAGAAACTCTCAGGCATTTCGTTTGCGTTTCTGCCAGACTAACATCAAACAATTTTCCGTTTTCTATAAGGGACCAAAATTTACAATTCTCTTGACATTGATATAATCAATTATTCCTAAACAGCTTCCTTCAAGAAAGCACTTAAGTCATTCTCTTTTAACAACTATTGTGAAAATTAAGCATTTTGTTCTTCCTGTGTCAAATTGCTTTCACCCGGTAATTTTACTTTCACAACTGTTTACATATTTCAACACGTTAATTAAACGACTAAGTGTTTGTAATTGTATGCTTCATTACCAACTTGTAATTTCTAACTGTTTTTAATTTTCGTTCATTACTTTATATTTCAACACATTAAATAACTAAATGTTTGTAATAATTGTATTCTCCATTGCCAACTTGCATGTCAACGATAGATAGATGCTTTTACTTGGCGAGGCCTAATTTACATAAGCTTAGTAGTTTCTTTTAGGCCTCCTCGCCACCAATGTAATTCAATAATTTTTCTTACCATCCTCTCTTTTTTCATTGTTTATATTTGTATTTTAATTTATAAATTTAAAAACAGAGTATTTTTCGTTTTGCGTGTAAATCACAAATAAAAAAGGTGAACATTTTTAATGAAGTTTTGCATTTTCTACATTAAAGTTTTACTGAAAAGTAGAATTGAAGGAAGTGATCACTGATTCTGAAACACAACCATTGTAAATTAGTGTTTTGTCTTTCGCTCTATTTCTCTTAGCTTTACGGTGTTCTTCATTGAAATTTTCTCTTCTTCTCCTTCCTCGGCTTCTCTCGAGGCTTTCTTCGCTTAATTTTCTCAAATTTCGTCGCCTCTTCTTTCGTGCTCTTTACGGCTCTTTAAATCTTTATCCCGCTTCTCTTCACTAATATGATTTTCCGCCAGAAAAACGCGGTTTGCCAAATGCAATGCTGCCACGCGATTTCCCGCTGAGCAAAATTGCCCGAACACTCCGGTCCCCATTTGCTGCCCTGCCTCCCCACCTCCACCCCGACAGTCCGTACGCACGAGTGCACGTTGACGTCATAACCAACGTTTCTCGCATGGATAGATTTCCCAAAAAATCTTACCCATGGTGCTCCGCAATCGTGGTCGGGGGATTCTGGAATCGCACGTTTTAGTTTTCTTACAGTGTTAATCGACCTCAAGCGTTTTGATAAACCAATCTCACATTTAATAAAAGCAATTTTAAATTTAGTTACATTAATTTATAGTGGGAACGGGCACTAACAAAAAGAGGTGTAATATTTTTGCGTTTTCGCTGTTCTAGCGTGTTTAATCGACAAAACTTCGCCAGGTCAGATTTTAGACATTTTAACAATAATTCCTGTTTCTTACTATTCATTTGGTCACTTATATCTGCGATTACATAATCCAGATCAAGGACATCTCATTAAAGCAATGACATTCAACCGCGCAACAGCAGTGTTATTCATTACCTTATTCAACAGAGAGAGAGAGAGGAAAAAAACAACAACAATCCCTTGTAGTGTATACTGATGAAGTGATTTGTTCTCTCCCCGCTAGCATCAATTGCCTTATGCTAAAGCTGCTCCGTTTGTAAACGGACACTCATCTATCTGGGGCCCTAGACATCTTAAATTCTGTGTACAACTATACTTAAAATTGGGGGCAGCTGTAGTGTCCACATTATTACCCTGTGGTCACATTCGCGCTAGACCCTTGCTCGCTTGGCCAATATTTGGTTAACTAGCACATTCCTAGGTGGTGACAGGTGTGTCCGAGCAGGGCGTCAAGGCGTTGTTTGCTTGTTTAATAAAGAGGCAGAGTAGCTTAGAACTTCACAGGATCCGCAGTTCAGCTCAAGAGCACTCTACAGTGCAGTGCTCTTGAACTGTGCTTGGTAAACAAATCACGAAGGCTGACCAATAAGGAAGAGGGTTGTAATTTACTTCATTTCCCTTTGTTTTCAGGTGGTGGTGGGGGTGGCTTCTACTCCAGCGGAAGAAGTTCAAAGCAGTTTGGAGGTAGCATGGGAAATGGGGGAGAAGGTGGCAAGGGGTTTCTTCAAGGAGGAGTGGGTGGACGAGCCTCGTTCAACAATATTGTTGGAGGATTTGGCGGTGGTGGTGGTGCCTATGGAAGTGGAGGTGGTGCGGGAGGCGGTGGAGGTTATTCTGGGGGAAGTAGCGGAGACAATGAGAATGATTCATGTGGGGGAGGAGGTGGATCTTACAACGCTGGAAAAAATCAGCAGAATGAGTGCTGTTACAATACAGCTGGACATGGTCGGGTGACCATAACTTTAACGTAACTCATCAGCTTAATTTTACGAGTTCTTTTCAATGATCATTTTAGACTTGACGTACAGTTGCTTCCTGATTTCATTATTAGTTTGTGCTCACAAAGTAAGCGACTTTGTTTAGTGTTGAGTAGCCTTTGCCTAGAGCTATGTAATGTGAAAATCTCACAAGGTTGTAGTTATTGAGAGGACTGTTTTCTTTTGTGACCGTGCTAGACTCATACCGTATCCCTGCTTACTCTGGACACGAACCTGACACTGATTGGAATCCCGTGTTATATCCGCAACGTCCTCTCGCAATCTGTGGACAACATTTAATTTCATATCGAGCCAACGATTCTGACCTCCTCTTGTATTTTAGCATTTTAATGGAGAGCTTTGCGTCCTCAATAAATATTTTCCTGCTTTAAGAGCTCTGATAAGCGCTTTCCTCTCAAGATTAACTTCGTTCAAGGGAGGTGTAACGTTTCTTTGATGCGGTAGCAGCCAAAAAAGTCATAAACTTCATCACTAAGTGCCGCCGAAGTATTTCTCTTGCTATAAACCAAGGAAACAAGCGCCTTTCTGTTCCCTCGGTCACACGCAATGATAGGTTTATGAAGACTTTATATCCGCAATGTCAAAGTAGTAGCTTTACTTTCCATAGTCTTCTATTTGTGACATTTTAGAGTTTTTCTTATTTTTATATTTCAGTCTAAAATAATTTTTAAATCACTAACTGTTTCTTATGTAAATTTGTGCATTTCAGCCTTAGTAGGCTGCTTATGTGAGTATTTTAAGTTAACCCTATGACTTCCACGAGTCATCAGTACGTAAATTCTCCTCATGATTTCGATGAAATGTCAGTCAGACAGGTATTGAGAATGAAAAATATTATCAGCTTAAAGGGCGTGATCTTGAACTAACACCAAATTCTCATGACTACCCAACAAAGAAATTAATGGCATTCGTTAGGAGAATAAAGGTTTCGATCGTGGGAATGAAAGGGTTAAATAAACTATCTTTTTATCTCCTTTACGTTTTTGATTCGTGTATTAGTTCTCCTATTTCATGGAGCTCCCTTTATTTGGAGAACCTATAACGTTGTATGGTTGAGGTTATTCATTCACTCTTCGGCTCGTGAAAGTCTTGTTGGTGTCAAGTTTTTAAAGCTTCGTAGCAGTCTGCATATGAAAAAGGTTTACGGTGTTGACAACTTGCTTGCATAATTTTTATTTCTTTCATATATGAGTGCAATGAAATTGTCATTCGTAGCTAGTTGCTAAAATTTTATTGCGTTTATGTAGCTTTAAGGGTGTCATGAAAACAACGAACAATTAAACAGATAGTAATTATGGCAATGATTGTTTCACCTGCAAATAAGGTTTGTTTGCAATAGATGAGCATGACCGGACTCATTGTCATTTTGGTCGATCGCATGCATTTGGTAGGCGAATACAGAATCCTCAAAAATAATCTTATAATAAACTGTTTTCCCAACCCCGTAATGCCATACGTTTTGTGGGCTTCTTTACATAAAAACAATGCAAGTTATTTACTCTTGGATCTGTATCATGCTTCAGTGAACTGGATATCTATTGTTTTAATGCAAATAACCTCCCATAATGAACTGTATTATGGGATTTGCGAATATATTGAATGAGAAATTTAATAAGTTACATGCCAACTCCAAATAGGCCTTATTCACGATGGCCTCCATGTTGAATTTGCTAATATCATGCAAATTAGCTACACACTTAAAGGGGGCAAACAACACATGTTGAGGTTATAAGAGGTTATAACGAACAGATGATGTGTTTCACGTTCATTGAATGTTTATCACTTAAGTAGTACAACAGAATGATTACACAAGTTACTTTGATGTTTTTTTAGTAAAAAATGAGCAGACAAAGAAGTAGAAAGTCAAAATGTCAAAGCAATCAAATATATAAAATTATTATAAAAGGTACTTAATTCTAAATTCTAAAATGTACTTTAAGCAATGTTATTTCAATATTTCGACGAGCCAATTTTCCGCAATTTGCCTTTTTTCCAATGTTTGCTCCCCAGCATAACACATGGCTAGTTTGCATGACCATTTGAAAACCAACATGGCGGCTTCGGGAATAAGGCCTATTTATTAGCAACCTAAATCTTAAGTAGTAGATAAACTATCAGCGGGAGATCTGTAAGGGTGTTTACAATGGCGAACCGATGGCGAGCCATTGTAAACGCTCATACAGATCACACGCGAATATTTTATCGAACTTATGAACTGAAACAATCGATTGTTTTGAGATTTAGTAATTGAATAGTCACTGATGAAGCGTGATTATGGCAACAGGACGTTTTCGTTTTCCCAAAACCGAAAATGAAGCAGTATCTATAAATGCGAAATGGGGAGTGAACGTTTTTACCGCCTAACAGAACACAAGAATGAACAAAAAAGTGCAACTGGAAACACAAGGAGGAAACGGACTTGAGTCTTCCGATCTCGAGGACCTATCAGTACAACTTGAGCACATCTCTGCAGGAAGTTTTAACTTCTGGCTTGGCAAATTTATTTGTGAAGTAGCGAAGTAAAGTGACGAATGGTACCCTACTAAGATGCTTTACCTGCTTGAATGATTGCTTTATTAACCGGAATTTAGCAGATGTTCATTGGGAAATGGCGTTTAACATACTAGGGAAAAGTGATACAAGGTTAAACGACATTCTGGGATGTTTCAGGAAATTTGTGTTGCATATTGTCAGGAGAAACTTTGTCGGGTAAATGAAATTAAATTCATGACAAAATATGACCATTGACCACCATTGTGTTTTGCATTTTAATCAGTAGAGATCTGTATCAAAAGTTAATGAATACTAATTAGCCGAGTAGGAGTCTTTGTCAAAAGTTAATACAATTGATTAAT
>NC_090896.1:40978383-40983383 GCF_036669925.1 Montipora capricornis
TGGAACAATGAGTCAGAAATGCAACACATTGCCCTTAAAGCAGCTATTGTCCTCCTCGCTGTTGGGTTACAAAAACCGAGCCAGAAATCTAAGGCGAAGGAGCACCAAGAGTGCTTAGCTAAACGTCTGGCACTGTGGAAAGAGGGCGAAATAGATGTCCTAGTGCGTGAAGGACGGATCATCCAAAGACGTCTTACCAACTCCCGTAGAGCTGATCCACCCAATAAAGCAAGCGTTTTTGCAAACCTTGTCATGACAGGCAAAATTAATTCAGCCTTGCGATACCTCAGAAACGGAGACGGCGGGGGTATTTTGCCCTTGAGCGATGACGTCATGAGACAACTTAAGGAAAAACACCCTTTGGCACAGGACGCCTCTCTAGGTTCTCTACTCTTTGGACCAATCGAAGAAGTTCCAGATACAGTGTACTACCAGATCAATGGGGAGATGATTCGTGACGCTGCTTTAAGGACTAAAGGCTCTGGCGGACCTTCGGGTGTAGACGCCAATGGCTTTAGAAGAATACTTGCGTGCAAATCTTTCAAGAAATCTGGGTCCGATCTGTGCACAGCTATAGCTACAATGACCAGACGACTGTGCACGGAATTTGTTGACTTTCTTAGCATCGAGGCAATTTTAGCCAATCGTCTGATTCCACTTGACAAAGGAGAGGGCGCGGTCCGGCCGATTGGAGTTGGTGAAGTAATACGGAGGATAATTGCGAAGTGCGTGATGAGAGTAACAAAACCAGATGTCGTTGACGCAAGTGGCTCGCTGCAGGCATGCGCAGGCCATAAAAGTGGGAGTGAGGCTGCCATTCATGCAATGCGCAATATTTTCGACGCTGATGACACGGACGCTGTTCTTCTTGTTGACGCCTCAAATGCCTTTAATGCCCTGAACAGAGCTGCTGCGTTGCACAATACAAGAGTCCTATGTCCAACCATAGCTACTTATGCGATTAACACCTACAGACAGCCTGCGAGGCTCTTTATTATAGGCGGCCAAGAACTTAAATCAGCGGAAGGCACCACACAGGGGGACCCTCTCGCTATGAGCATGTACGCCATTAGTCTCCAGCCACTGATAACGCGTCTACACGTCTCAGGATCAGCTAAACAGTGTTGGTTTGCTGACGATGCAACGGGAAGTGGTTCCCTGAAAGATGTGCGGAAATGGTGGGACGAGCTATCAGAGAGTGGTCCGGCGTTAGGGTACTTTCCCAATGCAAAAAAGTGCTGGTTGATCATTAAACCTGATAAAGAACACGCTGCTATGCAGGTATTTGGTGACACAGCGATTAACATCACCTCTGAAGGCCACAAGCACCTAGGTGCAGCTCTTGGATCGAGGTCATTTCTGGAAGGGTACGTGGGCGAGAAGGTAGAAGACTGGGTCAACCAGGTCACCAAACTTGCAGAGTTCGCCTTATCACAACCTCAGGCGAGCTATGCAGCGTTCACTTTTGGGCTACGGCACCGATGGACGTATTTCTTAAGGACACTGCCCGATATTACCGACTTGTTAGAGCCTTTGGAGCGTGCGATAAGCGAAGTTCTCATACCAGCTATTACGAACCACGCAACAACTGAAACTGAGCGCGAACTCCTTGCACTTCCTGTGCGCTTGGGAGGGCTTGGGCTTATAGATCCAGTCAGAGCCTCACCCAAAGAATATGAGGCTTCAGTCAGGGTCACAAGTCCCCTAGTAAGGCAAATTGTGGAGCAAGTGCATCAGACCCCGGATGTGTCAGAAGTAAAAACACTGCAAATAAGCGCGCGTAAGGAGAAGGATGAGTGTATGGATGAGAGGCTAAAACGGGTGAAGACCTCTCTGCCGACATGAACCAAGCGAGCTGTAGAGCTAGCCACGGAGAAGGGAGCATCGAACTGGCTGACAGTAATTCCATCAAAGACTTGAACTTCAATCTAAATAAGAGAGAATTCAGAGACGCGATCAGTTTGAGATACGACTGGGAAATCACCGACACACCGAAAGTTTGCGTATGCGGGGACCGTTTTAACGTAGATCATGCAATGGTATGCCGACGTGGCGGGTTTATAATACAGCGTCATAATGAGCTTCGCGACCTGGAAGCAGAGATGTTGAGCATGGTATGTAATGATGTGGAAATAGAGCCGGTCCTTCAGGAAATCAATGGAGAGACTTTGAACAGAGGTGCCAACAGAGCTCCTGATGCGCGCTTAGATATTAGCGCTCGTGGCTTCTGGGAGAGACAGAGGACTGCATTCTTCGATGTCAGGGTTTGTCACCCTAATGCATGTTCTTACAGAGATCTAAGCCCCAAGGAAATCTACAGGCAACACGAGAATGAAAAAAAACGCCAATATGCAAGCAGGGTGATGGAGGTGGAGCAAGGCACCTTTACGCCACTTGTTTTTACTACCACAGGCGGAATGGCCGAGGAATGTAAGAGATACCACAGCAGATTAGCTGAACTACTCGCCATTAAGAAGGGAGAGGACTACGCCAGCACCGTGTCCTGGCTAAGAGCAAAAGTATCGTTTGCTATCCTCCGCTCAGCTCTCCTCTGCCTTAGAGGTTCCATAGGAATAAGAAGGAATGTATACCTTCAGGACAAATACATTAGAATCGATAATGTGACCGCCAGAATTTCTTAGTTTTCGTAATTTTAATTTGGTTGTTTTTTTTTTTTTTTTTTCTGACTGATATTATCTGCATATATATATATCTTTTTTTAAAAAATAATAGTGGCTTTTCTTTAAGGAGCTTATTTTTATGTCCAATTTTTGTTTTTTTTAGTCAGAACGCTATCATGACATGAATTTTTCTTACTACAAATAAGAATATCTTCGTAGGTTTATTGTGCTTCATACTAGTCTCTTTTTAATGGAAATGAATTGTAAATAGGTTTAATAGTTTTCTTTTTTTTTTTTACTTCTTACTTGTAAATAGCAATTTGCTTGGAATATGTTAATAAAATTATTATTATTTTCTATTATTATATATTATTATTATTATTATTATTGCATTGCTTGTTCTCTCCGCATTTGATCTTACCTGTGAAAACACGTATCTTTTTAAGTCGCTTAACGAAATCTGCAAACAGACCACTGTCCGGAAGACGCTTACCTTTTACTTGTTTTGCTGGGTATCACTATGAAAAGACTCTAAAAAATTGACTTTTTGGAAGCTTGTCTCGTTAGTCTAGTCGATATTGGAAACTGCAATGAGAAGTCAATGATCCGGGTTCGACTCTTTGCCTCACTTATCCTGAATCTTCTCTGCCTGTTTAAAATGTTTGTTTCTTTGAAGTAGATTTTACGTCGCGTAAGTTGAATAAAAAGGGAAATGTCAATTTGTGGGATGGCTCTAACCAAAAAACCCCTAGAGGAAA
Organism: Montipora capricornis; assembly: GCF_036669925.1. Taxonomy (NCBI): domain Eukaryota; kingdom Metazoa; phylum Cnidaria; class Anthozoa; order Scleractinia; family Acroporidae; genus Montipora; species Montipora capricornis. The sequence continues at coordinate 40,981,763 of NC_090896.1, forward strand.
AATGTTAGGAAATCTGGGGCGGAACCAAGGCGACCTTCAATTCCCCCATCGACAAAGGTTGAACTGGACGGGCAAGCTTACGTCTGGCGCCCTCGAGACATGACTTAACGAGAAGAAGCCGGCAATCTGGTGAGCCCATCATATCGAATACACGGCAACCTCGAGCACGGAAACGCCCGTTCCCTTCTCCATGGCTAAATTGCAAATCTCAGATCAGTTAGTTACAGAGCCACGTGAAGCGGATGCGCCGGAACAAATGGGATGTCGGTTTTGGACATAGCTAGCCTACAAGTGCCATTTATTCCAGCCGGAAAAAAAATAATAAATAGAAGACTGTGGAAGTAGACTTGGAACACATTTGAAGCTCCATCAAGTCAGGCATCAACCTGCCAAGGTGCACATCACGAAGCAGACTGGTATCAGACCAAGTGCCAACATTGAAAACCCGCCTCATGCAGGGCATCCATCAATTGCCTAAATGTCAATCACCCCTCTAAAGGGGAAAATTATGTAACTGGTGAACATCCAACCAAAATGCGCACTAAACGGCAACACCATACGAAATGAGTAACTTGCGGCCACCCGAAGACGGCACCCGAAGAGGGCAAACCTTAGTGATAAAAGAAGAAAAAAACCCTAACCTAATCGGTGCTTTAGGCCCATTGAACACAAAAACAAACAATCTTTCAACTTTCACCTCGCAGTAAATTAAGATTTAACAAAAATCTAAACGCAAGGCAAGCATCGTAAACATTGCGCACCCACTGAAAACTCACGGTCTTCTCTTATACGAGACTTTTTGCACCAGACCTAGCCTTTCAAGAAAAGGTCACATATCCTGGGTAGAGGGAAGAAGTACTTAACATATGGCTGGAACGAGCGTGACCCGGAACACAAGAAAAGGCCAGAAAACGGCTGAAGGCCATTCTAGAATAATCAGAGTGCCACAGCCACGGGAAGCTTCAAGATGGCGCACACACTGAACCACCAAATTCACTGGATGGCACAGCCAGTTGTCCCCGCGATTTTATTTCTGAGGCAAGACATCGACGCCGTAGGTTCCTGGTGAAGCATACGTAGATTTGAAAAGGGGTAGTTTGAGCGTTGTAGTGGAACACGAAACGATCCATTTTGTGAGGCCTCACTGAGCGTCTAACAAATGAAAAACAGAAGGATGCAAGGACCAATTGCAATCGTCTGGATCTACGAGCCGACTCAACAAATCGCCTCTGTCGCTAAGAGGTCGAGGAATCCACTGGGCTTTCAAAAAGGCTGCGTTCTCTAAGCGCAGGTGAACATTTCAAGGGCCAGGGTCTAAAGATGGCTTTTGGAGCTAGCCAATGAGACTATGAGCGGCGCTTTGGCTGTTGGTCTTAACAATTACCCTTTTAGACTGAGGCTGGGTTGCGTATGAGCCAATACGTGGAGAATAGCTTTGAGCTCACTAAGCATGGAACTCTGGGCGGCTTCTTTGGGCGTCCACGTCCCACGAACAACGGAATCACCTAGACAAGCGAAAAAAACATTTAAAGGCAAATCTACTGGCGTCGGTGAGCACCACGGTAGACGTTGACGGAGGAGGCCTGATAGAATAACCGTTGAAACGATCGAAATTGCACAC
>NC_090896.1:40988383-41035883 GCF_036669925.1 Montipora capricornis
ATCTTCCAAGGATCTGTCTACTTTTGAAATCCTTTCTGAAATGGATTTCTAATCAGTGAAATATGCGACAAAATCTGTGTTTGATTGGAAATCCGATAATCCAGATTTTAATATCTTAATCCATATTTCCCAATCGAAAGCACCCTGTGTTTCCGTAATTCTGAATGGTTTCGACAAGACCTTCTTTCTTGGATTTATCCCCAAACAGACTGATGTAATGTTTTTCCACAATACTTTTGCAACAGCAACAGTAATCACTCTTAGCAGCGCGTGGGAAACGGCTGCTGTACTTGTTTATTAATATTTTGAGCATGCAAGACCCTATACAAGGCAGATTTGATTTAGTAATGAAGCATGAATCATACATATACTGAACTGCGGATATGAAGTCAAGTAAAGCTATGACATTTGCAGTTATGGACGCCATTTTAGCAATTTCGTACCTTAAAAAAATTCAGGATTTCAAAGGGGTTTGAACCCGTGAGCTCGCGATCATGACCGCTGCGACTCTCCAACCAACTGAGCTATGAAGCCACTGACGTAGGGAATTGGTCATTTGTGGGTTTTAATTTTCCCTAGAGGAATGAATCAATGAACGAAATGATGTATATGTTAACTTCGAGAATCATAGCTTTACTTGATTTGCTGCCGCAGTTTAGTATATGATTTCTTTTATATACCATTTCGTTCATTGATTAATACCTCACGGGAAAATTAGAAACCACAAATGACCAGCTTTCACCGTCAGTCGCTTTGTAGCTCAGTTGCTTAGAGCGTCGTACCGGTATCGCGAAGTCACGGGTTCAACCCCACTGAAGTCCTGAATTTTTTAGGCTTCTTTACGGCATTGCTAAAATTGCGTCCACAACTGCGAGGATCATAGCTTTACTTGAATTCATATCCGAAGTTCAGTATATAATTCATTTCATATATCATTTGAAGATCGAAGCGAGATTTCATCATTTCAACTTACCTTTAACGTTTCCCTGTGCTATGTTTCTGCTGTATTTCAACGGTCGCCGTGTCGTGTTCAAACTGTATGCACGAGGATCTTTTCCATCGTTTGTGGACACTACCTGCTCCCTGACGTCGCTGGCAGGGCTTCGATTGCACAGCTAGTGGATTGAAATGAAAGTAAAACCTTTGTCCTTGAATTCCACTTGGATTTGTGGCCGTGGGAATATTTTATCCGGGAATATTTTATTCAATTTGGTTACTTGGTAATTTATTGTAACCGTTGACAACCGAGGAACTGATAATTGCTCAATTCGCTTTAAATCTGAAAAAAATTAAATAATAATAAAAAAAGAAACACAAAAAGGAAGGAAGCGACCCACAATGGTGATAGGGTTAGGCTTTTTTATTGACAATTTTATCTTAAAACTATCCCCTCAGTTCTTTTATCAAGATTCCCATACAAGTCCTCATATTTTTATTGGCTTTCCCTTGCACTGAGCTTGGGGCGGGGCGCCTTTCTTCTCTGTTTTATGAAAGGAAGCAATACATTTTGACTGACAGCCGTTCCAGGAACGATATTTTCTCCGTCCGTGGGCGAACGAAGGTTTCGAAAATATCGAGGGGTTGATTGCAGGCGGTTTGTCACTCCTTCTCCTCGGCCCCTTCCCACTTGCATTCTCGTTTGACTTCGGTCCACGTTTTCTACGGCCATATTCAAAAGGATCACTTGAAAAGTCAACCTCGGGGAAAAGAAGCGTCTAAAATTAGCCAAACCGTCTGCTACGCGGGCTATGAAAACTGATTTTACTTGACTTTACTTGCGGAAGTCAGCGAGTGAGCAAGTTGCTTTTGTCACGAAATAAGCCAACATCTTTTTATTTAGCTGTAACTTCATACAGAGGTATTACACGTAAAATGAGTAATAGTGGACAGCAGTAATCCACTGCTAGTAAAAATTTATTGCGTGCGCTCCTAGTTCTAACAAGTAGGGAATATATCTGATACTAGTAACTATATGTTTATTTACCCTGCTTTACGGAGGTTTCCTTAATTTGCTTCTCTGGCGAGAAGAAAAGAAAACCTCTACAGGGATCTCCTCGATGCAATCCAGAACTTTGGACGAAAAAATAAACTCTTAACCGGTTAACCCGCTATAACCAATTTGAATTTTAACGCTTGCCCAATGGCTGCTGAATGGAAGTGACGTTGCATTGACGTCACATCGCGCATTCGTGACAGACCATCGAGGAGATACATGCAGAGTTTCCTTTCCTTTTCACTAGAGAGGTAAATAAAGGACAACTGCTAAGTTAGGTAATTATTTAAATTGGCACAGATTACAATAATAACGGGTCAATCATAGTCTGAAAGCATCTCGACATGTTTCACACTAAAAAATCTCGGTGTGTGGTTACACACAGTTTTAGCATGTGACTACATGATATTGATTTCTTCAAAAAGGTATTTCGAATTCAATCCACACCCCACTAAAGTTCATCAAAGCTACTGTGAAGCAATAACTGTGACTGTCTTTATAGTAGAAAGAAAACGATATTTTTCGGCAAACACGGAAAATAAAGAAATTGCGAAACATTCAATTTGATACTACCAATGTGTTAGACCCACATAACAAATTTAAACTTGAATAAAAAATTCATTAAACGCCTTTTAGAGATTAACAGGACGCACTCTTCAGGCAGCATCTAACGATCGCGTTGCGTCTTAATAAAGAAAATCTGGAGACAGCAATAAAGGTATGTAATAGATATATATGTTAGAATGAATAAGAAGATTCAGGAATAAGGTATATGGCATGTGTAACAGTAGTAAAAGGAGTCTGTTTGTAAATTAGTATGCCCATAGGGAACTTAAGCAGGGACGACGACTAAGAGAGTCATCTACAAATTCAATATGACTTAAAATAGTTTTAATCGTTTCGTAGTTATTCAAAATGTTTGGTATGTCAGGTGTATGCCATTTTTCCAGGAATAAAATTGGAACGAACGGTGAGAATGTTTGACGAAATTTTGACTTTTTTCGTCGAATGTTTACGTCCTACATTTCACGTTTTTTGTCAGGTTGAGCACTGTGAAAAATGATATAAAAATGTTAAAGGAACGCGAAGAGCATCGTTGTTTAAGGCTGTGCACTACTCAATAGCGAATTAAGCATGAGCAAAACCTATTGACGCAAAAGGGGAAATTGTCATCAATTAGCATCTCTTGTTCTAACAAAACGTGATCGAAACACTTCCCACTCTCTGTACCCTTTAATGCAGTAAATACATGCTAGCGTCGCAATTAAAGACCAGCCCTTAAGCTCCATGAAATAACATGATCTCGCAGTTGGCCCTCTTTCATTCGGCGTGATACTTTATTTAAAGAATTGCGTGCAGTGCGAATGCTGTTCACGCCCGGATTTTCCAGGCCTTTTTAACGCTACTTGAATTCCTTTGAAAGACAACCATTCTCAAGTATAAAACGTTATGGAATTTCAACAGCGTAACTGAAAGGAATCTTTAGTTTAAATCGCGTCATTCCAAAATAAATGCATGTGATTATTGCTTTTTCTAAAACAGCTGATGGGCACCTGTAATTCAGCTCATCTAAAAATCAGAAGAGAAAGTATCTTTCGTGTTTATTTCATTAAGGTAACAGAGGGCCTTCGTTTCTTGAAGCAGTAATACTCGCTAAGGCATTAAAAATTGAAACAAGTTGATTCAATAAGTTTCTTGTAACTACTAAACTGACCAATGTACAGGTTGTAAACGCTTAAATTATTTGTATAAGAGACTTTATAATCTGCGAGGGAATACAAACTGACGGATATAAGAATGAGTTAAAATCCCGCATTTATTCGGATGTCGCTCCCAATACGGGGCAAGTTTGTTGCCAAGAAGGACTATGAACAAGATGTTAAAGTTCAAGTCTAGCTAAAGTCAGTTGTTGCGAATGTTCTGTAAATGTCCGATCGCCGGTTTTTCGGACTAATATTTTTGGAATTTAAAAATACCCATAAAATGACCGAGGCATAATAGAGTACTTTATTATTAACTTATTATTCCTTCCGTTATTGGTCACCAGAGCCTTGTGAAATTGTAAATTAGAGAAAGTTAAACATCTTGAGTGCCTGTGTGTTTGTAAGGCAACAGTGAGTATTAGCATCCCAACACACTTCAAACCAGATTCCATTTCAGTCACGAGATTACATCTTAAACCTTTCAGATTCTTTGATGGAATCGACATTGTACCTTCCGAGTATTCTAATGTCTTTTTATGTATTTATATGAATACGTTCACGAATTTTGAACTGGATAAAGAAAAACGATTCATAATGATTTACAGATCTGAAGATGTATTTGAAAAATAAATTCTTGTGCATGTATGATCTAGAATATAAATGTATTGATATAATCAATTGTTGACTGAAAGTTGCAATTGGGACAACTAATCAAGAGAGTTTTTATCCTGTCTTTATAGGGACTAGTGCTTTGTATTGTGTATCACAATTCGATGTCTTCTCTGATTGGTCCTGCAGCTATAGGATACAAGTAGCAAAGCGATGATACTGTTTGAGAGATAGTTGTTTGTGCGTAGCGTAATTTAGTTTAAGCGATATTTACGATCCGTTTTACAAGTAATATTGAAGAAAGATTTCAAACTTTATATGTGCCGAATCTAATGCAAATGAGAAAATTATATTGTTTTCGCTCATTTGAATTAGATTCGGCACATGTAAAGTTCAACGTTTGAAACGTGCCTTATCCTGGGTTTATGAGGAAACAACACTTCCACTCGTGCTCTCTGGAACTTGCATCATGCACCAAATTGAGTGATGCGTTGTACTGGAAAAAAAATCAATAATTTATTATCTGGAAACAAAATATCGTTTTAGTTATTATCGAGTCACTTTCAAATGCGGCAATAGAAACTTACCGGGCTACTAGTAGGTAGCTCCTACTCTACTATATAAACTATATAAACTATATAAACAATATAAACTATATAAACTATATAAACTACTATATAAACTACACGTAACCCATAATCCCTCGATTCGCTCTGACGAAGGGCTAACGCTCGAACCGTCAGCTTTTAGAATCCCTCTACGGTGGCCAATTTACATTATCAACTCCGTTGATAAAGCCAAATTTTTGTATACTAGTAGGGTACCCATTTATAGTTACAAACGAACCGAAACCATGCACTGATCGATATGTTAGAACTACTAGTGATTAAAAAAGATCTAGTTCATAGGTATTCGTTATTAATCTTTTTTCAGTTGTCTAGAAAACGCTTTACAGCTGTTATCGCAAAGGAAATGAAAACGCTGTCAGTGTTCTTGATTTGTGTTGCCATTTGTCAAATTGTCGACAAAACAAAGTCTCAACAATGTCCTGCATTTGGATCTGATGAGTCCACACTTGCATTCTCGTTTGACTTCGCTCCAGGTTTTCTATGGCCATACTCAAAAGGATCACTTGAAAAGTCAACCACCGGGAAAAGAAGCGTCTAAAATTAGCCAAACCGTCTGCTACGCGGGCTATAAAAACTGATTTTATTTGCCTTTTCTTGCGGACGTCAGCGATTGAGCAAAGTTGCTTTTGCCACGAAATAAGCCAACATCTTTTTATTTAGCTTTAACTTCATACAGAGGTATTACACGTAAAATGAGTAATAGTGGACAGCAGTAATCCACTGCTAGTAAAAATTTATTGCGTGCGCTCCTAGTTCTAACAAGTAGGGAATATATCTGATACTAGTAACTATATGTTTATTTACCCTGCTTTACGGAGGTTTCCTTAATTTGCTTCTCTGGCGAGAAGAAAAGAAAACCTCTACAGGGATCTCCTCGATGCAATCCAGAACTTTGGACGAAAAAATAAACTCTTAACCGGTTTAAAACCCGCTATAACCAATTTAAATTTTAACGCTTGCCCAATGGCTGCTGAATGGAAGTGACGTTGCCTTGACGTCACATTGCGCATTCGTGACAGACCATCGAGGAGATACATGCAAAGTTTCCTTTCCTTTTTACTAGAGAGGTAAATAAAGGACAACTGCCAAGTTAGGTAATTATTTAAATTGGCACAGATTACAATAATGACGGGTCAATCATAGTCTGAAAGCATCACGACATGTTTCACACTAAAAAATCTCGGTGTGTGGTTACACACAGTTTTAGCATGTGACTACATGATATTGATGTCTTCAAAAAGGTATTTCGAATTCAATCCACACCCCACTAAAGTTCATCAAAGCTACTGTGAAGCAATAACTGTGACTGTCTTTAAAGTAGAAAGAAAACGATATTTTTAGGCAAACACGGAAAATGAAGAAATTGCGAAACATTCAATTTGATACTACCAATGTGTTCGACCCACATAAAAAATTTAAACTTGAATAAAAAATTCATTAAACCCCTTTTAGAGCTTAACAGGACGCACTCCTCAGGCAGCGTCTAACGATCGCGTTGTGTCTTAATAAAGAAAATCTGGAGACAGCAATAAAGGTATGTAATAGATATATATGTTAGAATGAATAAGAAGATTCAGGAATAAGGTATATGGCATGTGTAGCAATAGTAAAAGGAGTCCGTTTGTAAATTAGTATGCCCATAGGGAACTTAAGCAGGGACGACGACTAAGAGAGTCATCATCTACAAATTCAATATGACTTAAAATAGTTTTAATCGTTTCGTAGTTATTCAAAATGTTTGGTATGTCAGGTGTATGCCATTTTTCCAGGAATAAAATTGGAACGAACGGTGACAATGTTTGAAGAAATTTTGACTTTTTTCGTCGAATGTTTACGTCCTACATTTCACGTTTTTTGTCAGGTTGAGCACTGTGAAAAATGATATAAAAATGTTAAAGGAACGTGAAGAGCATCGTTGTTTAAGGCTGTGCACTACTCAATAGCGAATTAAGCATGAGCAAAACCTATTGACGCAAAAGGGGAAATTGTCGTCAATTAGCATCTTTTGTTCTAGCAAAACGTGATCGAAACACTTCCCACTTTCTGTACCCATTGCTGCAGTAAATACATGCTAGCGTCGCAATTAAAAACCAGCCCTTAAGCTCCATGAAACAACATGATCTCGCAGTTGGCCCTCTTTCAGTCGCCGTGATACTTTATTTCAAGAATTGCGTGCAGCGCGAATGCTGTTCACGCCCGGATTTTCCAGGCCTTTTTAACGCTACTTGAATTCCTTTGAAAGACAACCATTCTCAAGTATAAAACGTCATGGAATTTCAACTGAAAGGAATCTTTAGTTTAAATCGCGTCATTTCAAAATAAATGCATGTGATTATTGCTTTTGCTGAAACAGCTGATGTGCACCTGTAATTCAGCTCATCTAAAAATCAGAAGAGAAAGTATCTTTCGTGTTTATTTCATTAAGGTAACAGAGGGCCTTCGTTTCTTGAAGCAGTAATACTCGCTAAGGAATTAAAAATTGAAACAAGTTGATTCAATAAGTTTCTTGTAACTACTAGACTGACCAATATACAGGTTGTAAACGCTTAAATTATTTGTATAAGAGACTTTATAATCTGCGAGGGAATACAAACTGACGGATATAAGAATGAGTTAAAATCCCGCATTTATTCGGATGTCGCTCCAAATACGGGGCAAGTTTGTTGCCAAGAAGGACTATGAACAAGATGTTAAAGTTCAAGTCTAGCTAAAGTCAGTTGTTGCGAATGTCCTGTAAATGTCCGATCGCCGGTTTTTCGGACTAATATTTTTGGAATTTAAAAATACCCATAAAATGACCGAGGCATAATAGAGTACTTTATTATTAACTTATTATTCCTTCCGTTATTGGTCACCAGAGCCTTGTGAAATTGTAAATTAGAGAAAGTTAAACATCTTGAGTGCTTGTGTGTTTGTAAGGAAACAGTAAGTATTAGCATCCCAACACACTTGAAACCAGATTCCATTTGCGAAGGTTCTGTAAATGTCCGATCGCCGGTTTTTCGCACTAATATCTTTGGAATTTAAAAATACCCATAAAATGACCGAGGCATAATAGAGTACTTTATTATTAAGTTATTATTCCTTCCGTTATTGGTCACCAGAGCCTTGTGAAATTGTAAATTAGAGAAAGTTAAACATCTTGAGTGCCTGTGTGTTTGTAAGGAAACAGTAAGTATTAGCATCCCAACGCACTTCAAACCAGATTCCATTTCAGTCGCGAGATTACATCTTAAACCTTTCAGATTCTTTGATGGAATCGACATTGTACCTTCCGAGTATTCTAATGTCTTTTTATGTATTTATATGAATACGTTCACGAATTTTGAACTGGATGAAGAAAAATGATTCATAATGATTTACAGATCTGAAGATGGGACAATTGGGACAACTAATCAAGAGAGTTTTTATCCTGTCTTTATAAGGACTAGTGCTTTGTATTGTGTATCACAATTCGATGTCTTCTCTGATTGGTCGTGCAGCTATAGGATACGAGTAGCAAAGCGATGATACTGTTTGAGAGATAGTTGTTTGTGCGTAGCGTAATTTAGTTTAACCGATATTTACGATCCGTTTTACAAGTAATATTGAATGTACATGTACCGAATCTAATGCAAATGAGAAAATTATATTGTTTTCGCTCATTTGAATTAGATTCGGCACATGAAAAGTTCAACGTTTGAAACAGGCCTTATCCTGGGTTTATGAGGGAATAACACTTCCACTCGTGCTCTCTGGAACTTGCATCATGCACCAAATTGAGTGATGCGTTGTACTGGAAAAAAATCAATAATTTATTATCTGGAAACAAAATATCGCTTTAGTTATTATCGAGTCACTTTCAAATGCGGCAATAAAAACTTACCGGGCTACTAGTAGGTAGCTCCTACTCAACTATATAAACTATATAAACTATATAAACTACTATATAAACTACACGTTACCCATAATCCCTCGATTCGCTCTGACGAAGGGCTAACGCTCGAACCGTCAGCTTTTAGAATCCCTCTACGGTGGCCAATTTACATTATCAACTCCGTTGATAAAGCCACATTTGGGTATACTAGTAGGTTACCCATGTACAGTTACAAACGAACCGAAACCATGCACTGATCGATATGTTAGAACTACTAGTGATTAAAAAAGACTTAGTTCATAGGTATGCGTTATTAATCTCTTTTCAGTTGTCTCGAAAACGCTTTACAGCTGTTATCGCAAAGGAAATGAAAACGCTGTCAGTGTTCTTGATTTGTGTTGCCATTTGTCAAATTGTCGACAAAACAAAGTCTCAACAATGTCCTGCATTTGGATCTGAGGAGTCCATCTTGGGATGGATGTTGCAAGGACACATCTATCAAACAATGACGGCAAATATTGGCCTTCATTGCCTTTCGGTCTGCCTTAAGGATGATCGATGCCAAAGCTTCAACTTTGTGATGTCTGTCCGTATGTGCGAATTCAGCGATCGCACCAAAGAAGCCAGACCTGAGGAATTTATTCCCGATGCAGACAGATACTACTTCAGAAAATACATAAACAGAGGTAAGTGGAATTTAACAAGGTTTGTTGCATGGAAAAGGCTGCTAAAGCAAAGATAAAGAAATAATACCAGTTTCTCAATTTTAGTCCCACTAGGCTCCATCTCTGAACTAGCAGCCGAGTCCTGCAAGGAAATTCAGATGAGTGAGGGAAGGTCATCCAGCGGCAAATACTGGATGTCTTTAATAAAGCCAGGAGTTCCAGTACTTGCATTTTGCAATATGAAAACTGAAGGTGAGATTTGATAACATCGCACTTCTGTAATTCATCTTCTTCTCCATATGCTTCTTCACCTCCACTGGCTATATCCTGAAGTCAGGGTTAACGTAAATTATCATCCTCATCTCCATCTCGAACCCCATCATCGTTCTCACCTACATCCACATCTTAAACGTCATCCAATTACATCTTTATAGCCCTTATATTTTATCTGTCTCCATTGCCATCTTCATCTGCATCCCCATCTGCCTCATCTATTTAAATTACTTTTCCTTCTTTTAACCTCATCCGCGTTCTGTACCACTTTATCGTCTTCCACGTTTTCCTGGTTCCCTCGAAGCAAAACTACCTCTGTCTTTTGGGGTTCCTTATCCTGTTAGACTTGAAGAAAAATTATGGGGCGGGTTTCGAGATGGACTACATGTTAATCGCGGTTTAAAATGTTCCTTTATGTTGTAGATGTTGATGAATGCACTGCTTCTTCACCTGTGTGCCATGTAAATGCTACATGCAGCAACACTCTTGGTTCCTACAGATGCACTTGCAAACCTGGATATGCTGGGGACGGAAAAACTTGCAGAGGTAAGTTAAAGTCCACCAGAGACAGTTCAAATAAGCATTTTCGAAATAAGAAGGGAGTAACTTTGCACGCAAATCTAGAGTAAGGGCTTCAGTCAACGATTTTGAATACTGTACATGTATTACGTATTTATAAAATAAACACATTGAAACCCGGGTCAGCTAGCTGGGGTTAGATGACATGAAAACTTATTAAAAGTTATCTCACGGGTAACGGATGATAATTCAGAGAGCAATTTAAGTAATAGATAAAATATTGGCGTCCGAACTTTATGTAAGAGTTATCGGCCTGAAGCGAGGGGTTATGTGATTTATTCCCCTCGTGCGTTGTCCGAGGGCGCAGCCCTCGGCAACGTACGAGAGGAATAAATCTCATAACCACGAGCTGAAGGCTGATAAACGGCTTATTTTTACACTGGCAAGGATTCCGCAAGGGATGCAAAAATACACTGAAGAAAAATGCCTCTATTGTTCATCTTTCTTTTGTTTTTCAACACTCGATGCTGGCACTGGTGGGATTTACAAGTTTCTCAGTTTTTTAATTATGTTAGTTTTTTAAAGTCGCATTTAGAATTAGTTTTTCGTCTTGTTCGTAGTGAATGCTAGGAACAGGCTAGCAATGTTGAGCGTTTCAGAGTCAGAACTGTTTATTACTCAAAAGCAGTTTTAGTGGCAGCACCTCAATTGAGCTTTCGGAAAACAGCTCATAATTGAACGTACTGGAGATCGTACTGTGAAATCACTTCACACCTATCAAAGTGTTAGCTACGCGCAGAAGGAAATTGTGTGCGATGTTTTGCAAGGATCAGCAACTGATTTTTCGGGGGCCTCAGTAGCGTGGAAAGCGATGAACCACCGACTCAGAAAATCCGCGAATGTGCCCAAAAAGAAAACACTGCTCAGTTCAATTTTAGAAATTGTAGCGTCGTATTTAATATTTCCAAATAAACATTTGTAAATTTGTTCTTCACGAAATGTTCATTTAAGTGCCAGGGGATTTTGTATTAATATGCAATGGGTATAAGTCACTTATCCCCCTTGCTTTTTAACACATAATCACCTCGCATTAAAATTAGCTGTTCATTAGCCCCGCTCTTCCCTTCAAACAATCAAAGCCGCACCCAGCTTTTCAGACAGTTGATTTGGTGGTTATGTTATATATTCCCCCCGAAAAGATCAAATGAATCCGAGCTCATGTAAAAATAAGGCCATTTATCTTGAAATGAAACAATAGATTGTGATTGATATGTTAATTACGTGGGCTTGGAGTTGTCCCATAGGAGCTTGGAATTATTTAGCATTAACTTTAGCAATTCATTTACATAGAGCTTTTGTAGTAGAAACATTGCCGGTCGGTTTCGGTCTCCAAAGAGTAAAGAATAAACCAGTCCAGTGTTGCAGCCACTCCGAAAGAAACACAATACAACAATAAATGGGATAGAAAAGCCTTTGAGGAATGGCAGCAGCGACGGCAAAATAAAATGCAATGTCAAAAGTTGTTGGAGTGGCCCATTTCAAATGCGAAAATGTTCAAGATGTGACCTTTTCAGCAGAGCACTTGTGGCCAAATACGCTAAATTTTTGGTTAAGCAAATTCGTTTGTGAAGAGGCCAAGCAAAGTGGAGAGCGTTAGCCGCCCAATTCGTTCTATTTGTTAGTTTGTGCGATTAACTGTCATTTACGTTAGACGGGAGGAAAGGATGCATTGTACTTTCTTAACGAAGCACATAAGAGGCAAATAAATTGTTGTGTAATAGCTGTGATTGAAATGTCAAACTTGTGATTGATTAACAAACATTATACAATTTTACAGCCTCGTATTTATTAAAGTTAAGCATACTAATTACGCGAGTTAGAGATCTTTATAAAAGTTAATCATATTGATAATTCAACTTATTAACAATTTATCAACCCCAGCCTTTCTCTGCTGCCTATTTAATCCCTCCCCGTGCTTTCAGACAGTTGAACTTTATCTGGATTTACACACACATTCATCTGACCTGAATAGTGCGTTTCTATTGCCTGTCACCCTTATGAATTAATTATCAATGAAGTTTACAAAGTCTCTTAAAAAGTTGCTATTTTTATTCATTTTTAGATTTCGATGAATGCACCTCTTCCATTGCCGTTTGTCATGTAAACGCATTATGCAGCAACACCTTTGGCTCTTATCACTGCGCCTGCAAGCTGGGATACGCTGGTGATGGAAAAACATGCAGAGGTAAACTCCAGAAGAAAGTACTACATTACTGTTCACATAACCAGTCACAGAGCAGCCAGTTCGACAAGCAGTTTTCATGATACTCCGGCTTAAATGATTGTTACGATTGAAGACCCGATCCGACCCAACCCAGAACCTGGTGTTTAGTTCGGGACTGATCTAAGGCTGCTGTTACACGAGTCCTTTCGTACGTTTACTAATAAATGTCATTTGTTATTAATGAAGTGTAAATTGACTTCACGCGAAAGTCGACCCAGAAGGAACTTCTTAGAAGGAAATATTAGCAAATGTAACCAACTTCCCTCTTCCCCTTTTTCTTAAAATATTTTTCTTGTCTAGAATATTTGTGGTCTAAACTGATTCTTGTTGTCTAGAATAAGATAAAAGTAGGATGGCGCATTGATGAGAGCACTAACCTCCCATCAGTGTGGTTGGAGGCCACACTCGGCGTCGTAATTACATGTGGGTTTAGCGTGTAGGTTCTTTGCTCTGCTCCGAGAGGTTTTTCTCCGGGGTCTTCTCCTCAAACACCAGCTTATGTTATGGTTTGAGTTAACTTGGTTTGATTTGATTTTTGTACAGTGTCTCAGTCTGAAATACAGTTGACACTGAAAGAAATGTATAACTGCGGGGTTATAGCCGAATTTTTGTGTTTAGCGATGCGTTGTCTTAGTGAAGGTGTCGGGCTGTTTACCCAACATCATCAACATTGCACAGATCACAGTGAAGTAATAAACAACCCATTGCCGATCCACATCTGATGGCTTAATTTCTTTGGGTTTAAGATCTTGCTGCAATGTTCTTTTCTCGCGAAAACCGGTTGTACTGCAAAACCATTCTTGTAACTAAGATCGCGTAATTGTTTCCGGACCGCATTGGCAGCCACTTGATCTCTGAATGGAAGACTAATTCTCACTGTGCCACGGTCATTGGTGTTTCTTACCGCCCTGTTTTCCGAGGCATTGTGCAAGATAACGTTGTTAATGTAGTAGAGTTAATTAAGTCAATCGGATAGTCAGTCGCCTTGAGCTAACGTTTTTTATCAAAAGTTATTTAACACAGTTTTTAGTATATTTCTTAGTATACCGGTGTCGATATGTTTTATCTCAGTTTTTTATAGTTCAATGCTGAAGACGACAATAATACAAGTGACAAATTTTGTTTAAAAATGGTAAAGCATTTTCTAATATACAGAGAAGCCTCTCTAAGACTGTCCCGCATGTAACGTTATTACATTTGTCTGGTAGATAAAGCAGCGCCTTCGCCTTGTCATGTCAAAGCTAATTGCCATAATAACGAAGGATCTTATGAGTGTTCATGCAATGCTGGATTCACAGGCGATGGGAAATTTTGTACCGGTACGAGGTTGATCGATTGAAAATTATTTTGATATTTTTTTTACGTTAAACAATAATTTCCAGACTCTACTTTCTTGGATAGCGTAACTTGTGGGAAACGCACTTTTTTCACAGAATGGCACGATACGAGTAACTTTATTTGGAGAGAGACACGCAAATAACCTTTTTACATTTTTCTAACTTGTGGCCCTCTTAGCTCAGTAAAGAGACCACAACTACGGGAACTCCATGCCTTACACTTTGCGAATACGTGTGGGTCATTTTACGTCCCACAGGGTTATAAACACCGAAGGGTTGTGAGACAGGGCCTATGATTTATCAACCTTAACCGAGAAGACTGGAGAGTCTAACCATTTGATTACGCAATTACAACGGCAGCACCCTCTCCTCGGTTATTGCTCCCAAAACCCGAGGAGACAACCTAGAAGTACCCGAGCAAAAAGGGTAAATGTAAAAATTGATAGATATTGTAGGGGTATTCAATATGGTTTTGCTCAAAGGGGCGCGCAAGGTGGTATCGGTATTGCTTAAACGGGCGCTAAAGTGATATTGGTATTGCTCTACACGACCGAGGTGTTTTAGGAGTCACGAAGTAGAAACTCGCAAGAAAGGAGAACCAAAGTACTGTTCGGGTTAGCGACTGAAAAATCAAACATTGAAGCAGATCTGATGCAAATCGAGTTGCCTGGCTCAGAAACTGATTTTGTCTGAACACAAATCAGAAACAGGGGCGACGATTTGTCAGACGGAAATCGGATATATAATTTAAACATACCTTAACTGCCTTTCATACTGTCTTAGGCGGGGGCAGATGTAGTGAAAACTATCACTAGTTTAAAGGCTGTGAGTGGTGGCTTGGCCGGAGTTAATTCTTTTTTTTTTCATCCTGCGATCACCCTTCACAGTGGTCTAATACTCAACCACTGAGCCGCTCGGTCGGCGGTCTTACCATCGAGTATTACTGCAATTTCTCAAAGGAAATAACTTTTTGTTAACTAAATGTCGTTTTGCTATGTGAACACCTGGTGAAACGCCTCTCTATACACACCTTCTATGAGTAAGGATGAGGAAATGTTCAACTTTTCAGACTAGGATGAAACAGTGCTAGTGAAAGTATGCTGTCTGTTATGGTTTCTTTTCAAAATTTAG
Source organism: Montipora capricornis (assembly GCF_036669925.1). Classification (NCBI taxonomy): domain Eukaryota; kingdom Metazoa; phylum Cnidaria; class Anthozoa; order Scleractinia; family Acroporidae; genus Montipora; species Montipora capricornis. The sequence continues at coordinate 41,003,383 of NC_090896.1, forward strand.
AAAAAACAGTTCCTAAACTTCAAAGTAGTGTTTTTGTATTTTGGTTTAAGATTTCAACGAATGCAATGCACCAGTCTCTCCCTGCCACCTCAAAGCCATCTGCAAGAATAACGAAGGATCTTATGTGTGTTCGTGTAAGGCTGGATACACTGGTAACGGAAAAACTTGTACTGGTAACAACTTCTTTGTTACTTTCGGTCATGTGATTGAAAGCTAGACTCTTTGAGGGGGTACCGAATTGCCTTAAGATTGGCTCTTCGGACTAGCGGCTCAATTTTTTTGCTTCTTGTCTTCTCCCGTCTGTCCCTTTAAAGCTTAAGAGCTTATCGATTTCAATTTCATCTCAGTCCCCACCCTTCTCCCTCAATGTCACACCTTAGAGGAATTTTCCTTGTTCTTTTTTCCCTTTTTTCTTTCAATCAAACAACCGGGAACCGTGTCAAGAGTAAGGCTGTCATACAGACTACATTTAATGGGTCCTTAATGTTGTTTCATTTTTGTTGTAGATGTTAATGAATGCGCTGCGTCCTCTCGTGTCTGTCACATAAAGGCTTCATGCACCAATACGCCCGGCTCTTACCGATGCACTTGCAAACCGGGATACTCTGGTAACGGAAAAATGTGCAAAGGTGAAATTAAACAGAACCATTTGCAATAATAATAATAATAATAATAATAATAATAATAATAATAATAATAATAATAATAATAATAATAACTTTATTTATCCTGGTAAAAGACCGGTCAGTCAATCAACAAAGGTTGATAGACTGGTATTAATCGGTGACCAGCACACAAAAATATATAAAATATTAACGTGAGAAACAGCGGTTTACAAATAATTGGAGAAATATAACAAAATGAACTATGTATTACTCTTACAAATATGATTGGTTATTATTATTATTATTATTATTATTATTATTATTATTATTATTATTATTATTATTATTATTAAAAGTAAAGTGTTCTATATTCAATTTAACAAACGTTAAAATATGTGGCGTCTCTGAAAACATATTAAGGACTTTTGTCAAGGAATTACCAGTATTTTAACTGTAATTTTTCGTGTACTCAGCTGAATTAAGGCTTGAGTCCAGATCTATTTTACAAAAACAAGTGAGCGGGTGGTTTAACTATTGATCCATGTTGTATAACACGAAATAACTTTATGACATCGTTGGCAGCAATAAGATGTGGAACCATAACTGCTATATAGGATAATATATTATCACGTGACATGTCAAACGTATTTTTTTATTATTTTTTTTTCCAAAGTCTTTTTTTTCAAAGGTTTTTTTTTTAGCACAGAAATCTCCTCAGCTAAACGGCAATACTTTTTATCATGTTCTGGTGGCTGGATTTACTTTTTTGATGTTAACACTATTGGGTACATCATTTCTGTGCTTAAACATTTCAATATAATTTTAAATAAATGTCCGAAAAAATAGATCACTTTCCATAGGGGACTGAGCACGAGAACAAAATACCGTGTATTTCCGAAACTAAAGACATATTTTACAAAGGCCAAGCACAGTTCGTTTTCTTTTACCATTTTGACTAATCTGATACTGGCGAAGTTAAGTAAATTTCAGCATGATCTGCTGCCGTTTTTTTAATTTTTAATTTTATGGCTGTAACAAATCACGTGAGCTCGTTTGCATAAGTCATCCACATCAATATAGAAAAAACTTGTGTGCTGTTATTAGTCAGCGAAAGTCTTAGGTTGTTATCACTAAACCTTCAGAATTCAACCACCCCCTTACTTTTTTGCTCAATAATTTAAGGCCAGGTTAAGGCCCTTGCCTTAATATACTTAAGTATACAAGTTTACTCTTATTTGAAATTCTTACGTACTTGAAATAGTATCTTTTCAGCTTCAATAGGCCTTTTGCAACAAACGATCACAAGGTACAAAATCCGGCATGCGGGAGGGCAAGCCCATTATTATTGCCGCACTGGAAAATTAAAACAAAGAGACCTGAACCAGTCAAGCTTGACTTGGCAATGCCTTTCTTTTAATGTCCCAGTGCAGGATAACAATAAGCTTGCCTTGCAGTATGGCGGATTTTGTACCATGTGATCGTTTGTTGCAAAAGGCCTATTTATTCGAATATATTGCATACTGCCAAGTGCCCAAGGGGCCGCCATAAAACAGGGTCCAGGCTTGCGTGGCCAGTTCTAAGACGTCCCCCCGCTTGTAACCTGTGCTTAAACAATATTTTACAACAAATGCAATTGCAGGCATCTACGCAGCTTAACCCACTGACAAAGGTGCTGTGATGAAAATGTAGCGTTGCAATGTCAGTTTAACCTGCTCAAAAGCAGCAAGTTTTGTTTCTCAAATTTTGTTGGGACTCGCCTCAGACCTTGTGATGTGATCGCAAAAAAATGGAAGACGATCCCTCTACGAACACATTGACCAGCTGTCAAACATACGCGTCAATTCGTCTACGCACACCATCAAAATGATAACCAAAGCTTCTAAGATTAAATGAATTATCGGAAGTCCTGAATGGTTCGTGGAGGCGAGGTGAGGTAACGCTAACTAGAAGGCAACACGAGCCTAGAAGTTACAGCAGCAAGCGGAATCCTACAAATATGCTAGTACAAAACGTAGATGAAAGAGTGAATAAATCTTAGCAAGATGAGCTAGGAACTTACATGTGTAGCCTTATAAGGTTAACACGCGTCTTGTTGTTCCATTAATCCGCAAGAAAGTACCGTAAATAGGAAACCGTATGCATTGAAACCTGAGATTTAATTGAATGCGTAAAAAGGGTATAAAACCGCTCAAAAAGCGAGCAAAAAATACGTGCATACACATCCGGGACGCATAATGGGGTTGAAATTACCACTACGTCTATTTTATAACGTTATGTACAGTTTTAGAGTAAGATCGTAGTGTGGCTTCGTGCTTGGACGTAAGCGCTTCTACTCTTCACTGCGGTCACTTGCCGTCTCTGTAGTGTCTTTGGTATACTTTCATTGGGGACTTGTGTGCAATCAGGTCCTTCTACGATTTTTGCAGGTTGTGCTTCTGGAATTGCCTCTGATAGACCCGTAGGTACATGATAATTAATTGCTGTCTAAAGGGCAAATGTTACAGTCAGGCACTCCCTCTCAATGTTTGAGTACCTTGACTCGGTGTCGGTTAGTCATCTTGATGCCATGGATACCCATTCGTTCCTTACCACTCTTACCCGTCTGGCGTAGCCAGGCTCCTGATCCTCTTTAGCTGCCATCTAAATGCAGTGTGGTGTTCGTTGTTGAATCAGGATTATACTAAGAGAGAATCGGTGCTGCGTAGAGCTCTGCTTTGCAGATGTTTCTCCCACTTAAAGATGGGCATCACTTTCCTTTGTAAGGGTGGTGGTATTCAGCGATCTTGATGGAAACGGATTAGATAGTTGAGTAGCCCAAGGGTGGATAAGAGTTCCTTAGTGTTGGCTGGTGAAGATATGTCTCTAATTGCTTTTAGTTTGTCAACTGCAGGGTGGATACCTTTCTTTGCTAGTGTAAGACCATAGAAATTGACACTTTTTTTTTGAATATGAATTAATTAAATAATGAGAGCTTGTAGCAGTTGACGCTCACGTTGTGAACATATCTAATAACGCCTTGTCGTGTTCATTTCCTCTGGACCCGAAAACGATCAAGTGGCGATATCGGCAACGTTAGGAATGTTCCTATAAATGCCATCCATTTGTCGGTGGAAAACATCTTGGGGCACTATTATGCCAAAAGATAGTCATTTGGACCTGTAGGGCGTTTTGAAAGTGCACTGATAACATGCTGGACGCGTGAGCGAGTTCAATGTGCCAGTACCCTTTGTTGTGTCGAAACCTGAGGAAAAAAAAAATCTCAAGAAGATGGGAAGGGACCTCGTCGATACTGAGGCTGTAGTGATGCTTACACTGAATGTGCTTATTTAAGTCCTTAGGGTCCAAGCATAGGCTGGCCTTCTTTTTCCCGTCAGGTTTTTCTCTGACGTTGCAAACGATGGAGTTGACCCAATCGGTAGGCTCATTTACCTCCATCATAATGTCTTCTGCGAGAATCTTGTCTAATTCGGCTATGTAGAGAGGAAGGGTATGTATCAGTAGTGTCGGGAGATAGTGGCAACTAGCTTGGGGTTTGATATGAGCTCTATGTGTTTTTTTTTCCGTCAGAGAAACTGCCAATCTTGTCAAAACAATCTTTATATTCTTCTAGGCCAATGCATACGGGCTTTAATAGGCTTGCAATTCGAGAGGCTGTTTTTTTTTTTTTTTTTTTTTTTTTTTCTGGGGTGGTGTTTGGGTACTTGAGAGCTCCTGGTTGTGTATAGTAATGATACCGAATTCTTGTGCGACCTGACAACCGATCATAGATGGGTGACCCCGGGCCTCTTTTCTGGGTTTGAGGTCTGAGTTGCCTTTGATGGTTACTTTGAAGATGATAGCGTCGAAGTTGCTGGTGGAGGTTCCTCCGAAGCCGTCTAAGACAGCATTGCAGGGTTTGATTTCAAGACAAAAGCCAAGTCTGCAGATCATCCATATTTAAAGTACTTGACCCACGCACTTTACGCTGCGCGCCCACATTACTTCAGTCACCATTGTCAGGGCCCCCGAACTCGGAATTCTATAAGACCCTATAACTGTTTGAAGTAATTATAATCTGTTTCCATCGGGTATCAAATGGGGTATATAGTTCTGTTTTCCACGGGAAAATAAGCTATGCCTATTAGAATTACGGTTCTATGTTTGTATATGTATGACTCTCTTTTTGCAATATGTTATCGAGTGGAAACGGAATCGTTGTTGAACCATCTTCTCTTGGAACAGCAGCGAAGATTGCTGAAATTGAGAATTCTTCGAGGCCCAGAGGACCTTTAACGGCTGTAACCATCAGAATCAGTGTATTAACATTTCTGGAAAACGAAGAAAAAACTGCTTGGACTACATATACATTGCAAGGAATCACCAACAGCGAACTCACCGTCGGATCGATATAAATTCTTTTGAAATATTGTACGTGTCTTCCGCTGAGGCTGCCGGCACTGAACAGAGAGACAAGGCAAGTCTTTGGCGAACATTAGAATAGAATACCTACCTCTATCCCAAGCAGTAAAAGGCCTTTGTTGTTAATTTCGTTTTATCGCTGATAATAAAACTGCGTTTTGTGAAAGCAAGCTTGCGTGCGACATTTAGATTTTTGTTCTAGAAAAGTATAAACTGTAGAGGTCAGAAAGGTCACGTTATCTTCAATTTACAGGGAGAAGAAATTGTTGTTGGATTCAATACCCGTTTAAAGACTTGGTAGACTTGAAAAAGAAGAAATTTTAGGAAGGCAGAAAAAGAGCATTTCATCTAATGCTACATACTACAACGGTGCATTGGATTGCCCTCGCTGACGAATATTTTAACTTCACTCGGTACCGATTATCGCTAACCGTTCGCATTATTCACGAAGTACCGAGCAGAAAGGAAGAAAAGCGCTCGAAATAGCAAGGTAGGGTAATCTGAAGTTTTTTCTCATCGAAATCCATTTAATTTCATAGAATATTTTTATTGCAAAGGATCTTCAAAACAATCATTATTTTCCTGACTTAATTTTGTTCAAATTTTGTCAGCGATACTTGCCCATTTCTGGAAGTAGACGCTCCAAATTTGCGGATAACAACAACATAACCTTTTTTTTTTATTTCCTTTGTCGAGATGTAAGGAGAGCAGCTTTTTGCACTAACTCTCAAGAAACTCTTTTGACGTTTGTAGACGGATAATCAGAAGTGCATAATGCGTGTGGGTGTGTGTGTGGTCTGTGCGTGAGTATGCAGGAACTACTGCATACTCACTTATTTTGGCTACTCTGTATATATATATATCTGTATTGTAAATTAATTACTGTATAGTAGCAATGTAATCGTGTATTTGTATGCCTTATATGTAAGTAATGTAAATCAGTGATGCAAATAAATTAATTATTAAAAAAACAACAACAACAACAACAAAGGCGCGCAATATGAAATGGGTGGGTTATATTCTTTAGAGCACAGGAGTGTGCACCTGCATCTACTCTCATTTAGATATTGTATTTATCATAGATTCTGACGGTGGCAATGATCTTGTCGGCATAACGGTCAATGCTAAGCACTGAACTTTTACCGCGAAGTTATGATGTTGTCGAGGACTACTGTGATTAGGACGGAGTCGTCATCGACGTCATTGTTACCACATCTAAAGCAGACCTCGAGTTTGAAATTTAGGGTACGTTCGACTGACCGTATTCCGGAATAGGAATTTATGGAATACACGTTAGAAATCCTTCATTTTTACGGAGATTAAATTGTCAAAAACCTGCTAAAATGCTATTTTAAACATATCTTTATTATGCTTGTTGCTTCAAAACGCCAAACAAACTGTTTTAAATCATCACTTTATGTATTCTTATTTCGGAATAGGGTCAATCGAACGCACTCTAAATTTATCCATGACTGGGGGTTGGAATAGGGTGGTGGCTATCTTTGGGATCGTCTGCTCTTGACCAGTGTGTGTGGTGTGTGGTGTGGTGGGGGAGGAAGCAAGGGGGGGGGGGGGTTGGGGAGTGTACCAGGATTCCTCCTGCTCTGCACAGACCGTACACTGGCTTTATTTTCTCCATGTGTGATAACTTGCATTTGTGCTTTCCTCTACTTTGGATAGGTCGTGTTGAAAAGTAAGAGAGTTTGCTTGATAAAGAGTATCTTTCCTACCATTTCAGATTGCAAGACAAATTCCATTGTATCTTTGAGAGTTTCTTCCTTGAATACTCGGGTAAAGCCTGTGTTATCAATAACGGTGCGAGCTTTAGTTAGGAATTTGTCTATAGCTAGAGGGATGTCGCCTTATTTCAAGCATCTCAGCTGGTACGGGGACAGGATTTACTGGCATTGGGCCTTGTCTAGTTTAAGTTGAAACTTTATCTAGCTTGCACACTATTTTGGGGTACATACAAACTTAATTGACTACTCCTCATGGGGAGCAACTTTGGTGGGAGAGTGAAACCGGAAAATTGGTTTTATCAAACGTGTTGATAAGGGTCGAATTACCACCTTGAACGATTTGGAAAGCTGACGTTTCGAGCGTTAGCCCTTCGTCAGAGCGAATAGGGGAATTGTGGTAGTTGTTGGTTTTTATGCGGGTGTGGAGGGGGTCTTGAACCAGGGATCTATGGATGTCAAGGCAAGCGTCCTAACCACTGCGACACGGCACTGCCTTCACGATAAGGGAGAGGAAGATAATACCAGGATGATGAGACAGCATTGACGGGCATATGTAAAATTAAAGCGAGTGATCAACCTCCGCCTTCTCTGCTAAATGACATTGTAGTTTTGTTGACGATTTTAACGAATGCAGTTCATCTCGCTTACTCTTCCACGTCAACGCAAAATACAAGAATACCGAAGGATCTTACATGTGTTTATGCGAAGCTGGATACACTGGAAATGTACTTATCCAAATAGCTCTCACGACCACTTTTGGCCACTTTCCAAAGGCAAATCGTGTTCCTTGGTGGCACCAGGTCTAAATTAGAAGCGTAAATCCTAGCACAATATACGATAATAAAAGGAACTCATCAATATCAAAAAGAAAGTTAACATACATGCAAAAAAAGTGAATATAAAAAGAAAAAAAAGGGAAAAAGAAAACGTAGAAGAAAACTGCAGTCATAGCATAGTAATTCTTCAAGATGATTAATCGGTAGAAACTAAACTAACGCAGTTTATGCTCAAAGCTACAATAGTTAGCCATGATTAAAAAGAAATAGTAGAAAATGATTGAAAAGCCAATTGCTTAAGATTAGGGTCAAGGGAATTAAAGAGAGTTGCGATTCAATAAACAAATACATGTGCGCTTACCAGAATTAGTTGTGGGATACATTAAGATCGAATGCACAAGCTTTGGTATGCAGACCAATTGAACGAGTAGAAGACACAAAGTTACCGTGAACATGCACTTAACTTGAAGCAAAGGGGAGCATCAGGGCAATGAGAATACCAGATAATAAAAAAAAAGCTTTCTCAGTTTGATTAAGTCAAAGCCTGGTAACCATTCGTCCATGATAAATGAACTAGCAGATGGTTGCGAGCAGTCGGCGTCAAGAATTATACGAGCAGCGCATGTATCTATTTGAAGTGCGGGTTGTAGATGAAAGGCAGAAGTACCTCGACTCTACTGGAAAAAGAAAATAGTATTACTTATATGTAGAAGAGAGGGAAAGAAAAAACGTCTCCTTTTGTACATATTTGATGCTGTTGTATCTGTTTGATAGACACCAATGAATGCAACGCATCTCCCTCGCCCTGTCATGTCAAAGCTAAATGCAAAAATAATCAAGGATCTTATTTGTGCTCATGTGAGGCTGGATATACAGGCGATGGAAAAGCATGTACTGGTAAGATTGTCATTGTTGGTAACATATCTTATAGGCATATTAATCTATACATTACACCTGTAAAATGGGTAAACTGTAATACATTTCTTTTATTTTGCCATAGAGTTTTGCCCTAATCCCACAAAGCTTTCTCATTTCATTTTCTCATTGTGAACAGTTCGGAGTCACTCTTACAAATTTCTTTTTTTCATTCTCAGCTTATCATTATCAATCTTTATCATCTCATTATCTTCATGCTCATGTATGTTCTTTCTCCTCCTCCCCTATCCCACTTTCGCATCATCATCATCATCATCGACGACATAAGTAAGCGTTCTATTCAGTTCAGTTTTCTCTCTCTCTCTCTCTCTCTCTCTCTCTCTCTCTCTCTCTCTCTCTCTCTCTCTCTCTCTCTCTCTCTCTCTCTCTTCTTCCTTGTTCGTTTATTTTCGATATTTATCTTGTTCCATAAGATGCGCCCCCGCGCGTTGTTCCTTTGTCTTCGAAGATCTAAAATACGAACAATCTAATTTTCAGACGGAATATTTCTTATTGCACGATTTAGTGTGTAGTATCGTGGAGTGTTTGTACGAGTCTCGCTGTATTTTGGCGAGCCCGTAGGTGGGTAGGCAAGTTAAAAAAAGGAAATTATTAGCACAAAATAAAAATTTCGACGAATTCTGGCCAAAAAAAATGTATGCCTAGCGAGGATCTGTGCAGGTAAGACTATTACAGATCAACTTTAAATTGAATTCCAAGGAAAAAGAAAACTAAAATAGTGAGCAGCACTCTGCGCATTGTATCTGTAAACCTTGTTTATTCTCCGACGCGGTTAGGGTTAGCGGGTTAGCGGGTTATTCAGGCGATGGAAAAAGAAGTTCGGGTAAGTAACTCGCATACAACTTGAAACTTGCAACAAAGCTTCCACCCAGAAGCATTGAAGGGACAGGAGATAATGTTAAAATGAAAAAACGTAAGGTTAACGTTTTGTTTATTTAACATCTGATTAGATTAAAACGCTCCCATCGGCTACAATGCGCCATAAATTTCAATAATAATAATAATAATAATAATAATAATAATAATAATAATAATAACAACAACAACAATTAACCTCATTGTAACGGATAACTGCGACAGTTTTGGATGACCTCTCCACAGATATTGATGAGTGTACCAGTGGGCTGCATAGCTGCCACAGTTTTGGGGCTACTTGTACAAATACTGTTGGATCCTACAGTTGTTCGTGTGGAAGGAATTGCATCCATTCTGCATCAGGTATCATTTGCCATAAGTTTGCATTGCCCCTTACAAGACAGTGGCAAAACAATGGTTTTTCGTTGTTTCCGAAGCTCTAAGTACTAATTGCCCTTAGCGAGCTGTTTCAACCAAGCTCGTGAAGATGCTTTTAGACAGAGAATCAAGTGTGCACGCGCTTCGTTATCCCTTTTTGCCTTTCGTACAGATCCTATGAGTTTGGTACTGGAATTTTTTGGAGAGAAACCTACCTACTGTTGCCTTCAAGCGGGTTCGGAATTATACCTTTATGTTTTTGTTCATTTGCCGAAGATTTGAGGAAATAGATAAGTTAAACTGACACTATATATCCTTCTACCAAAAAAGCCCTGTATAGCTGAAGAACAAACTAAATTAAAGGCGTTTCGTTTCCATAAATGTTTTGAGTCAGAACAATATTCTATTATTTATTCGGACTTTCAGTATATATAAGTTTCTGTTTCTTTCTCAGAATGCCGGAATTACAACACTTTGAGCAGTTTTGACAGAAAGGTAACTTATTATAACAGCCACCATTGCGATACGGGAATTGGTCCGGCGTGGTTTCGATTTCAAGGTGCAGCAGGTACAAGAATGCCAACTTCATGTCCACCAACACATCGCTGTAATACTCATGCACCAGGTTGGCTATCTGGAGGGCATCCAAGTGTCGCTGACGGTCAAGTAAACAAGAAAGTATGCTTCCACTGGACCAGTGACTGCTGCCTTTGGTCGACTACCGTTAAAGTCAGAAACTGCGGTTCTTTCTATGTTTATTATCTTAATAGTACAGTGGGCTGTTACCTCCGTTATTGCGGAACTGACTAGAACAAGTACAAGGCTTGTTACATTCATCAATTTAAAAAGAGTTTTCTTGTTTTTTTTTGTTTTGTTTTGTTTTTTTCGTATCGATAGTAGACAGTCATCTTGTCTGTGATCGAATGCTCAGATTTTAAGTGTTTTCGATATCACTATCACACTTAAGAAATCGCGAAAATTAAACCATGACCAAATTGCTTCCTAATTTGGACTGAACAGTTTTAAATTTTACGTTACATGATCCTCGGGAAAACGATTTTGCTATGAAGATAAACGACGATTATCCCCAACAGTCTTTTCTGAACTTCTCTTGTGTACCAACTAGTTGTTACAATATAACAAAGACCATTTTGATCGACGCTTAGCTAAGTATAGATCGCTATCACCTATTAATAAAGAACATGTTATGTAACAAATAGACAGACTTATTATTGTATCAGGTCATGAAACCAACAAATTCTGACCTCGATTCATGCTAAGGCAGACAATTTGTGGGATGTGGGGTAACGAGGAGGGGGGGATGGAGGGGGGGGGGGGGGGGATGATCATGAGCCCTGGAAGATATATGGTGACAATTAATGAATCAATATATTGTGCCAAGACGGCGTCAATGTTTCAAAATGTTACAGATGAAAATGAGCCGGCATTGAAGACGCTCCAGAAAACCTGAATACCATAAAAATTCTATTTTACTAAGACCATTTTCTTTTTGGAAATTTATAATGTATACTTGAAAACGTCTTCATAGGAAGTCAGACTGAGGCATATCAATGCATGGTCTTGACGGATTATCCATAATCGTACTTTCAGTTCAATTTCGAATTATGGCCAATCATGCCATGTTGATTGTAACCCCCTGATATTAAAAGGTCTAATCACTATGCAGTGAAACGAAAACAAAATAATTTCTAACTTAGTATGAGTAAGAAAACACCAGTCACAAGTAGGAGCATCTCGTTTATTGATGAGAGATAAATAGCTGCGTGGAAGTAGAAGCATAATTTAAAGAGAATCATAAACCTCGGGAACGAGAAACTGAATGAAGGAAATTGATGTTGTCTTTAAGGTAATTTCTTTGAAATTCTTCTACTATCAAACTTTTTTGGAAACTTGGCAATATTAACATTCATGATATGAACATTAAAAAAATGCAATAAAAAAATGGGGTCACCGTGCTTGTTTACGCGTCAGCAGGCTCTTAAAATGGGGGTATTTTTACTGTTTGCGCGTTAAAAATTCGAATCACCTTCATACAGAATTAACTCTTCCTTACTTGAAAGATACAAAATTTTATTTTGAAAATAAAGCTTCTTTTATTCACATAGGCAGTATTGCTTCATCTACGCCGTTTTTGATTGCTTGGTTGCGGGAATAGTGCACTCTTATGGACAATTCCGTGGTTAGCTTGAAGTCCTCGCCTTGGCCAAAATACACCCAGTACGGAACTGTTTTCAAAAAAAATTCATGTTCTACTATCAAACTTTTTTTCTTCGTCAAATATGTTCTTTATTAGATTGTTCTTAGCAAATACCTGGAAAAAAATTCGGGGGTCACCGTGCTCGTTTGAGAGAAAAAGAGCATTTATTTCGCTATCGCGCTTAGTTTGAGGGAAATCTCTTACGTTTTGTACGCGCACGTGCTCATGAGCGCGCTCTAATGACGCGAAAATAGTGCGCAGTAGGGATGCGCAACGCAATACCAAGGAATTACCTTAAAATAGCCGTCCTTTGCACAATCCGATTTCCAGCGACCATGTCGTTTAAAGAAACGATCACTAATGCCAGCATTCGCAGCGGCAGAGGCACCACCTGATCTTAAGCTATGCAACCATGACTAGACTTAAGAAAACCTAGTTCATCTAAGTAATTAATTAAGCAAAAGCTTCCAAGCCCCGGTATAGGATATAGGTCGTGAACCTAATGAATCACTAAGAGTGGACTTGTGGTAAACAAGATTGCGAAATACAAAATCGGCAGAATTACAATCTATAGCAGGGAGATGAAAATATCTAGAATGTATCGTATAGGGACTAGTAACAGTACCTGTCCGAGCCATAAGAACTGCCATAAGAACTAAGGAACCATCCCTACACACGTCAGTCTTACTACAGGCAATAACATAATCGACATCACACAGCGCAACTTAGGCAGCTAATCAAAGATTAAAAAGCACAGTAAGAGGGTAATTAACAAAGCTGCAATTCGGAGACTAGACAGGTTAGCAGATGGTGAAGTATACTCTGGGACCTTAACTCGCCTTAAGTAACCTTAAGTCACCTTAATTCCACAAACACAACACACCTTAAAGTTAGCCTAAAATAGTTGAGAATGAGTCAATAAAGTAGTGGCAGATCAAAGGAGGCTCCACCCTAGGCTTGTCACCTTGTCGCGGTGGTGGAGTTTGTGTGTCTCAGTGACCCCAAGAGCTATGCCGGTGGGGACTTCGTCCCTGATGGGTTCAATCGTGCCGGATTGGTCGAGGGATAGAGACCTGACAAAGGACAGTCCCTGGTCCCCCAGGTTGGGGGTTGGGCGTTAGGCTAATCACCTAACCTCGTACGAAAATGAATGATTACAGAAACCTTACACATTAGAGGCAATCTACCGAATCTTGGGGGCCGAGCGGTACGCAACATGACACTCCAGAGTCGCCCAAAAACACAGTTGAGGATAGGAAACTGGAACGTGAGAACCTTGTATGCACAAGGAAAGACAGCCCAAGCGGCGAAAGCAATGAGAGAGGCTAAGTTGCAGATAATGGGTATAAGTAAAAGTAGATGGTGTGGATCGGGGAAGTTCATTCTCAGTACAGGTGAGACAAATTGAATGGTGTACTCTGGCAGAGACGACGAAGTTCACCAACACGACGTGGCCATCATGCTAAACAAAGATGCAGCAAAAGCCTTGATCAACTGGGCACCTATTGATGAGCGAATAATTTGAGCCAGATTCCATTCTAGGTACGTCAAGTTAACACTGATCCATGTCTATGCCCCCACCAATGACACTGATGAAGAGGTGAAAGATCATTTTTATGAGAGGCTCCAGACAAAAGTGAAAAAAACCCCGAAACACAACTTGCTAGTTATCACTGGAGATTTGAACGCAAAGGTAGGAAGCGATGTAGAAGGATATGAAAGAGTAATGGGTATACATGGAGTTGGAACCAGGAACGACAATGGCGAGAGACTATGCGATTTTTGCGGCATGAATGACCTGGTGATCACAGGTACGATATTTCCACATAAGGAGATCCATAAACAAACATGGATATTCCCTGATAGACGCACTTGCAATCAGATAGACTATGTGTTAATCAACAAGAAATTTAGAACTCTGTGCTAGACACAATAGCCATAAGATCAGCTGATAACTGAGGCTGAAGCTAAAAGCAGCTCCTAAAAGAAGTGGAATTAGAAGGACGAGATTTTACACTTAAAAGCTGCAGAACGATGGGTGTAGGAGGCAGTTTCGTTTGGAACTAAGGAACAGGTTTGCGATATTGCAGAGGGAGGAGCCGAAAGATGACGAAACAGATCAGCCAGAAGCTGAGCTGGAGAAGGCAAACGGCATCTTAGAGAAGGCTTACAATATGACAGCAAAGAAAGTTCTAGGATATAAGACAAGGAAAGTTAAGCCATGGATCAGTAAAGAATCGTGGGACCTGATTGAGCAGAGGAAAGAGATAAAACTAAAACTTGATGGAACCAACTCCGAGAGACTGAATGAAAAGAGGCGAGTAGAATACAATGCCAAAGACCAAAAGTGAAGAGGCAAACACGCAGGGACAAGAGGAATTTGTCAGTAGGGATATCAAGAGAAGCAGAGGAAGCACCAAATATGCAACACATGAAGACTCTTACAGCTTAACTAAAACGATCTGCAACGATAAACCACGGCAGAACACAGCAGTCAACGACAGAAATGGTAATGCCTTAATCAGCAATGAGGATAGAAGGAAGCGGTGGAGAGGGCATTTTATGGAGATACTCAATAGGGAGGAGCCAGCCTACCCGATCAATGAAGAAGATAGTGAACAGCAGGACATAGCTGACATAGACACGGGACCCGTGAGCAAAGCTGAGATAAGAAGGGCAATAAAGAGTGTTAAGAATGGTAAAGGCCCTGGTGAAGATATGATAACAGCAGAACTACTGAAGGCAGACCTTGAAACTGACAGAGTGAAAGAACTTATAGATACGATCTGGAGTCTGGAAAAGTTCCCAATTAAATGGAAGAGGAGACTCATTATTAAGATATCAAAAAAAAGGAACTTAAGAGAGTGTAAGAACGGGCGGGGAGTGACTCTCCTACCAGTTGTACGCAAGATATTGGGAAGAATTATAATTGACCGCATTCACATAGGGATTGACCACAGGCTCCGTAAGGAACAGGCTGGATTTAGATCTGGTAGAGGGACGACGAGCAAATTTTCATCTTACGCAATATATTAGAGCACGTGAATGAGTGGCAGGCAACTCTCTATGTCAATTTCGTAGATTTCGAGAAGGCGTTTGACTCAGTACACAGAAACGGCTTATGGATGATAATGAACCAGTATGGTATCCCACAGAAGATCATCAACATCGTTAAAGCGCTGTACGATGGCTTTGAATGTGCTGTTGTCGAGGAAGATGCAATCTCAGAATGGTTTGAACTAACGACTGGTGTCAAGCAAGGATGTACAATGTCTGGCTTTCTTTTCCTGCTCATTATAGACTGGGTAATGAGGCATACTGTGAGGGAGGAGGGAACTGGACTGAGGTGAAAATTTACATCAAAACTTGAGCACCTCGACTTCGCTGATGACGACGTAGCTTTAATTTCCTCAACACAAAGACACGTGCAATTGAAAACAAACAGGTTGGTAGAGAATGCAGAAAGGACAGGCCTTCGGGTAAACGTCGGGAAGTGCAAAGTCATGAGAGTAAATGCAAGGAATAATGAGGCCATCACAGTGAATGACCTAGCGTTGGAAGATGTAGAGAAGTTTAACTACCTAGGAGCCACAGTATGTAAACAAGGGAGCGGTGAAGAGTACATCAAAACTAGGCTAAGGAAAGCGAGAGGAGCGTTTGTGAACCTAAATCGAGTATGGAATTCCAGCAGTGTGTCGAGGAAAACGAAGTTCAGGCTATACGAAACATTGGTCAAACCAGTTCTCATGGATGGTTACGAAACATGGAAAATGAACTAAGGTGATGCTAAGAAAATCGATGTGTTTCAGTACTGATGCCTGAGAAGGATAATGAAGATTAAATAGCAAGACAAGATTAGTAATAGAGAGCTACTGGAAAGGGCTAACGTGGAGAAGGTGAGTGAACAGGTAAGAAGAAGGAGATGGCGATTCATTGGACACATCCTCAGACAGCAACCTGACAATGACTGTGTTACAGCCCTGACATGGACCCCAGAGGGAAAGAGAATCATCTAAGGTTTAGGGTAATGCGATCTGGTTCAACTGAAACAATACAAGCATGTGCCATATGACGTTTTGCTCGAGATGTTCGGCTAAAACACAACAGTGAAACCGCTCATGATTACATGACGTTCTAACTCACGCTAATCCGTCAACTGAAAAAGCGTTCGGTATAGAAAACAAACACATTTTAGCAACAGGCACTCTTCACAACGCAGAGTTACACCGTATTAATGATAAAAACCGAAAGTCCACTAGTCCCAACGAGGACAAAGCACGACAAGAGTAAAAGCAGATGGAAACCGAAGCACGGGTGCAGTAAAGAGTAAAGATGGCGACTAAAGTACGGGTGCAGTGTATTGAAAAGTGTAGCCAGCGAGCCAATGGCTTGAGAGCCAAGACCTCTTTCCTTGTACCAGCTTCTATTGCATTGTACCTATTTTTAGTTTGTTGTGTTTCTAACTTGAACACAGTGTGCCTATTCCTATCGTGTCATGGCTGGTTATTTCAAATCTCCCATGTCCAGTCAATAGTAGCTAAGCTTTTGTAGTACATGTTCCTTTTAGTATGTAACTTTTGATGGCGTTTTCGCTCTACAACTGTATTAATCTTGGAGATTGTTTGGCTTTCTTCACTAAAGAATTTATGAGTTTGACTACATATGATTCCGATCAACGCAACAACATTTCAGTGTCAGTGTACTTTTAATAGCCATTCAACTTATATTACTGTTATTATTATCGTTATCAAAAGCAATCAGCCCTGCGGCTCAATCCGTATAAAAGGTGGCTCCAAATCAAGTGGCAGAGTGGAGATTTTCTACAATGGTCATTGGGGCACAATTTGCAACGACGCGTGAGATATGAACGACGCGAGTGTAATATGCAGACAGCTTGGCTTCCCTCGTGCTTCTGCAGCGCACCATGGTTCCTACTATGGTCGAGGTACTGGTCTTATGTGGATGGATGACGTAGCTTACTCAGGCAGTGAGGCACACATCTACGATTGCAGGAATCGAGGATGGGGTGTCCATGACTGCCCTCACAGCAGAAATGCCAGTGTAGATTGTTGCTGGATTCGTCTAGCTGATGGTGGAGCTAACTATGGCCGCGTTGAGGTTTATCCTGACGGACAATGGGGAACAGTGTGTGATGATCACTGGAATACCAATGATGCCCGCGTTGCGTATCGCCAGCTCGGTCTCTCCGAAGCTACTCGTCAGTACCAAAGTGCACACTATGGTCAGGGATCAGGTCCGATCTCGTTAGATGATGTGGGCTGCGCTCATGGAGAAGCTTCCCTATCTTCCTGTAGCCATAGAGAAGGGGAAATTCACAATTGCGGTCACGGTGAAGATGCAAGAGTAGTTTGTTATTAGAGCGGTTTTCAAACTCGCTCTAACTATCGCAGTTAGCAAATATGTACTGTTCTTTCCGCATAATTTGAAAATATTAATGAGTTAGTGTCCTAATTATCATCCTCTATTGTGATATCATGTTTGTAGCGAGATGACACCTTTGGTCTCCGTTGTGAGAATTACGAAGCGAGAAAAAATAATAATGCAATGAAAGCCGTGGAAATTACGATCCTTGGTGGAAGCAAGGCCAAAGCGGAACGACAGAAATCAAAATCTAAAAATACGATCATCTCATTTTGAGTGAATGGAGTTGTTCTGCTACACCTTGTTCCTTTTATTCCTAGTCTTCCTTTTACAAGGTATTGTTAGAAAGGCCTGGATTGATATATTGTTAGCTGTCATTGATTGCTTAGAGGCAACGTGGCCAAACTAAAATGACCTTCTCGCGCCCGAGCACTTGTCCTTTCCAGGTTCGTCCTTGCATATGGTGGGTTGCGCCCGCAGTGCACGCGGCAGTCAAAATTTTAGTGTCCTAACGTAAGTGTTACGTTTCATGTGTGCCTAAATGACGTAGTTTAAAATGAACCGATCATGAGTATTTTTCCTTTTTTTCCCCCCAAGTTAAACAAATATAAAGGCAATATTAAAATTGTTTTGACCTGTTCTAATACTTGGCAAGAGATTTCTGGGTTAAGTTCTACGAAGAACAAACTATTTAGTGTATAATTTCTCAGCCAAAGTCTTGCCTTGCGAAAATAAGCCAGAGAGTTGCCGGACGCGGGTAACCTGGTTTTGGCGTCAAACTTAAAGTTCAAAACCCAAAAATGTTTCAAATTTTTAATTTGTTATCTGTGGGTTATTGATGTGATCTCCAGAGAGAAAAGTTCCCAGATTTAAATGCCCTTCGTGTGAACATTCATTCTCTTTTAGCAATAATTTGTATAATTATTACCGAACTGTCACCGATCACCGTCCCCAACCAAAACCGTCGCTAAGCTGCAAGGAGGCCACCGATTTATTTCTAGACAAGGACTTAAGCCCCTGCTAACGGAAAGCCAGAGACGGAAAGATCTGAAGTTTCTCGTACAAATGTACTTTGGACTGGAGGAAGGTTTCAACAAACTCCTCCGAAGCCGAGTCCTGTCGGCGAAGTCTTCTTCTGCCGAATAACTCCGTAACTATCTCAGTCCACCTTGAATAAAATTTTAAATCCGCTTTACTAATCCAATCCATATTATCGCAAATATTCACCGTATAAAGCTGTTGTAATATAATCTAAAATTCATGTATATAAATGAAGAGATCGATAGGCTAGGACTGAATGTCGATATCGAAGACGATCAACTGAAATTTCAATATTTTGTATCTAACCAATCAGAGAGCACACAATTGCTATGGCGTCAGGACAGTAAAATTTTTCCCACCCGCTGAATGCTGATTGGTCAATAAAAAAATTCAGGCGCGACAGCGGTATGCAAGGGTGTGGTTAAGTTACCCACCATTTGAATGAAAGCGAGACTGGAATTAATCTTGTTATGCGAAAGACCTCATTGCTGCTGTTAACTAGGTTGATTTACAGAAAACAAGCGACCGGATTCGTGTTAGACCAAGGTCAACTCTAGCCTTTGTTTTTCTTGCTTTCTTGTTTGTTTCGTTTTCCTTTTTCTTTCGTCATACAGTTAAACACCTCTCTCTTGTGTAATATTATGAATCAGACGGGATGAGCCAAGAAACGTTGTTCTCCACAAAGTTAACATTTGTTGCAACTCAGAGCGCAGTTTTCGTTCATGAAATCTGGATTTTGTGTGCATTCTCCATTTTGAGCCCAACTTTTACAATGCTTGTTTTTGTTCTTGCAACCTAGAGGAAATAATTTGCGTGAATAATAAAATTAACATTATATCCAGATAAGGGACGATTTGTATGGATTGCGTGCTAACAGCAAAAGATTTGGGGTTCAAATGTCTTTGGTCACAGAGATGGTTATGCGCTAATTTATTGAGACCAAATTTACGAAGATTACCTTGAGAACATATAACGCAGTTATGGAGATTTTCTTCAAATATACATATTTATTGTATGGCAAGCAATTCTGGGGCTAAATAGAGCACTCTGATTGGCTGGTTTTCGGTTAGGATTTTACAGTACGGACTATTGCCATAGACGCTCTGTTTCCTTATTTTTTCTCTCTCCTAGCAAATTCAAGTTGAGCAAAACACACGAAACTTTTAAAAAGCGGAAATTTCATTTTGTCATCACAACAGTACAATTATAGCAAGTAAAATTTAGTTCACTTGTAAAAGGTTACCGTTCAAAGTTCACCGATGGAAGGCGAAGATTACGAACATTCACCAAGAGAAGAAGTGTCCGATCGCTCAAACAAACGATGCCATACAATAAACCGGCAACTTAGTAACCTCAATTGCTCGGGACGTCGACCGTAATGGGGAATATTGGCTCTCGGTCGTTTCTGTCACAACCTTGGGTCAATATTCCCCAGTACGACCCTTGCGATCGGTTAGTAAGAGGTTATTATTGCACATTATACTGATCGCTAAAGACATGCTTTCCCCTTGCCACGTCATTTTTCGTTTCCGCCAGGAAATTTAAGTGGTCGTCAGTAATTGCAATAAATTGCAGTGCTCGAAATTAAAAAAGAAAAAAAAGAAAGAAAAGCTGCGGAAACCTAAGCTAAAAACGAATAGGAAACAGCATAGTACAAAGTTACTTAACATGCCGTTATAGAACTGTGGACTGTTTCGCCAGTTTCCAGCCAACAACAAACTGCATGTATAATGTGGAGCTGACGCTTAAAAGGGTGCAGTTAAGGCCAAAAATACATTTTTTGAAATCTTTCCTATGTTGGTGAGGCCTATTAAAGCCAAAACAGCTGTCCATGGCTGCCACTACCGGATAATAAGGCTGTGCGAATGCGTTAGGTACTGGCTGCCTTGGGCAAGTGTGAGTTTTGTGCCTTATTCAAAAGGTGAAGCTCTCGATTAGGTCGTACAGAGATGGTTTGTGTTAGGCTTAACCACAAGTTGCTCGACAACTCTTCATTTTTCGAGCAATTTTTGGCAACTTTTACCACTTTGAGCATATTGAGCATATTGATGTTTTTGTCACCTTTGTTTTTTAATTAAGCAACTTTTCGCAAAAAAATAGCTAGAAAGTTGTTCGAACGCCTGGCTAGTTAACGTTTTAGTAGAGCGAGCGAAGCAGAATGCTCTGATAGTCCACTGACCCATTTTATCACGTCGGTGCAATTGGGGTCCTGTAGCTATAGGCCAGCGGTATCGCATCGAAGATCACATTTTCCATAATTGTGGCCACGAATTGTGAACTCATCAAAGGAAGAAATTTATCTAATTCCAAGATCTACTAGAAACTGAAAACCTTATCAGAGAGGCAAAAATGAAGGGAACGAATAAAAGTGAGCCAACACTTTTATGGTTCATGAGATTTATCCAGCCCCCCTAGAGAATGTGTTTTCTTGTTTTAGTTGCACAATGGGAAAGAATGTACCATTGCAGGCCTATGCTCCTTAAATTGCATGATTTTAAAAGGGCGAATTTTGGAAATTTGGCATGCTTCATATAACTTTTTAATGTTATACAATGTACTTCATTCGAAGGAGAAAACGTAAGTGTATTTAAAATATTTCTTCTTTTAAGAAAGGGGCGACTTTGAAGCAATTGTTTTGAAGTATGAGCAACTTCGGGGCAACTTTTAAAGAATGTTTAGGCAACGTTTGAAGGATTTTAGAGCAATTTGTGGCTAAGCCTAGTTGGTGCCGAGTTTGGAGATCCTATGACGCTCAGTCAGAAGCTAGAAAAAGGACTGAGCCAAGGTTCCTGTAAAAGCTCCTTTAATTAATCTCCCTCATTTGCGCAGTGGCCTCATGGTTAGAGTGCTCGACTCCGGATCGAGTGGTCCGGGTTCGGGTCCTGGCCGGGGACATTGTGTTGAGTTCTTGGGCAAGACACTTCACTCTCACGGTGCCTCTCTCGACCCAGGTGTACAAATGGGTACTGGCGAAAATGCGGGGGGTAACCCTGCGATGGACTAGTCGCTTCATGCTACGGAAACCGGAGCATAACCGCCGGCCTCATGGGCCTTCCTAGGCTCGTAACAGACTTTACCTCCTCTGCCCTCTCTTTACGCGCATTCTTGTCAAGAAACCCGGGCCTGGCCATCCGTTTTTTCCTCCGTAACACCGGGAAAGCGTGCTCTTAAACATACAGCTAAATAAAACCAAAACAACATCCTTACATTGTGAGCAACTCCTCCAACAATATTCTTCCATGTATTCCCTATTCTTCTTGCACTGTCCATTTGCGGCCCAGCCAGGGCATTTATTAGGGCGTTTGTCGATGCAAGGCGCTTCAAATAAAAGCAATGAAATGTTCTTATAGAGTTAAGTACTAGACTTCAAGGCCAAGTTTGATCCTAATCAATGCACACCTCACCCACCTTTTCACCTCTTCCCAGTTTTAACTAGAAAAATTACCCATATCGTCTTTCGCGCTGAATTCAGGCATCAAAGCTTTAGAGGGGGAGTTGTTTCTATGTTTTAAGCACAAAATATTCGGGTCTCGTAGGGGCATGGAGCTGTCAGGTATGCAATCATGGTGTTTCTGGGATACGTAATTAACTATGATACCGTTTGTGCGTGCATTAGAATTCAAAGAAATTCAGCAAAAAGGATAAAAGAATTGAATCTAATCGAATAAAAATTAAATGAATTAAAATTTAAAAAACTATAGAAAAACGATTAAAATAAAAATACAATAAAATAAAGAAAATGTGTAAACGAAAAATGCCGACGAGTAATATCTCGCGCCCTCCTATTTGATTGTTACTGCTACTTGGACTACAAATGGCATCCCTCCAATTTTATGGAGGAATCTTCCTCTTGTTGATAACACAAGGAACCAGCCGTTAATGTCGAAAGCAATATCTGAAAAATGTGGGCCCTGTATAACAGATGATAATCGAAGACAACGAATGCATGGGTGCTATAGTGCTTTAGCCAACCCATAATTTATCCGCACCGGCCTTTCGAAAGCAAAAAGCTCAAAATTGAAGGTGAATTAAGTTTAATTAACCAGTTCTCTGAACGTTTGAAGGCAACCAACGTATACATAATATGTTAATTGCGTCGGCAAAATACATGTAATTGCGGCAGCAACGATTTCCCGATCAAACTACACGAGGGAAGTTGGAGAGGTATTTCATGATTGATCAGATTATAATGCAGACTGCAGATTTAGAGCGCCCTTCTTGCTTATTGTTTATTTGTTTGTTCTTCTTATAGAAGATATGTTTCTTTGATGTGGCTCGGGGATGCTCGGAAAAAGTCCGATCGCGCTCTTTTACGACCTTCCGATTACAACTTCGGATGCTCTACCGACTGAGCCATAGGATGCTCGTGGGACCTTAGCCATTAAACTAGGTTCAGGTGAAAATTGCCCTGCTATACTGCTATGACTGAAGTTGTCCAAAAGATGCTTTCTCACTACTTGACATCTGCTTCATAATAATAATGGGAATATCGTTCTCACAGCTCATTTGCATCAGTTGTCAAGACAACAGTCTTGAGTGTGCATTTTTAACTGCACTGATTCGATGATACTCCTCTTCATAAACTTACCACAAAACGAGCAACTTTTCCAGCAGTTTTGTGACATATACGGGTAAGAAGATTGACAAAGCCCTTTTGCGGCCCACTCTATGCAGTGGTCATTCTTGTTTTCGCATTTTGCTGGGGAGACACAAAACCAAAGTTAGTGACACCTTCTAACTAATAGTAATCTCGGATTATTGAAGTGAGTTCGACAGTCGCTTTGCAAGCAAAGGAGAAGGGTAGTGAACGAAACAATGATAAGGTGTGCAACCGTCATTTGCACATATAACGCATCAATGCACGTATGACTTTAACTGAAAAAGCAGACGAACGAAAAAAACGAAAATTTGACAAAGCTAACCCTATGTACAGGACAACTCCTAATGTCGAACGCAATAAATGTCAGTGAAAAGTACCTAGACTTCAAGATGTAATAAAAAGAAAAGCTGAAAGCTTTAAATTAAATTAAATTATACTGTAGAAATTTAAGGCCTTCGGGTTGGGTAACTTGCGACACCGGAGTTATTTTAAGTTGCAAGAAGCGACCTGATTTCCAGTTAAAACTTCGACATCGACAAGACAACTGCTAAGTAAAGCTCGCGCCATGATGCAGGGCATGGCCCGCCGTCTCAATTCTAATGAGAACTTCCGCTTAGATGACTCATTTAAAAGAAAAACTAAACAGAAAACCCAATGGATCCTTATCTCGACCCTTAAAACATGAAAAGAAATGAGCGAGACGAAGGCCAAAAAAACTGTGGTCGTCTCGGGGGGCGTGAGACTAAACCTCGAACCCAGGGTCTTTCGCTTATCAGTCCATTGTCCCTGAAAAAAAGGTGAGAGGCTGACGAGATCGACTCACCCCTAACTGGAAAATATATGCAGGGGATATCGAAGGTGTGTCGTGCATTTATCGTAAGCAGTCACTGCACGGTTAACACAAGCTGACAGGTTTATTTGCATGACTATTTATACTGTATAAAACAACTAGTGCAAGATTTGAAAGCGCTCCAATTACGAGCAATATCGAGATTTCTGGCATGCAAACGTAAATTTAAATCAGCCAACAACGAAGAGAAACAAAACTTAACCACAACTTGAACAGCTTCTCCAGCATTTATTTTCCATAAATTTTCCATTTTTTCGACACTCCCCGTTTTTGGCCCAAGTTGGGCATCTTGTGAGCATAATGTCGACACAAGGAGCTGGGAAAAACAGAATACATAGTAAGAACAGAATGTTCAGTTGTCCACGTCTAAAACGTAGAAAATGAGAATTCTCGCAAGTCTTTGAGCAGTAAATAACAAAGTGGCTTGAAGGTTCGAATATTTTTCTTTGCGTGATATGCAAGCCAATATCCTTCTCGATCGGTTGTGCTTATCGATGAATCATGATTGTTTAACCAGTCAAAGATATTTAAAGTTTAATTTCTTGGTGCCATGCACTTATATCTTTGTCTTGAAACTTCAACTATATTACTTAATGAACACAACTGCGAGGCACACAGTCAGCTATTGGTCCAGAACGTCCCATAACTTCGCATGCCCAAATGCCGGCAATAACGTAACAGTACAACCGATCTAATAACCCATTCTTTATTTTATGTGTACTCTCACTTCAGCAATAAGACGAATCTGGGAAGTCCACAAATGAAAGTAATTATATGCACGCAGATTTCAATAAGCGTCACGAAGTGTCCCCTTGCTCTTTTCCCCGTCAGTTGTGTCACGCAATACAGATACTTAACGTCACAAAGTGTCCTCAAATTCTGCTTCTCAAGTAAGGATAAACAGCTGCATTTACCGTAAGCTAAAAGTAACGCTAACCTTTACCCTTAACTTATTGTTGGAAATAGATAGCAAATTATGGAAAGCCATAACATTCTTATTTAATCGTTGTTCTTTTGGTCCTGAAATTTTGTCTAGATGTTTTGGAGTTTTGTCATAGTGTACTGTGGCAACATTATTATGTGGTGTGGTTTTGTTATTATGAAGTGAGGTCTTGTCATTATGTGACGAGGCTTGCTGGTCACGTGTTGTGTTTCCGTCATGATGTGTTGAGGTCTTCTTTTGACGTGCTATATTTATAATCACATAAAAGGAGAAACGCGACGTCATAAGAGAACCTCACCACATAAAATGTAAACACAGCACGTCAAAAGAAGACCTCACCACACAATGACAAAACCACACCACAAGACAAAAATTCAAGACTAAAAGAATAAAGATTACATAAGAAAGTTATGGCTTTCCATTTCCACGCTTAACCATAAATTTATGTCGTCCTGAAACAACATCACCATTCTCTGAAATAAAGGCGATTCTCAAAAAAAAAAAAAAAAAAAATTTGCACTATTCTGTGTGTGCAATTGTTTACTACCTTTATTCTTCTATCGGGAGAAGAATAAACCAATGCTCACTATTCCATTTATTCGGAAAACAGGATAAATTCCCGAATGACTAAGTCCCGTTTCAAACGTCGAACTTTACAAGTGCCGAATCTAATGCAAATGAGAAAAATCTATTATTTTCGCTCATTTGCGTTAGATTCGGCACATGTAAGGTCGACGTTTGAAACGGGCCAAAATAAACTGAACATTCCGCATATTACTCTTCTCGGAAAAAAAAGTGTGCTGGAAATAACCAACCACAATTAGAGCAGCTTCTCCAGCACTTTTGTTCCATGAATTTCCAATTCTTGCCGCATTCTCCATCCTTAGCCCATCTGGTACAAAGGTTATGTTCGTTTTCACACCTCGCTAAAACGGAATCAATAAGCAGTGAATATACCCTAATTTAACAATTATTCAAAGGGGCGTGTTGGATATGATATGATATGATATGATAGATAGCCAACAAGACTCGTAGCGACGAGGCCTATTTCCCTTTCGTAAACGGTCGTTGCCATTTGAAGCGGCCGTTGCCATTTCTCAGAACGGTCGTTGCCATTTGAAGCGGTCGATGCCATTTTTTAGCTCTGAATTACACTCATTAGGTCTAAGAACTCAAAAGGTTGCGGTTGCTGGGAGTTGTGTCTCGCTGGTCATATGAGTTAGGGTTCGGGTAACCGTTAGGGTTCTGTTTAGGGTGAGGGCTAAGAACCCGAGTTCGAGTTTTGAAAATTTCGGAGTCTTTTTTTCCTCCAGTTTTTCTTTTATAAATGTTCTTTTTTCCCTTTTTTGTCTTAATTTTTGTTAATATTTTTTCTTAGTTTGTTTCTTTTAATTTTCTTTGAAGTGAAGTGTGTAGTCGACCGTTATAAATGGCATCGACCGTTACAAATCAGGGGCACCCAACGTCAATTTTCGGAAAATATCTGTTCGGAAGACGATTTGAGATCTAGAATTTTCGGAACATTTGTTGTAAAATTCCTTGCCTTGCCTGCCTGTCCTAGGATTTTCGAACATTTAAAACATGGTATAATTGCCCACTTTTACCGGATTTTTATCCTAAAAAGGTCACCTAGAATTTTCGGGAGTCTTTTTTCTGGCTGAAATTTTAGGAAAGGTAAGTTTTGGTTACCATAATTTTCGGATCACTAGACTTTCAGCTAGGGCATCCGAACAGATAAAAAAATTTTAGGGGATAAAAATATGCCTATATCTACCGTTTAAATACTAAAATACGTTTAACAATGCTATGTTTAAGTGGTTTTGAACTATATTCTCGTTGGGTGCCCCTGTCAAATGGCAACGACCGTTCTGAGAAATGGCAAAGACCGTTTACGAAAGGAAATTTGCAGCGCCGAGTTGGCTATAATCATCTCATATCCAACAAACGCGAGTGGAATGGCTGTTTTACTAAAAGTGCCTCCAAAATACTGATGGTTTGCATTTGATATCACGGCGGCCATGTTGGTGTACAGAACAATGCAGCAAAATGTCTTTTGGGAATTTGTCTCTATTATTATGCAAAACTTGTGGGGTCATTTTCTATTCATTTGTACACCAACATAGCCAACTCATCACGTGGATTCAAACCAAGAATAGATTACTTAGCTCCGTTTAATTTTGAGCTGACGCGTACGCTTGCATGGTATCTTAGCTCCTATACCATGATGGCTAAGGCACTGAAAACTTCTGAACTTTATTATGGAGTGTTTTCATTCAAGTGATCAGTAAACTTGTTTTTCTGCCGAAACAAAAAAAAAAACGTTTGCATGACAATAGAGCTACATTCCCGGAGGATTAGTTGGGGACACCAACATGGCCACCGCTCCATTGCTTCGGTACAACAACATGGCCGCAGTGACGTCACGTGAAAACAATCTATACAATGATACAGTTTTCAATAATATCTAAACTTTTTATACAGTGTATTATCTTGTTTTTTTGTTGTTTGTTTTTCTGGGAGCATTGTTCATCTGCCATTGTTATTTTCACCCCAAAAAACAACTGATTTCAATTACCTCTGTACACTGTGTTCACCTTCTCACGTTCAATTAGATCACTGCTGGTAGTTACGCATGTGGTCTCTTCGGTCAGTAGTTTAAGGTGCTTACTGCAGTTATCGGGACTGGTAACTGGTAACTAGACATTTCAAAGGCCTTTTTCTCAAAATCCAGCCGTACGACCCCACCTTAAAATTTCAGAATTTCCTTAGCTAGGAAAAAATATACATGTATAGAAATAAATAGTTTTAGTATAAATACACAGGTGATTATACAAAATCGCGCGCTGTCATTGGCTCGCTATCTCGGATTATCAGCCGATAATCACCTCGACGGACAAAATGGCTGCCAGTACTCGTTTTGCCGCTGTAAGTGAAGATGATTTAGCTTTTTTTTTTCTTTCTTTTTTGAAATAATCACCTTTGCATTTATACTAAAACAATTTTTCGCCTCAGGCTCAGTGGTTATCGGCGAATATTCACCTCCACTTCGTCTGCGTGAATATTCACCGATAATCACTTCGCCTTCGGCGAATAATTGTTAAATATCTGTCAGACAGGTTTTTGGCAAATGTTAAAAACGTCGATTTTCGTTTATTATGATAATAACTGAAAAACTGTCGGATACATCCTTTTTAAAATATGTTGACGGTTTCGTCGTCATAGTTTTTAGTAATTCCCAAAATTTTAACCCTGGTCGTACTGTTAGGTTTTGAGAAAAAGGCCTTTGAAATGTATAGTTTCCAGTCCCCCCTCCCTGAGCTCGAGATTTCTAAATCTTGAATTAAAGATTCTTAAATAAATATAAATAAATAAATATTGCTAGTGCTAATCACCCTTACTTGCAGTCGAGGACTGAATTGCGAAGGGCGCGGCTCACGACATCGGACTGAAAGCATACAAAGGCGCCTCTGGCTGCCGCTATACAGTCCATGTTTGATGTCGGAGCACAGCACCACAGCTAGATGTTAATTAGCTGTGAGTCGATTTTGATTTTGATGAGGGAGGAAAACCGGAGTACCCGGAGAAAAACCCTCGAGTCAGGTTGAGATCGACTGAAACTCAGCCCACATGCTAGCCGAGGCCAGAATTGAACCCCGGCTTGCAGTGGTGGGAGGCCCGATAGATAACCACTAAGCCACCCTGACTCCCATTCTTTCCATGTCGACCACTTGAGCTGAACAATGTGACACACCACTATAACTGAATGGTCATTTCTGATTTTGCCAGAGTGGCAAAAGATTGACTTTCCCATACTTTCCCTCTCCTCCTAATCCAATGGGCCTTAATCACACGGCTGCCATAAATATTGAGTTTAGAGGGTTTGAAAACTTTTGTTTTGTCCCACCGGAACTCGTTACCAAACATTTCAGCTCGAGCCTAGTGGTACGAAATCTATTGTCTATGGCCAATATGGCCGCTGCGCAAATAAGGCCCATGTTGGCTTAGAAATGGCTAAATTAAAGGCTTGCACAGTATTTTTCACCACCTTATCAACACCTGTATGGAGGAGGGGGGATAGGGCATCGAACTTTGCCGGAGTTTGTGAGTGAATGTCCAATGATGTTCACGCTGGAATTTTTCCCAAGAGTTTTTTTCAAGTAACTAAATGACCGTGAAGAGTGCACCAAAACTATCTTTCATTTTCGCAAGGATTACGGCCGCCTTCCACCATATACATGAACGTTAGGAACAGGCCGGCTAACAAATTTAAAGTCATGAGCTCTTGGCTTACTTAAAGAAATTTTCTTTAAGTAAGCCAAGAGCTCATGACTTTAAACGACTCCTAATCTCGCATCATATTAGCTAGGTGTCTGCAACTTTCCATCCCTCCCCTCCCCCACCCACTCTCTTACCCCACCCCCGTCCTTCCGAATTGAAACCTTACCACAGCTTGTACAGCTCCGCCGACAGTTTGCCATCATATAAGCGGGGTTCTTGATGCACTCTCTCTTGTTTGCCCAGTTTATGCAGTGTGGAGATTTATTAATGCATGGGGCTGAAATACACAATCAAGTTGAATGGAAATTAATGAAGAAAATCGGTAATGTGTTTTAGTAAATCGGTTCTCCATTGATTGTCAAAAGTAATTTGATTGCTTTGATTTTACCTTACTGCGCAAAAGAACATTAATTATCATCATCAATCATCATATTAAAGCCTTAACGAAAACCATATAGGAATAAAAATTCTTAGTTTTTTACAAATTGTGAAATCATAAAACTTCCGCAAAATCAATGTGAATGTACAAGGAATAAGAAGCAAATAAGAAATTAAAGGAAACCTCTACGAAAACAAGAATTTAACTTTAAAATACTGAGCATTATGCTTATCACCGAAAGAATGTAAGCGTTTTTGCGAATACAATAAAGGCAACCATTACACTTCACTTTAATCCATTTTACAGTTGTGTGATTAGTTATCTGACCTATGAATGAAAGTGAGGCTGGAGGTGACCTTGTTTTGATAGAAACCTCACTGCCTTTCTTATGTAAATTCTTACTAATTAGCATGACAACAGAATCGTGAACATAAGAAAAGGAAGGAGGTCTGTATCATAACAGGGTCAACATTAGCCTCACTCTCATTTAATGGCCAGGTAACTAAGCACACAACTGTGAAGAGGTCTCTTATTCAAAATGGCAGCGCCCGAGAAATTTGAAAACCAAAACAAGCGTCTTTGAAGTTTGTCTACTTCGGATATAAACGTTTCCGTTGGAAAAAAGATTGGACAATTTGGACTGTAAACATTATGTTCAATATTTTAAAGTCAACTTCTTGTTTTAGTGGAGGTTCCCTTTAAGAATGTGACAGATTAACTCGAAGAATGAGATTGCTCTTGTCTCGCTCAGGGAAATTCACAATACGTTTTCTAATTCTCAAGTTACAAGAAGGCGCAGAGCAATGAGCTAATTGGTCGGTTAAAAATCTGGAACAACATATCCCGTCATTTTCAGTTACGCAGCCTGTGTGGCATGCGTAATCGGGGAAAGGAAGCGAGGGGCAAATAAGGGGAACTGGGAAGACGGAAAAGAGACCCTCTCCCCAGTTCTCCCTCATTTTTCCCTCGCTTCCCTTCCTCGATTACGCCTGCCAAGCAGGCTAAAGTTATGTATTTATTGCACGGATTCACTTTACGTCATGATTGGTCAACTTAGTGTCATGTCGATTGGTCAAAGCAATTACCTTAGGTGAAAGAATATGATATGGCCACCTTATCTTAACGCTTTAAACGTGTAACATCTGATCGATATGGCACTGGAAATCGGGGTTGCGTGATCTTTTAACGCCTCCATTATCAGCCATTTTTCAGCCACACCTCTGGTGTTCGGAAAGAAAACATTTTCACACTGATTGACAAGTCCCATGTCTCGAGGAAAGGAGATCAACTTAAGCCCTGATCTCCCAACTATCCCCTCCACTGGCTATGTCAATGAGAAGAAAAGAGCACCGAGTTACTTACCAGCTGCTTCTTGTTGGCCCTTTGGCTTTGGTCCCGGTAGGTGGGGAATCCCTATCGGCGGGAAACCACCGGTAATCATTGCCTGAGGGGCTATCCTAGGAACTCCCGCGACTCCGACCGTTTGGCTTGCTGAAGACACAGGAGGAAAATTCGGATTCAATATGACAATGGTGTAATTTTTTCCGGGTTTTCCAACGGGATTTCCAAGGGTCAAAATTGCACTTCCCGTTTGAAGAGAGGATGGTGACACAATAGTCATATTAGTCATCGACTGATTTGACGTTATTGTAATCGGTGCAAGTGTTGGTACAGTAGAAGACTGATTAAAGACTGGGGGAGGAGTTGAAGTTGCAGAGGGGGAGGTGGCCACTCCCCCAGAGCTGGCAGCACTAGTGACATCGGCTATAGGACTGGGACTAGTAGGAAAAATGGCCTGTGGTGCTCCGGAAACAGCTAAATTGACTGGCTTCACATAAGGGGATACCCCAACTTGTGCCTTCTCAACCATCTTCAAGAAGTCTTTTAATGCATCAGTAAGTGCAATGTTCCTCTTAGACCCGTTCTCAACGGCTTTTGAATCTTCTGCATGCTCCAACGGAGTATTTGCCCCAGAAAATTCATCTTGATCGAGCTCTTCGGTAACATTTATTATCTTGTTCTCCTTTTGTACCAAACAATTGTTGCCCACGCTGCAATTGTATTGTTTGCTTCCTCTGACCCAAATAAACCCTGTTGTCAAAACAATGAAGATCATCGCACAATATCTGTCCAGTTTCATTTTCTGACGTCTGAAAAATCCAGCAATCGGTGTATCGATGGGTTCCAAATTACTTTTCAATTTCTCCCAAAAATCTAAATGTTACCACACTTGATCATTTAAATCCATTCTAGGCGAGCTGTTCTTTTAACTTTACGTTATTCATGGACAAACATGTGAAGAAGTTTACAAACAAGAAACATCGTCTAATTCACCATTTTCTTTTTTTTTAACAATGCAGGCAGCCCGAGAAGGCCTGAAGTCCTCAAGTAGTAAAATATTCTAAGAGGTGAATCGAATAAGCGAAGATTGGTTATGTAAAGAAATTGGAACAGGTTACATTTGACTTTGTTGGGGTGTTTTGTCATAGATGAAACGTGCCACCTGCCAGAAAACGAATGAAAAGACATGTAGAGATTGCCACAACCAGGTAACACTATAGGGTTGTGGAAAACTCTTCACAATCTCTTCCTTGTTGATAAGGTTCTATCATTCTAGGAGCGTAAGAACGGTTAGATCTGGGTAAGTACAAAGAAAATTGCTTTTTCTCATAATCTCAATTCATTGAAAGACAGGAGGTAAAATTTTACGCATGTAGATCACTGGCGCCAGAAAAGATAAATAAATCGCTGCCACATCAGAATAATATAATTTTTATGCGACCTCCATAAGTTTCTCACTTATATTGTTACTTATAATCCGTCAAATAATACCTTCTGGGAAATATCCGAGTGATACTTCCCAATTTTCAAAACTGTGCGTTTTGGGAAAAATATTTGAAGGATAATAAACACAATAGCCTCTACTTAGCGGGAGTAAATACTCCGATATTTCTCCTTAAAGTTCAAGTTCTTTTCCTCGAAGGTCACAGTTTTCATATGCTCTCGGATAACGTTAACTATGTTGTTCTCGGAACAGATGATGTCCGTGGACAAATATCCGTCCATATTTTCACACCAAATGGAGAGTGCGTTCGACGCCGTCACTTTAACGTATATACCTAA
>NC_090896.1:41040883-41060447 GCF_036669925.1 Montipora capricornis
TTAAAAGGTTTGTATGGGAATCCAAAGCAAAATTAACTGTTCATGACCCTATACTTTTTCGCCTCCATAAACCAAACATCTAAGTTCAAGATCACAAATGAGATGATTTGGAATCGGTTATCTATTCTCTGGAATTTCTATATATTGTTGTTTGTTTCTCCATACATTTTCTGTAATCTTGTGCCTTCGAAAGTGCAGGAAATGCATGGTAGAAACTTTGTTTAATAAAATAATTTGTTCGATCGCTATTCTATTCAACTTCATTCAGCCGGACTTTTAAACGCATATGTTCTGTTCTGTGAGGAAAAAAAAGCACCCAAAATTTCATATCACGAATACTTTTTATCGCTTTGAACTTCCATACAAGCCTTTGAATTTCCAGTCATGTTGTCCTGATTACCTATGATGCAATCAAAAGCATAAAGGGGTCTACGAACTCAGCAATAATATAACAGTGGTCTGCAACTAGCGAAAGCACAATACAAAACGCTGAACATAAACAGTCTAAAATTTAAGCAAGTCCGTATTAAAAATAAAAGAAAACATCTTCAGTAACAAAATTCTTGAAGCGTACACAAAGATATCGAAATCCATCCGGATTCCCTCTTCAGTTGGAGGGTGAAAACTGCAGGTGTTGGAGGCCATTGTTTCACTCACCATAGCTGAAAAAAACCCAAACCTTTAATAACATTAGGCCTAAACACTATGCTTCAGATAGTGTTTAAATCTAAGGTTAGCATTTTTGTAAAGATTTGGGTTGTTTCAGATATGGTAAAACAATGACCTGCAACCCTAACCCGCAACCTGCAGTTTACACCCTCCGCTCTTCAGTGATGGTTACTTGTTTCAAGAATTTTCTTGGTGAAGAGGAATACTTCTCTTTTGATTACTCAACGGATTATTGCGTTTCTGATTGGTCTACGACGAATGCACAAAATTTGGTTATAGAGTGCAATAGGGAAATTGCCATGGAAACACAGCGATGAAGTAATTTTGATTTCAATAAACAAAAAATCGTTTGAACTTACTCGCGCATATCGTGATTTATGGTCTTTTATGATGTTTTGGACGTTCTCAAATTGCACTAGCCTACGACTCAAGCAATTTTGAGAATTTTCAAAACATCATCACTCGTGCCCATAAATAACGAAAGGCACGCGTGTTTAAACGACTTCGTGTACTTATGATGGAACTGGAAGTTCAAATTTTTAGCCAAGAAAAGGTTGGATAAGGTCAACCAAAGCTTACAGTACGCATCAGGAAGAAGGTAAACAAAGTCACTACAAAGTGTGGAATATTTGCTACATACTTGTCTTCCAATTCTTTGAGGACCACTTTTGTGTAAGCGAATGAACCAACCTGATATTTAAAAAAATAATAAATTAACATTTCAGCCCAGCATCCTTGCCACAACGCTGTTGAACCAAGACTTCATCACCTAAGAGGACGATTTACCCGAAGTGACCTAGTCCCCATCAGCGCTAGAAAAGTGTCGATTTTAAAACTAAATTTGGTGGGAAAATAAAGTAACAATAGACAAAATCGGCTAACTCAATGTTGTACCCAATTCAAACCCTTTCGGGAATAAACTGTTTTGTTTCAGATATTTTTGCGAATAGTACATTATAATGCAAATACAATACACAAAGAATCTTGACCCCGGGAGATTTGAACTGGGTACAACGTTTAGTTAGCCGATCTGGTCATAGTTAATGGAGGGGACTGGTTTTGAAGCTCGGCAAACATCAAAGGAGCAAACAAACATGCTAAGATTTTAGGTTGGAAAGTCCACGACCGTGCACAATCTTTTGTTTTGCACTCATACACTATGCATAAATTCCGTAACCAACACGTTTCTATTGGTTAGTTCCTCAGTACGGAGTAAACAACTATTGTGTTTTGTGCACGGTCAAGGCCAAAAAAGAGAACAAAAACCTGCAACAAAGAAATTTGTCGGGTTTTCGTAACCATTCACCTCTATTTACTATGATCTGGTAAATTGACCCCGGGTATCCGCAGCCCGTCCAACAATCAGGGTCTTAAAATAACTGAGTAGGAAGTGTTGACCTTGAAATTAGATTGTAAATGGTTAGACTAAGATGTCGTCGTAAGATAAGGACAGAAAACTGCACACCGTAAGCCCAGTGTCACAACCCTTGTGGTATGCCCTTGTGACGGACAAGGAATAACCTGCTTCAAGATCGCATTGTCACCCGCTTGGACTGTCAAAGGCACAAACGGAGCCTGTGAGGCATATGATTCATTAAGTCACGGTTAGGTGAAGAGGGTGATCCTGGTTAACAGGTTCTCTAAGTGGTTGTGTGAGGTTGTCACTGACCTGTGCGGAAACTGGAGTACCACGATCGTTGCAACAACCAAGTTATAGGTATGAAACATCAAGTGAAGCTATGATCCTCACAGTTATAAACGCAATGTTAGCAATTGCGAAGAGAAGCCTGAAAAAATTCCGGTGCGACGCTCTAAACAACTGAGCTACGAAGCCACTGACGTTGAGAGCTGATCATTTGTACAATTGTAGGTTCTAATGTTCCCGTGATGAGTGAATCAACAATGAAATGATATATTAAATAATCATATATCAGTTGTTAGCAATTGCTAAAATTACGTTCATAACTGCGAGGATCCTAGCTTCACTTGATTTCATATCCGCATATATTTGGAATGGAATATCTCGGCCAATTTACTTCAAGAAAGGACTACGGCAAGGAGATGTGCTGTGTCCTTGCTACTTGTGTTAACCCAGTTGCGTGGAAGTTCAGCACTCACTACCGAGGGATACAAGTTACCACATGAAAACCTATCAGTTCTAAGATAAACCACCGGCTAAACACCGATTACTTGAAGGTACTTGCTGCTTTTGCAGCGAAGCTACACAGTGTTCTCAAAGTGACCAAGAGCACCATGGATGACATTGGTCTTCAATGGAATCCCGAAAAGTGTAATGGCGGTCGTGCCAAGAACAGCATCCACGCCACAAGGCTCGGCGGGTCTTAAGGATGGACACACAAAGTTCAGGTGTCTTGAAAAAAAGCCTCACAGTACAGGTTCCTTGGGAAGCCTGAGCGCATACATCAGGAGGTCTACATACAGAGACCTTCGGTGACCTGGTCAAGTGCCTTAACGGATAGGAAACGAGTGGTGGCAACTAATCAATTAGCGTTGCCTGTGTAGACTTGCCTAATGTGGTCAGAGAAGTAAAGCATTGGCGAAAAGGAATGCCAGTGACAATGGTGGAAACCATCCATTAGGCTTGCTGGCTCCAGTCTATTCTTCACAACGTAACGGGGGCTTTGGTGGGTGGAAGAGGAAAACAGGCAAATCAAAATCAAGGCTGTTTTGAGGATGTATAGCAACAGGCACCCAACTTTGCAGTTGGTGAGAGAGTGTGAGGAAAGAACAGATGAAAAGGACCACCAAGCATTGGTAAAGGAAGCAAGAGCCTATGCAGAAGAGATGGGTATCTAGTTGCAACTTAGCTATCCGGACCTCCTTTCAAGAAGTTTCTGAAGGACGAATAAGAGGGATGGAGAGACAATGTTGAGGAGGAATAAGATAAAGAGAAGAACACCTGAACAATGAAGTGTGCGTTGCCTGGCAAACTGACTGGCAGATGGCTCGAAACCAAACGTTCGCACCAACAAAGTTCTGCCCCTCATTCAAGATGCGCACCATGGAAAATGAGGCTTTGTAACAAAGCCCCTGAGAGCCTCCCGCTCGTGTTAGCTGAGTGGGTGCCCTGTCCTCACAGAATAAGTATGTTGAAAGGCAAAACGCTGCCCTGCCGGTCTCATCCTTTGAAATGCTGAGAGAGCTTGGGTTTGGTACTGACACCACCCTGGTGGCGCCCAAGACAAGCCACGAGTCTTTGATGCCTCAGACACTCCAAGAAATCCCACTCATTGCCAAGAACACGTCCCTGCAGTAGAACAAAGAACATGTAGGCTTCGTCTAGCACAAAGAGAAGGTGGTGCATGCCGTGGAAATGACCTTCTCGTGGACAGAAAACTGGTGTAGAAAGGGAAAGAAGAGCGTCAAACACGGCCCTCCAAGATGGGAAGTGAAACATCAATTCCCGGGGTACATGATCAAGCAACATAACATAATTATTAGGTGGACAGCACTATGACAGAGCTATTTGGGACCAGGGGGGGGGGGGGGGGGGGGAGGGGAATTCTCCATCGGCTCTCGAGGGCAAAGTGATGTATGGCACGTTGAACATTGCAGGGAATTTTAAATAATTTCATCCAAACTGTGCAACTTGACATTGTTGAGGTAGTAGTTTTCATTCATCATCATCATCACCATTACCATTATCAATAACAAAATAGGATATTCTTTAAGGCCAAACAAAAACAGAAGCCCTTGGTCACCCTGAAAGCATCCAAGAAGCACTGTTCTCCGAGGACATGGCTTGAAACGGCGACCCCATCGTTCATAGATATTTTCTGGGTAAAAACGGACACAACTCAATGGTTGAATTATTTCAAACCGCGTTACCATGCACACCGTGGAGTTTTCCTTGAAAAATAAGAGACAGCAGAAAGGACTTAGATATAACGTTTCATAAGAACATTTCTTATTCAAAGAAAAATAAATCTGATTTTTTTCACGAGGTTTGCACTTTAATTCTATGGAGGGCACCTTCCATAACATATATTATGTATAATGAAAACCCGAACGTTAATCAGTTCAACAGCTCAGGAGTGAATTTCTCTTGGAATATACCTGCTCTAAATGATCCACAAAGTACTTCTTGATATCGACGTCTGTGGTTCTCTGTTTCAATATATCTAGTAAACAAAGAGTTAAGTTCAGCGCATACTGGGCGATATGGAGCGACATTGCCAGCGTTGCTAGTGCCTCAAATACGAGTGCATATCAATAAGAATTGTACTTTTGGCGGAAGACCTGCGAGAAAATATGGCGACGAGTTCGCTCGCTGTGACTTCGTGGAAATCCATCCGCTCTTTCTTTGACACCTCTCGGCTTGCACGAGCACATTATGCCCCCTAGCAATGCTGGATATATCGGGAAAATTAATAATTAACTGTCAAAGGGTAACTTGTAGAGATAGAAATCCAATGAAATTCACCAAGAAATAGCCCTAGTCTTGAAAATTGGCCCAATCAAGAAAAGAGAAAAAATATTTTCCACGTAGGTGGAAAACGAAGATATCACCTCACGGTTGCTCTGCAGAATGCCCTTTTTCATCATTTCGAAAATGAGTAAAATAAGTTGTTTTAAATCTGGACATTTCATCAATATCTATATAATAAACAGCACTCGAAGATAAAAAAATAATAATTAAAAATACTAGAACTACTCTTACTGTTTTACATATCAGCGTCTAAAGGATACTCATCAGTCTTGTACTATTTGAGTCATTCCGTATCCCATGGATAATAGGAAAAGAGAACTTTCCTTCCGTAAGGTCCTCGCAAAAGCTTTTGTTTTCCTTGTACTGTTCAAAAGAGAAGCAGTATATTATTAAGTTCTTAATTATCATTTTGTGATCATTTCATGGTGATATTTTTGAAAAAAAAATGAGTTCACGTCTTCTTACATGTAGCTTCATTTAATTCATCCACAAATCAGAACCATTCACTGAAAAATTGATGGAAAACAAACTGTACACATGTGGAATTGCTGTTAGAGCCCCAGCATCGAATAGGCAAATCTTTGTGTAATCATCATATCCTTCAAAGTTTCTACGACCTACGCATAGAAACCAGCCTGCTCACTGAAGCCTTGAATGTTCAAAGGGCATTTTTAATACCAATTTGAGCCCGACATACTAGATAATCTTTGTGGACTGTTGCACATTTCACTTACAATGTATGAGCTCATTAGCGCTTTTGCAACCCAATAATAAATCAGTTTTAAATGGCAAAATTTTCGCTGATTATGGGAACAAAAAGCTTAAAATTGGGGAGCTGACCAGGTTAAACCTGATTTTCCAATGAGCACAGTCAGCAAAGATATCTTTAAAGGCGAGTTCCAAAGTTTTTACAGTTGGACTCGAACACACAATCATGTTTAAATGGGAGGCAAATTGTGGGAGTGGTGACTTGAACCGCAAAATTTTCTCACAATTGGGAATTTAAATAATCCCGAGCAAGACGAGAAGGTCAGGCAATGTTCCATTCCACGCTAGTTCTGATCCAATGCTTTTAACATGAAAAATACCCTTCTGACATGTTCGCTTACTTACAAATGCACAGCTGCATTTGTACAGCTGTATATGATGAACATATTATTACTATTATTATTATTATTACTATTATTGTGTTAACGACACAAAAAGGACGACATCACTCACCTCTTCTGACAACAGGTTAGCGTAATCGTCCCTTATCTGGAAAAACAATGCCAATGTATCCAGTAATGGAACAAAATTGCTGAAACAAAATAAGGATGCAAGGACATGAACACTAAAAGCGAACAACCAGAGGCAATAAAATAAAAACACACCCACCCCACCCACAAAGTGAGGATCGGCTGATCAAAGGATTGTAATTTCATTCAAAAATAAATAAATCAGTAAGAGGCTAACAAGCTAAACCCAGGCTGAAATTTTGTTTACTTGCTAATTTTCTCAAAGAGATTACATGTATCTTATGCATTTTGTCAATACTGAGACTTAGCACCACATTATTTTATGTAAAAAGGCAAACAGCAAACAGAAATATGCTGATTGTCATAGAAGAAGGAAAATCATCCCGCGTGATAATAGGGTGGGCCTTTAGGGCCAGGTAAAAAGTGGAAGTGAGCCGTGCATAAGCGTAAATTTATACGATATACCGTTGCTTCATTACCTGTCTTTCCCTAAAAGATACCTTTGATCTCTGCCAAAAGAGTATTATCAATCGAATTGAACATTCATTAGTGTTACTTCAAACCGCATAAATTTGAAAGATGATACCTCTTGTTTTCACTGAAAGTCTGCATCAACTTCACGGCCAGCCGGAAAAGTCCCCCAGTTTCTAAAGTAATGATAGACTGATTTAAGATTTCTCGCAGTTTTTATTATTTTTAATTTTTGACTTTCCTATTCATATCTGTAAAGTAAGTGAGGAAAAGTTACACTGCTTACTTCTCTGAACCATTTCTTTATATTCTTCCTCTGTGGGACAGGTGTAGCTGTCTCTCCAGTAGATATCCATCCCCTGACCTCTATGAAGTTCTAACAGTTCTTCTGTTAACACAAAATCAGGTCAGTGATAACTTAGCAACCTACCACCTGTTATAAATATCAATAACCAAAATGATCAATGCCTTTCACGATTATTGTACATGTATTAGTTTATGGCAGGGACATACTACATAAATTAAGAAGGTAATATGTCCCAAGCCATGTGTTTATTCCATACCTGTGAATATATTTATACATTCTGGATGATTCAAGGAAACAACTCTTTCCAGGGCTTTAAAGTACACATAGTTAGCACTGTTGATAGTGTGTGCTACTCCATAGATTTTGTGTGCAACTATGCAAAAAAAACAATAAATTCTTTCGTAAGTAACAATGTCGTAATAATAAATTTACCATTTATATTACTGGTTACTTTACAGATTGTAACTGTTAAATATGGAGAAACCAGTCGATGGTTCCAAACAGGGTCAGATTGAACTAGATGAGACACACAACCAAAGCATACACGTTTCCAACATGACAGTCTACTCCCGAGCAAACCTGCTTTAATGCGCACACATAAACAACAGCCGCTGACAGAATAGCGAATACATAACAATAGTATATTATTTAAAAAATTGCCTTTTCTTTACAAGTGAGCATACTAATACTAAATATTTGTTTGGTGGTGTAACTTGTAAACTAGCATTTAGTACCAGTTTAAGTCCGAATGCAAGAAACAATACTTTAGGGAGTGACTTAATTTTTAAACGTACAGTGTACTGCCTCAGTTTTAAAATGAATTATTAATTTTTTAATTCCAGTAGTGTACATGTACACTTAGCAGGGGTTTCAATAACTTCTCCCATTGAAGGCGGCAGTTTGACAAGTTTATGATAGCATTTTTAGTGAAAATCAAGGCAAACTAGCCGGCGGTGTGAGGCACAGCAGGCGGTGGTATACCGCTGGTAACCGGTTTCTATTGAAACCCCTGACTTAGCACCAGGGAGGGGTCATTGATGTCATTGTCCAGTCCACCTGTTTTGATAATCACTGAACATTTAGTCAGGGGTTTTTGGTACAAATTCTATCCACTCAGCAGACACTGAGGGTTATCTTATAGAGGGCATGAAGAGGGTGCTGCCTACAAAGTAGGAGACTGAATCTGCAATTAATCAGCAGTACGGTTGGCCTGTCTAGACTAATATTGGGTAGAATTGTAACGAGACCTGGCCCCAGTTGTTCAAACGATGGATACCGCTATCCGCCGGATAAAACACTATCCACTGGATTCAACCGGCTTTGCTAGTGTTTATCTACTGGTTAGTGATTTATCCAGTGGATAGTGCTATCCATCATTTGAACAACTGCAGGGGAATGAAATTGGTGTCCAGGTGTTGCGGTCTTATCTACTAAGCCTACAGTACCTGTTGTCAGTTGTAACCCTACTGACAAGATGGCAGTTTGAAATATGGATTAAATATATATTCCTTACAATATTTTTATTATTGTACCCTATCGTAAAAGTGTTTTACCAGGCATTCCTCTTCTTAAGTTTGAGTTATCCTCTATGTCATCAATTCTATTTTTTTAAAAATCAAAAACAACAATTAACAAGTTATACCAACATTAACATTGCCATCACCATCAGCACTATTAATCATTTACCGTACCAAGTCCAAATGAGCACTTTTCTAGTCCACTTACAATAAGCTAGAATTGTGTAACATTTTCACAACATCAGCAATCACATGAAGTTTTTCATCAGAGATCTTTAGCCAAAAATTAAAAGCCTGCAAGTAAAAGAGATGGCACCAGGAATAGATTAATCAAATGAATATGCATACTCAAGACACCTGCATGGATGTGAAGGTTACCCTGCCAGCATAACTAGTGGAGTTTCAAGGGACCAACCTAATCCCTATTCCTACGAATTGCAAAGACGTTTGGGGGTAATCATGTGACAATTGGGCCTGCATGCACAAGGTTTCTGTATTTTTCTGCCAGCTCAGTGGGATTTTGTATGCAAGATGAGATTCTTGTGGACGTATGACCAAGCAATAATCTCAGCGAACACTATAGAATGGCAGATCTATCTAAGAAAAACTGATGTGACTGTTTGCAGCATGGGACAAGGTCCACTAGATCACTGACTACTATCAAAAATACAACAATAATTATTATTTCAAATCAATCATTTCAATTATTATTTCAAATCTTATTCAGGTGGACTCACATGAATAAGCTTTTCTCTAACTTGCTTTCCAGGAACTTGTAAAATATAACTATATGGCTCCATTAAAATCTAAAGAGAAAACAAATAAAGCAAATAAACAAAAACTATGGTGGGGTCTGTTTGTTGTTGTTTGCTCCTGGTGTCTTTTTTTCCAATGGCAGTAAAAAGCTATACTTGTATCTGAAATGAGCTTGTTAAACTCAGCAAAGGACTTATGTCCTTAAGCCAGCCAGTTGCTGTTTGTGATAATGTTTTTTGTCAAAATAATAATATCATTATTATTGTTCTCATGGGTTTGAAGAATTGTTGCTTCAAAAGGAGGATTGTAAATTTTTCCCTTTCCAAAAAGCAACAATTTGTCAGATTTAATTTTAAGGCTGACTAAATTATCCTACAACTATTGCAGCAACTATATAGTCATTTTAAATTTAATTACATATGTACCAATACTTAAAGGGGCTACGTCACACTATTTTACGGTCTTTTTTTTGGAGAAATCTTTAGTTAATTATTACGAGTTGTGGAATTCCTTTACCATCACAACACAAACAAGATGATTCTGAGCAAACACATCCTTTATCAAGGTGATTTGCTTTTAACTTTAAAAAACGTTGGATCAACCTTTGAAGATTGGTGAAATGCAATCTGTTTCAATCTTGGCCATTTGTGTCCATCCATGCCTCTCTTTCCTTTTGCTGTATTTCTGTTATGCTGTTCATCAGTTTTACATTCATTTGTAAGTGTGACAATGGCCTGTTTAAGTTTCTGCAGTCATTTAACCATTTCACCACTAAGAAACCATCATAAAGGTATCCCATACATGAGAAAACCAGCTGATTTATTGGAAAATCAGGTGTGTTTCATTTAGCTCATTTTTCAGTGGGAAGGAGTCATTTTGGTATAAGGCAAATCTTGTATGAAACAACACGGCGGAAAACATGACTGTGCTTTCAGGGGTTTGTTATTGTAGATTTCATTAATAGCAATTACCCCCCTCTAGATATCATTGGTTAGGTGGTTTCCAGATCTTAAGTGAAAACGGTTGAAATCCTGGAAAAGTGGCATAGTAGGCATGGGGACATAACCGAGTTCCAGGAAAACCGGGATAGTGTGGTGAAAGGGTTAAAACAGTTAATCATGAGCTCCAACATTTACTACAGTTAACAGTGGCAAATCCAGGGGAGCCCGCAACTGTTTCAAAAACTAATAACACCAAATGTATGGTTGGCATATTAACATCAATGGTTATCAAGTTGTAAGTTAAAGGGGCACTGTCATGAGCTGCGCATGCTTGAGTTTGTTTGCTCTCAAACCCACGAAAAATGCAAGCCGCCATCATGGATTCACACGTGAGTCACGTATATTTGCCGGAGTTTCTCCTTTGTCCACCATGGCCCTCCCCAGTGGACACCATTTTGAATTTGTCAATTCAACTTGAAAAAAGTTAACCTAACACTTTTCAAGTTTTCACAAGACGCTAGCGCATGCGCTTCTCGTGACAGTTTCCCTTTAAGCTTTACACTAAGCACTATGTATACAAAGGTCATATTTTACTGTGTGCACAGTGATTTCGCCTGTGAATGGAAGCATTGCTGCTAATGACCTTGTAATATGTTGATAAAGATCGGTCCAGTAGTTTTTATGCCATTGCTGCGTTGCTGACTGTCAAACCTGGGTACCCAAGAGCCTTACTTTCACTCATAGGCAAGGCCCAAGTTGTTTGATGGGAAGATACACAATCCATCTCTATAACCAGTGGATAAGCAAAAGGATAGTGATTCATCTTACAGATTACACTATCTGCCCTTTGAAGAATAGGGCCACTACATTGCAGGATTTAAAAGTATCTTAGATTATAGTGGCAGGG
Organism: Montipora capricornis; assembly: GCF_036669925.1. Taxonomy (NCBI): domain Eukaryota; kingdom Metazoa; phylum Cnidaria; class Anthozoa; order Scleractinia; family Acroporidae; genus Montipora; species Montipora capricornis. The sequence goes on from NC_090896.1 coordinate 41,052,140, forward strand.
TTTCTTTTTTTTTTTTTCCTGTTATACGGATTGTCTGAGCTTAACTGCTGAATACCCCGATACTCATTTGCATTCTGACTACAGTAGTCCTTCAGAGAAACCACCGAATTCTAACAAAGGTGGTACGTGGGTATTCAGCAGTTATCCCATTGTGTCCATAACAGAAGTGCGATTATTTGATAGCAGAGTATTCCCACACAGGTCCGAACTTCATAATGCATGCACTACTTTCTTTCCAATCGGTGACAAAAACAAGCTGGAACCTACCGTCCCACAAGTTGATAGTCTTTCATGAATCTAAACACTTATTACCTTCTCCTGAGATGACCCATCAGAATCTTTCAATGATGACTCATTCCTGACAAAAGGCATATTAAAGAGAATACACACTAAAAACTTTTCAAAAACAGAGAAAATTGAAACCTAAAATGATTTATAATTATACTACTGCCACTTCCTTATGCGCCATTTTCTGCCCTATTTCAGAGAATTACCGCTGGCTCACTCATAGACTGCTCTTTGTCACGCATTTCTTCCTGAATCCCTCAACAATAGGAAAAAAAGTTGCAAGCTCTGGCAACACTGGCACTGCTTCCAAGTCATTAAATGTCAATGACGTTTCTTACCAGAGGAATAAAACAGATGAAGAAAGATAATGTCCCGTAATTGACCTTCATGGCCTAGAGACGGAAAACGCACATTGCGTGACAATGATTACACCAGTCACGAAAGAGAGCTGGAGGCTTTGTTGAGTGCTATCCCAGAAGATACGTCCGAACGTTAGCACTGGTCATGAAAACGGACCCACACAGAAAAGATAAAAATTACTCCACCGCTATCGCTTGGTCAATACGTCAAGGCTTCAGTATGAGATTTCATTCCGTTGCTATCGCAACGCTGCTTAACGCAATCAATTGCGCCACTGACAAACAAGCCTGACTGTCAGCAGGATTAACTTTGGTGCTATGACCTATCATTACCATAGCAATTAGCGTAAGCAAGGAGGCTGGTAAAGCGTTCGTTCCAGCACCGGTCAAAGTCTCTTTTGACTTATGGCTTTTTTTTTCTCAGGTAGCATTGTAAAGGAATGTTCCACAGAAAGAGCATTTCACCTTCATAGTCTTATTCCTGACAACATGAGCGGCTCTAGCTAGCCTGCGTAGCCAACGCATGGGGAGAGGGAAGAGAGTGACCGAGCCGCGCTGAAAGGGAATTGGGGAAGGGGAAAAGGGAGGGAGTGCTTGGCGAGACACAATGCATCCGAATCCATTTTTTTTTTACCTCCGATAAAATCCCGCCAATTTCAAGTAACGAAAGAAGTCACATTTCTCTCCTCTCCATGTGCGCCGAGGGGTCAGGAAATGTTTCCAGTATTCACTCCTTTAGTCGGGTCGCATTCACTTTTCCATATTTGCTTCCAAGTTCTTTCAGTTTACAACCAAAAAATTTCACCAAATTTGACAAAGTGAAAACTGCTGGTTCATTATTTTCAAGACGCTTGTCCATGTACCCATCCACTCAGCTCCGCAAACGCAAGCTCGTCTGCATCGACAGAGTAACTATCAAGCTCAATCGAAACCTTGGACTTGCTCGATTATATAGGCCAAGCAGGCACTTCGCAAGGTATTTTGCTTTAACGGCAATCACGTCTGCGACACATAACTTAGCAATAAGCTTGGCGTCATTGAGTAACACAGCACACTCAAAGACATGAACACCAAGTGCCCTAAAAAATTCCTCAACATTTCTAATACGAGTCAAGGATCCTGCCCCAGCATCTTTCCCTTTTATATTTGCAGGACACTCTAAACGATCCCCTGTACGGTAGTTTTCTGGCAAATAACAGAGCGACTGCAATCCATGGGTAATGGAAATGTAATCGATCAAATTCACTTTAACTTTACAGTAAAATATAAGAAAAAAGGAAACAGATTTATGCGGAGGCGTTAAAAAAAGCTTTTCTGAAAGACAAAGCAACTGTTTCTTCTGCCAAAAAAATAAATAAAATAGTTCCGATTTTTCGCAATTTTCGTAAAAATCGTTAAAATCGCAAAAATCGCGACTCTTGTCGAAGATTTGTGTTCTTTAGCTTTTCAGTGTTGTGCGATGTTTGCGATTTTAACGATTTTAGCGAAAATTGCAAAATTTGCGAAAAATCGCAAAACTCGCAATTTTCGCTAAAATCGTTAAAATCGCAACTCTTTTGGGGCACTTGGCTTCTCTTGCTTTTCAGAGGTTTGCGTTTTTTCGCAAAAATTGCAATTTTCGCAAAAATGGCAAAAATCGCAACACTTTTTGGGCTCTTGGCTTTTTACAGCTTTTCAGAGTTCTGCGATTTTTGCGTTTTTTCGCAAAAATAGTAAGTTTCCCAAGAATCGTTATAATTGCAACTCTTTTGAGGGATTTGGCTTCTCTTGCTTTTCAGTGTCTCGCAATTTTTGCGTTTTTTCGCAAAAATTGCAATTTTCGCAAAAATCGTTAAAATTGCAAAAATCACAACTTTTTGGGGGGACGTGGCTTCTCTTGCTCTTCAGAGGTATGCGATTTTTGCGTTTTTTCGCAAAAATTGCAATTTTCGCAAAAATCGTTAAAATCGTAAAAATTGCAATTCTTTTGGGGGAATTGGCCTCTCTTGCTTTTCAGAGTTTTGCGATTTTTGCGTTTTTCCGCAACAATTGCAATTTTCGCATTTGCGTGCAAACCTGGACATATCTCGCAAAAACAAGTTTTTTTTCTTTGATTTAGTTGCTCATATCGCAAAAACGAACTCGGTGACCCCATTGTTTTGTTGAAAAGTGATCACAAGGCCAAGATAAACTTACAACATAGTTTTAAAAAATTCTGTACTACTGAATCAGAGAATTAAGGTGGCTCTGAATTTGCTGTACAGAATTGTTTTTAAACTTTAATTTGCAGAAAGTTTCATCTGAAAGCGAGTTCTTAAGTTCGAGTACTATGATTGAATGGTCTTCGGGTATTACGGAACCCATAATCATATATTATGGCACCCATAAAAACTATCGGATCCTGCCGCTAGTTTCTTACTAGTCACGACGGTCACTGAACGGGCAGAAAGCTGGTACCAGCAGGGGCCCGTTTCTCGAAAGTCCCGAAACTTTACGGGCCATTTTCGGGTGTCACAATTCCCTTTGGATCTCAACAACGGAGAGGATTTAAGTCGTCAAACTTTACACTTATTTTTCTTTTTGTTACCTTGAAAACGCGTTAAAAGATCGGCTCTCCAAAATAAGCGGTTAGCATTTTCACGAATGGCTTTTCGGGACTTTCGAGAAACGGGCCCCAGGGCACTGTTAAACAAAGACTGCCGGCTGGCGCGGTTTTACCTGGATAAAATTGCAAAGAGCCTCGGTATCGTCAAACGCTTTTAAACAAAACGCGATAAAAGTGTTTCGCGTGAAACCCCAATACCATGCAGCTAATTACAAGTAAATTAACATAACAGGAAAAAATCTAGTACGTACAGTTACATAGACACGATGCGACTAACTTAAGGTAAAAAGGTTGACGAGATCGAACAAGAACACGCTTCTCGTAGTAAACGTAATTCAAAATATTCCAAAGATCAGGGAAGGAGTCAAAGACGCAATAATCGATATATCCTCTTGAGAGGAGTGGGGCCGTGATGAAAAGTCTGTTTTTCTAAATAATGAGGCAAGCGCTGGTAGCCATTCTGGCTGTATGTGTGCAGCTTGACAGAGCCTTCATTATTGCGCCGTCAGCAGAACTACGGATTGCGTAAAGGTCCGTGTGACGCACTGTGCATGCACAGCATATTAATCCTGAATTAACGTTTGTTTTACTGGATTGTGTTGTAATTTTAAAACCTTTGGGGATCCCCTTAGGAGCCCCTGAGTGACTTACATGGACACCCCGAAAACGGGAAACCATGTGCGTTGTGTTGGTACTTTTAAAAGGGACACGAACATATTAGAATCAAAACTTGTTACCAGTCGATGAGTTTAGTATTGCTAGAATTGAATGATATCATAACAGATTGCTGTTCTAACTTGTTTCTCTTGTCCATTACTGTGAACAGAAAATCCGAAGTATTGCGATTCAAAATATTAAGAGGTGGCTGTTGTGGGTGTATAGGACAAAACATCGCCCGAAAGAAATAACGAACTTAAAATCCGAGAACGAGCGCTAGAATTCTTAAGACTTTGCAATCACAGGCCGTGTATAACTTTATTAGGAGTAAGTCAGCATTTCTCGCATCTCCAGATGTTCCTATACAAACTTCACACTTAAATATATTTTTTTTTGTAGAAAACGCCTACAGCAAGTAGCTTACAATTTACACTGTCTGGAATACTCTTTATTGTAACTATATCTTTAATACTAACATTGGATTGACATTAATCTTATTATGATCTGAAGGGTCTAAAAAACTCAAGCATGCCGCTGAACTTCCTATTATCACTTTGTGATAATTTCATTACAAAAAAAATGTTTTGAACACGTAATTAAGAGACCGAGTTTCCAACTAACTGTAACAGGAAAAAATTATTGAAGCATTTAAAATATATTTACAAAACAACCAAGGAATTTTTTCCTTTACAAGGACATCGTAGCAAACGTGCACCTTTAAGTATCAATGACTAGTGATGATTGATTGATGATTGATCAATGATAATTAAGCAACCAATCAGATTTTCCACAAGACATTAGTAAATATCGCTAAAAAACTGCCTATTAAATGATGATCAGTGAATGAGAAAATACTTCGAGAATGCACATAAAAGGAACTGTGTTCTACTTTTTGAATATTTAAGAACTTGCGTGTTTTTGTCCCAGATGGACACGTCAATTTTTTTAACAAAACTCATTCCTAACTAGCTTCTTTATCTATGATGTAGTCCAATGAGACACTTAATCTTTTCAAAGCTGTGTATTGACTTAACTCCTGGAAATACCTACTATATCTAACACAAATAAACGATTATTTGTTCAAAATAGTCCATGCCAATATAAATTTTATGTAAAGCTCACTCCTTATCTTAAAACGATCCAAGAGTGCACATCTTCTTTTTGCAGTTGTCTCTCTTAGAACTCCAAGTTATGTTTAACAAGTATTCGCCGAAGGTGAGGCGGGTATCGGTGAATAAAAACCGTGACGAAGTCGAGTCGCCAATCAGCGCAACGAATTTTCAATAATCATCTATGGAATTATACTAATATCTCTTATTTATTATAAGTACCTAATTTAGTGACGCATTGTGCAAGGATTATCATCACTGCACAGGCCTTGGGCATCAACTGATCACGTGATCATGTTAATTAAAACGAATAAGTCCAACAGATAATGCGTTTCAGAAATCCAGGAGCTGGCCAAAAATACATGTAAGGCATTGAAAGAAAAACCGAAACGGTTGATCAGCTCTTTGGATGACGAGAAGCAACGGTGAGTTGTAGTTTCCGAATCCTTGTAGATGTTCAACACAATACCCAAATGAAGTTTCTCTAAGATGACACAGCTAAGAGAGTTTGTACTCTCCCATAATAGGGATCTAGTTCATCGCAGTGCTACTCGATAGTAGCGATATATTTTACAATTACTTCATGAGCCCGCGTTGAATATAAAATGGTAAATAGTCAACGAGGCCCGTAGCGTCGAGTTAGCTATTACCAATGTCTTATCCAACAAAGCCGAATGGAATAATTGTTTTACTAAATTCTCAACCTTCGCTTTTGCTAAATTTTATCTAAGTTTAATAAACGACCGGAAAGTGATGTGATTTCTGGGCGCCAAAAATTTTATACTTAGTGACATTTCCCGCATTCATTTCTATATAAGGTCAAACGGCTGATAACCGTGATCCAGTGAACCAATGAGAAAGCTAGAATCGCATTCTCCGAGGTCGGAATTTAATAATTGCGAATATTACCCAACAAACATTCCGCAACAATTTTTAAATGCGGGCCGTGGATAGTGAACATACAGTCATGTCGATATAACGGATAGCTAGTTCAAAGCGCCAAGCAAAGTTTGTGCACTGCCTCCTAGTTTGTGTCCTATTAATATTCTTTCTGGAACCCATTTAATGTTGTGCACCATTCGTTTTAACTTGCATAGTCACTTGACAAGTTCATGCGGAAGGCCTTTACAATACGCCTCAAAGCTCTCTTTTCTTGATCTGTTTTCTGAAAAAAAAAAAAAAAAAGGGAAGAGCAATTTTACTTAACGTTTTTCGTCATGAGGGTATAGTCAGGACAGGAATGTTTAAAGTGAAATATCGCTAGCTATAGATAAAAAGTTCTTTTCGAACTTTTGATGTAATCATTAATTATCCGAGTCGTTAAAAGTCACACAGGTAAGGGATGAAGCGATTTATGTCGGTTGTACAAACTTTCGTCTACCACGCACACTACATGGGTGGACTAAATTACACCTTTTAAATCTCAGTTTTCAGGGTACACGTCTCTAGCATTTGCCGCGCATGTTCTGTGCTAAAGAGTGAGAGGAGTGAGTGAGAGGAGTCGCAACACCCCCTTAAAGATTAAAATAGTCCATACATAACAGCCTTCTTTGTTTATTGTTTGGCGTCGTTCAAGGCCAAATGCTGATGAAACAATTCATTGCCAGAGTTATTACAAGTCGCCTAGTACGGGGCTGTGTGTGTTTCTGACAGGACCGTGCAACAAGCTCTCTCCCTTCTTGCTTTCCGACCTCACGGCCTTCATCAAACGTGCATTTTGGTTAATGTTTTTTTTGTTTTTGTTTTTGCTTTTTAATACAAGCGGGTTGGGGTGTGCATGTAAAACTTGTTATTAGCATGACTTAATTTAATTTTACCATTCAGCAATATTTAATAAATTACCTCATGTCCTTTGGTTCCTTGATCCTTTGAGCGAAACCAAATATATCTTCGTGATAACGGTTCGATGACTAAAATAAATTAAAAGAAAAGGGTCGTAATAGGGTTGCCATAATGTCTTTCCCTTTTAGATTACTTTTAAGCAATTTTTGTTCTCCTGGTTCCCTTATATCATATATCATGTAAAGGGGAAGTTACTCATTACGCTATTTGCATCACTGTGTTAACGTTGCATCGCGTCCTTTTTTTTCGTTCAGTTTTTCTTTTCTTCTCTATTTATAAAGTAATATATCAAACACAAGGAAGAGTCAAGTGAAGATATGATCTTCGCAGTTATGAGCGCAATTTTTACAATTGCGTAGAGAAGCCTGAAAAATTCAGGACTTCAACGGGGTTTGAACCCGTGACCTCGCGATTCCGGTGCGACGCTCTAACCGACTGAGCTATGAAGCCACTGACGTTGGGAGATAGTCATTTGTCGTAATAGGGTTGACACGCGAGGTCACGGGTTCAAACCCCGTTGAAGTCCTGAATTTTTCAGGCTTCTCTACGCAATTGTAAAAATTGCGTTCATAACTGCGAAGATCATATCTTCACTTAATTTCATATCCGCAGTTCATATATGATTCATTTCATATACCATTTCATCACAAGGAAGAGTGTTTCATCAAAGATCACATATCCGCACCTCCTTCACGGTAGTGATTTCCTATGCTTTTTCTTCATGAATATTAATTAATTAAGGACAGCTCATCTCACAAAATAAATTTACCTTTAGTTTGTCATGAACTCCACGGCTTTGTCGGGAGACAACTTAAGTCGATCCGTGATCAAGGCCTGTAGGAGGAATGAAATAAACCGACGACTGTTATATATTACAAGAAACTTAAGTGTCTTTGAGTAACGGCTTTCTTTGCTTTAGAACAAAACATCTTTCACAAGGCCATTGCAACCTTAAGGTAAAGGTAACCCTTATTTAACGTCGGAAGTTAATTTACTCTGTTAGAGAGTATTCTACAGGAAGCCGACGGTGCGCTCCTTAACCCACTCTTTCAATTCAGTGGCTCCGTTTTAAGGGGATTTAAAAGCTACTTAGGCTACGCTGAAAGAAAAGACGTCGAAACAAGGATGTGAGATCCAAGGATCGAACTCAGAACCTTTTGCATTAAATCCGCGCACTAACCGACTGTGCCACCCTTGCTCCTCGAAAACTAGTTGAGCCAACCTTATTTTATTGACTTAATCATGTCCTTTGCATTCAAAGTGTGATTTCCCACTGAAAAACTCTAACCAGCTCCTAAGGGGATTAACAGTGGATCACTCAGCACCTGTAAAGTCATCATTGACGCCTTCAGACTAGAAGCGGCTCCACACACGTACAACATGCGCATTGCTGTTGAGTATCAAGTCACAGACGTCGGAGGAGTGTTCCTTCAGGAGAGCTTGCAACGTATTGCTGTGAAAAAGAAACA